>NC_068361.1:44403201-45003201 GCF_020536995.1 Dreissena polymorpha | reverse complement strand
CACAGCTGCAATCCATGGTTGGCATAACTTGGTAATTTTAACTTGTTTTAGCAAAAGTAATATTAACACCCTTAAGAGCATATAACATAAGAAAATTTACTTTTTTCTAATAGAAATTTTCAAAAATGTATTTATACTACTTAAGAGTTGATGTATACATGATTCATATCGTTGAATAAGAATGCATTACATATTGTTATTTAGCATATTATTTATGTATTTGTTTGCAATTTTGAAATAAAATGGAGTTGGAAAAAAAACAAAAAAAACTCGCTAAGTGATTGCCTGAACCACACACATGTCGTTTTAATTATTCTAATCCCTGGCAGCCACCCACATAAACATATAGGTTAAGTAGCTTTGGTTAATAAAATACTGTCGTCATAGCAGTAAAACTGTCATGTTTTCAGCATTAACTATTTCATCTCCAATAAACCGGCTAAGCGGATACACTAGCTTCTCACTTTACTCTTGAAATAGATACATCTGGTACAAGTGCATACTGTGCACTGGTATTGCTGTTCTTTATGCTGACATGTTTTCATAATTTACCTTTCAATCTGTTAAGGTATTTTACATTACATGTATATCCATCTTTTCATCATTGCATTTTAAATGCATTATAATCCATAGCACACAGTATCAAGGTCAGTGCAAACTTAGATTGTCTAGAAATTATCATTTCAACTGGTTACAAGGTTCACTTAGGCCAAACTAGAAGTATGTTTGACCAGAAACAAACAAGACAAGATAATTATCAGATATAACCATATAGCTCATGAAGATGCAAAATCCATTCACACAGTACTTCAAGTTCACACCTCACAGTTTTTATGGAACTCCCAGCATTTGGAATGATACTCAATTGAACAAGAGATGTACCTTAAGTCACTTACATGGGGTGGAAGAAACCGAACTAAGCAAGTTTCATGATATTTGGGCCAAAAATTGGGCCTGTAGAATGTGTGAACGATTTTTACATAATTTGACCAAGTGACCAAGCTTTTAATACCATCTTACCCAGTTACAAACTCAAATGAGAAATCGTTGTGATAAATGTTCTGCAAATTTTCATGAATCTTGGGAAAATAATGTGGCCTTGTAAGTGTTAACAAGCTTTTTCACCAATTTTATCTCCAGTGCTAGTTTTAGGCCCTGTGTCATCCAGTTTCAAATTCTGCAAAAAACAGTAGGAATGTTTGAGATATCATCAAATGGACTAGATTTGACTTTTAAAAATAAAGAAATCCAGCCTAAGAGTGTTTATTTATTCAAATTTTTACATGTAAATAATATTGTCAGAGTATTTCACTGCTTTTAACAAGAGTTTCTGTAACTTTTTTTTCAGGGTTAGCGCGAACGCAGACCCCACACAAATAAATTGCGTACCCGAGTAACCCACATTTGGGGCTATCGCAGGCGTCAGCCCAACCGAAGTGCAATGGAAGGGCCTCTTCCTGGGGAAACCTCCTTAGTGATCAAGGTGTTCCCTGTACCAGGTAAGTATGATTTGCTAAGGTCACATTACACATTATACTCGGCCACCATATTCACAATCACGTTAAATTGACCAAAGTACTGAATCAATCACGCTTTTCTAACATTTAATTGTAACATAAATATTTTCATTTTCATCATTCTCAAAAACGAAAGAAAATTTTATCTTTTTTCTAAATATATGTTTTTATATCACTAATTTCTTGGTTTTTAAGTGTTTTATCACAGAATATTGAATTCCATCATTACGGAAGTGAATAGAATGTTATAAATATCCTATGCTACAAACAAAGATTAAGGCAATCTAAAAATAGCTTAATATTTATTTAGTCAACCATGTTGATCTATTTATAGTCGAGAACGTCAGTCATTTCAACTGTACGTTTACTCTCCCCTGAATACAGGTAAAAGCAATAAACCTGTTACAGTACAGCATTCATCGATCTACAATATTTCAGCGTTTTACAATAATTCAAGGATATAAGTTCTAGCCTGAATCAACCAATATGAAAAATGAACAACGAAAACAATGTGCACACACAACACGCCTATCTTGTAAAGTTTTATTTATTTCCTTGACTTTCTTAAAGCATTTGAAAGAATGCGTCATTTGTTCCGTGCAAATTAAACATTCAGTATTGTTATTCAAGTAGATCTATTGTTAAGAGCTTACTTTGATGTTCTCTAAAGACTTGACAATTGGTGTCTGTGTCACTTATTATAGCTGTCTGTAATGCAACAATATGTAGGAAACTGCAAACATCTATTCTAAGTCCACTCATTTTCTTATTCTTAGTAAAAACAGCTTTTTATTAAAAGATTATCATTTAAAGCGCAGAAAAGAAAAGAGTATCCTATAATCAAACATGTGTAGCACAACATTTAGCTGCATTATCTTTTAACAAATACAGTATTGAAATCATAGCTTTACCGAGACACATGTAATACAGTATTGAAATCATAGCTTTACCAAGACACATGTAATACAGTATTGAAATCATAGCTTTACCGAGACACATGTAATACAGTATTGAAATCATAGCTTTACCGAGACACATGTAATACAGTATTGAAATCATAGCTTTACCGAGACACATGTAATACAGTATTGAAATCATAGCTTTACCGAGACACATGTAATACAGTATTGAAATCATAGCTTTACCGAGACACATGTAATACAGTATTGAAATCATAGCTTTACCGAGACAAATGTAATACAGTATTGAAATCATAGCTTTACCGAGACACATGTAATACAGTATTGAAATCATAGCTTTACCGAGACACATGTAATATTGCAGAATACTGCAATTACTTGATATTATTGGTGGATAGAAGAATGTCCCAAGTTATATTATTAATGAATCCAAATCATAGCATTCATTTTGTCACTTCTGAAAGGTAACCTTTATAACATATCTAAATTGAAAATGACTTAACTATTGCAAACAAAATGGGGAAATTGAATAGATACACACTGACTTAAGGTAGATGCACACTGACCTATGGCAAATGCTGATATATTGTTCTTTCCAGTGAACTAGTTACAATGGGTACTGATTATGCACAGCTGTTGCCATAAGGTCAGCAATTTATGATAAGAACCATTGTGTGACAAAAGGCAACATTTTTGTGGATATATAGCTTATTATCAACGAAAATCAATATTATTTTTTCTCTCAAAACATCATTTTTACAATGTACATAGTATTTGTTTCTGTCCTAGGAACAGACTCACGCCAGGCCTTGATTCACAATATAACAATGTTACCCTTCTATTTGGCATTCTGATGCTATTATTTGTTTCCAAAAACCTTCACATAACACTTTCCTACAAAATTAGTGCACAGTGCCACTGGCATTTACTACAAATGACCCTGCAATTTAATACATAATGGCCTTAAACAATTAAAAACTATCCTTGATTCATGATTCTTCAATAGATGTGCAGATTTCAAAGTTCTTCAATAATCGCCACCAATTTGGATTATTTCAATTTGCCACCTGATACTTATTTCAGAAAACAAAAATTCCAAATGACTACTATAACAGTAAGGATATGTCCCATACCTCCATCACAAAGGGGCGTCCCTGCATCATCTTGTTTCTTGCTGCATCCATGGCCATCTGTATACGACTCTTGATCTTGGGGTGGTTCTGGTTGATCAGCAGCAGCCACTTCTCTGAAATAACCAAGATTTATTCAGGCTTCTTCCCCTACATCTAATTCAATAGAGCAAATGTCAGCAATTTGCATATCTAGGAAAAGTCTGAATAGTTTAACTGACAGCTGAAATTTAGTTCATAATGGCGAAAATTCAAATGAAACACTGTACCTTCGTCGGTGTAGAAGGAACATCGAAGCACAGACAGTCCCTTACTGACGTAGGCAGACGGCTGTAGGACAAGTGGGCGCTTGGAAAGCTCAACGATAAACAGATCCAGTTCCTCATACTTCTCCATCCGGTAGATCCTGAAAGCATGGAAATAGTGCATTAAACAATGGTAATAGTAGTGTCTGAAATAATGGTAATAGTAGTGCCAGAAGTAATGGTAATAGTAGTGCATGAAATCATGGATATACAAGTGCATGAAAGCATGGAAATAGTAGTGCCTCAAATCATGGTAATAGTTGTGTTTGTAATCATGGAAACAGTACTGCCTGAAATCATAGTGCTAAGTAGATCACAAAACCATGGTAATAATAGTGCTTAATACAAGATTTCTTTGAGAAACACAATGCCCCCCAGTAAGCCAAATATGAAGTTGCTATGTAGTTTATCAGGGTTGCCACCAACCTGATGAAATAAAATTCCCCACACAACATTGACCTTTAACCTAGTGACCTGAAAATCAATAGGGGTCATCTGCGAGTCATGATCAATCTACCCATAAAGTTTCATGATCTTAGGCGTATGCGTTCTTGAGTTATAATCCGGAAACCATTTTACTATATTCGGGTCACCGTGACCTTGACCTTTGACCTAGTGACCTGAAAATCAATAGGGGTCATCTGCGAGTCATGATCAATCTACCCATAAAGTTTCATGATCCTAGGCGTATGCGTTCTTGAGTTATCATCCGGAAACCATTTTACTATTTCGGGTCACTGTGACCTTGACCTTTGACCTATAGACCTGAAAATCAATAGGGATCATCTGCGAATCATGATCAATCTACACATGAAGTTTCATGATCCTAGGCGTATGCTTTCTTGAGTTATCATCCGGAAACCATTTTACTATTTTGAATCACCGTGACCTTGACCTTTGACCTAGTGACCTCAAATTCAATAGGGGTCATCTGCGAGTCATGATCAATCTACCCATGAAGTTTCATGATCCTAGGCGTATGCGTTCTTGAGTTATCATCCAGAAACCATTTTACTATTTCAGGTCACTGTGACCTTGACCTTTGACCTAGTGACCTCAAAATCAATAGGGGTCATCTGCGAGTCATGATCAATGTACCTATGCAGTTTCATGATCCTAGGCCCAAGCGTTCTTGAGTTATCGTCTGACAACCATCTGGTGGACGGACCGAACGATCGTCCGACATGAGCAAAGCAATATACCCCCTCTTCTTCGAAGGGGGGCATAATAATTATAACAGTGGTGTCTGAAACTATGGTAATAGTAGTGCCTGAAATCATGGTAATAGTAGTGCCTGAAATCATGGAAATACTAATAGAAGTGTCTGAAATAATGGTAATAGTAGTGTCTGAAATCATGGTAGTAGTAGCGCTTGAAATAATGGTGCTAAGTAGATCACAAAATCATGGTAATAGAAGTGTCTCATGGTAAAAGCAGTGTCTGAAATCATGGAAATAGTAGCGCCTGAAATCATGGTGCTAAGTAGATCACAAAATTATGGTAATAGTAGTGCTTGAAATAATGATATCATGGAAATATTAGTGCATAAAATCATGCTAATAGTAGTGCCTGAAATATGGAAGTAATAGTGCCTGAAAACATGGTAATAGTTGTGTCTGAAATCATGGTAATAGTTGTGACTGAAATCATGGTAATAGTTGTGCCATAAATTATGGTGAAAGCAGTGTCTGAAATAATGGGTACAGCAGTGACTGAAATCATGCTCATAGAAGTGAATTAAATCATGGTAATAAAAGTGCCTAAAACCATGGTATTATAACAATCTTAAATCATTATATTAGAATCAAATCTAGACATAATTTAAAACAGCCACAATTAACAGTCCAGATTCAAGACAAAGGGAAAATATTTTCATGAAGCTAATCCAAGTTGGATGTCTTATTCCAACTTCACATTTTATTTATTTGTTTAATTGCCTTACATCAGATTTATAAAGCAGTGTTTCTGTTTATAATGTTCAGTTTGGTTTTGCCTACATATTTGTACTAATGGCAGCATTTAATAAAACTGAATACATTTGACAATAATCTGTGTAAGTCTGCACCTTTGGTTTGGTCAAAATGAATACTACTGAGTTTGGGGGCAAAATTAAATCAAACAACTGTTCAATTTGTTGTGGCCAAAGATTATATACAAGAACTTAAACCTGAATTCCCGAAGGCTGTTGTTTACAATTTAAGCGTGCTATATAAACTTATGTGCATTAAACATTAACCTAGTATCCTCAATAAACTTATAAGAAAGTGAAGTAAACAAAATGGGCCATTCCGATCCTATGGCTTTATTATGCAGTGTTTTTTTTCCATCATTTTGGGAATGGGACAGGGTCCCTTAATGATTGGGAAAAATCTCGTTGTTTTGGCTTAAATTGGGAAATTAGTGTTACTTTCTTTTTATTAACAAATGCTTACAAATTGAAAATAAAGTGATATGAATAAATTAACTAAGGTTTAACTAAAAGAGCTTGATGGGAGATGACCTAAAAGTTGTAATTTGTTTTTGTTTTTTTTTTTGGGGGGGGGGGGGGGGGGGGTTTAAACCTTCAATTCGGAGTGTTTGGATCTCATTTAGGAATAATATATACATTTTTTCATTAGGAATGGGTCCCCCTACAGGCAAATTCATTGAATTGATATTCCCCCCCAATATACTTCTGGACACAAAACTTTCCTGGACAGATGGACAACGCCAACGTGCATCATCCTCTTATCCATATAACTCCTTTAGTATCCAATGGTGTACAATGCCATTTGGCATGCATCATCTTCTTATCCATATATATACTCATACCAAATTTCAATGAAATCCGCCAAAGCACTTCCAAGATATGGCTCGGGACACAAAAAAGCATTTTTTCAAGATACAAAGAACCATAACTCCGTTATAAACAGATGTTGTACAATGCCATTTGGCGTGCATCATCCTCTTATCCATATATATACTCATACCAAGTTTCAATGAAATCCGCCAAAGCACTTCTAAGATATGGCTCCGGACACAAAAAAGCTTTTTTCAAGATACAAAGGGCCATTACTCTGTTATTAATAGATGGTTTACAATGCCATTTGGCGTGCATCATCCACTTATCCATATATATACTCATACCAAGTTTCAATGAAATCCGCCAAAGCACTTCCATGGCTGCAGACACAAAAGTTCCGGACGGATGGAAGGACGGAAAGACGGACGGACGGAAGGACGGAAAGACGGACGGAAGGACGGACAAAGCCAAAACAATATACCTCCGCCTAAGGCCTGGGATAAACAAGAGCACCGCCTTGCGGGTGCAGACCGCTCATCCATTTTTCTTTTTAAAGGTGTAGGGACCTATCTCAATTTCAATCACAAAGGAGGGAGGGGTGGAGTGGAGAGGGGTGTATAGTGTGGGGGTATGGTCATTTATTACATTATCTTCCAAAAATGAAACAAAAAGCAAAAAAATATATTTTGGGGGGGGGGGGGGGGGGGGGGGGGGGAGATTCTTGGGTGGGATGGTTGGACAGTATTTCAAAAATAAAATAATAAAAATAAATATTTGTGTTTTTTAACCATGTTTGAAAAAAACAAGAGATGTGTTTGTCAGAAACACAATGTCCCCTATTGCGTCGCTTTGAAATAAAAAGTTTTTTGTTGTTTTTTTTACCTTTGACCTTGAAGGATGACCTTGACCTTGAAGGATGACCTTGACCTTGAACTTCCACCACTCAAAATGTGCAGCTTCATGATAACGGCCGCTTTTTGAAATTTATTAATTTTTTTACCTTGAAGGATGACCTTGACCTTGAACTTCCACCACTCAAAATATGCAGCTTCATGAGAACGCCTCTTTGAAAAAAAAAATGTTTTGACCTTGAATGATGACCTTGACCTTGAACTTCCAACACTCAAAATATGCAGCTTCATGAGATACAAATGTATGCCAAAATATCAAGTTGCTACCTTCAATATTAAAAAAGTTATGGCCAATGTTAAAGTTTTCGGACGGACAGACGCCATATGTTTGACATTTGACCTTGAAGGATGACCTTGACCTTCGCATTTCACCGCTCAAAATGTTCAGCTCCATGAGATACGCATGGATGCCAAATATCAAGTTGCTATCTTCAAATTCGGGGGGGGAGGGGGGATTTGGGGGGGGGGGGGGGAGTGGTTTGGTTGGAGTCTATTGTGGTATGTCAGGTAAGAGTTGTTTTGTCACACACAGAATCAATCGAATCTTATCATAACTTTGCCTGCAGAGTCCCCTTAGATAGTTAGTACGTGTTGCAAGTATGAAAGCAATAGCTTTGATACTTAAGGAATAAAATGGACCTAAACACAAAACTTAACCAAAATTTTCAATTTTCTAAGTATAAAAGGGCACATAATTCTGTCAAAATGCACGCCAGAGTTATCTAACTTTGCCTGCCCAGTCCCCTCATGATAGTAAGTAAGTGTACCAAGTTTGAATGCAATAGCATTGATACTTCATGAGAAAAGTGGACTTAAACGCAAAACTTAACCGGACGCCGACGCCAAGGTGATGACAATAGC
Source organism: Dreissena polymorpha (assembly GCF_020536995.1). Taxonomy (NCBI): domain Eukaryota; kingdom Metazoa; phylum Mollusca; class Bivalvia; order Myida; family Dreissenidae; genus Dreissena; species Dreissena polymorpha. The sequence continues at coordinate 44,994,775 of NC_068361.1, read as the reverse complement.
TCTTTTTTTTTTCAAAAAATAGATGAGCTAAAAACTGTTCTACAAGCCCTAATTTGATGTCCCCACAGGGTGAATGTGTCTGTCAGAGTCAAAACAAAATGCATGTACCAATAACTGCACTGTGAAAACATGGTGCTACAATACATGCTAGAATGTTTTGAAAGTTATTTAATATCATACCTCTAGGGCAAAAACCAGATTATTGCAGATTTTCAATACACAATTTATTTACAAAGGAGGGCATTCATGATGTTTATATCGAGGGTTAAGTGACTTGTGAAACTATCCTATCAGAAGAAAGAAATGTTAAGTGGATACCACAGTATCGCCCTCACCTTCAATATACAGCCAATAAATACCAGCAACTGAGCAACAGTCCATGCATACATTATAGAAAAGCAAAAGCATGCTAGATCTGAATTAACCTTGCAAATTTATGCAAACAAAATATTTCAAACACTATGACTGTTTCATATAAATTATTTTGTCATTTAACCTGAAAATATACAAAACTGGTTAAGATTTTCAAACAATGTTTATGTTCCTGCAAGGTTGAAACTCAGGCATTTAAGTAACATCAAATCACCCCATGCATGAGTCAGATGTAAATTTCAGGGGTCAACATTTTAAAGCACAGAATTATATATAAAAGTTGAATTCTCCTCTATGGTTTCTTAGTATCAGTGATTTTTTTTGCTTTTATTTGTTACAGCCTGTGCCATTTGAATTCTGAAAATTAGCGCGATAAACCATGAAATTGGGAAAAATAGTGCGATAAACCATGAAATTGGGAAAAACTAAGCATTATAAATATGATTATAAGTAACAGAATTAAAATTGTTTTTAAGTGCATGTTCAGGGGGTTTCTAGCCATTTGGGGAAAAAGAGTCTGGTCAAATTGGGATTGCTTTACTTTATAAAAGTGGCAAACTTGGGAATTATTTACGGACAAAAGGACTTAATTGAAGTTATATATTTTGTAGGATGTTTAAATAAAAAGCTGAGATCTAGAGTTAAGAAATCATAAGTCATAAGACTCCTTTCTTATAAAAAAAAAATAATATTTTTTTTTTTGAAATTGGGCTTTTTTGGGGAAATTTTGGTCAGCTTTTGGGAAGAAACGTTGATTTTTGGGATTGGGAAGCAGCCTAAAAACGGCGGTAATTTTTAGCAAAAAAAATCACTGAGTAACTTTGTTAATAAATACAACATGATTTAAGTCAATTTGTTGTTAACATGATCTGTATAAAACTCATTGATCTAGCATTTCGGTAGGTGCAAAAATCAAACTTCGGGGTTGCTGGGAATCGCTAGGCGTAAAGGCTTTTTTCATGTTAACTTGCCGCCTGGAATCCAGCCGGCACTTTAGTTGGTTATATGAGCAACATAAACTGTTTTCTGGCAAAGGTAAACACAAAAATATCATAAATATATCGGTAATGCACAAGCTTACACAACTTACATGATCTGGTGTTCTTGAAGAATAATTACAGGGATCAAGCTAGACTCCAATTTTTGGGAGAAGTCACTTCTCTCTCAGCTCTGGAGAGGGAGAGGTGAGGCAGTTTTAGGGAGAAGTGGATCTTTTACGATCACCAATGGACCATTGTGAACCATGACCCAGGGGTTTCACAGGCCCAAAAAAAGTTGTTGCCACTTTTTCGCAGTGTGAAAACTGTCTGTTATTTCAACCTTATTAATATGAACAATCATTTAGGACAATTATTAAAAGAAACCTTACTACATTACATTAATTTTATGTCATTGACTGTATTATCACTTGAAAAAGTATGGTAATACATAAAAAACTATAAGAACCTTCATAAGTCATACCTTCATAAGTCTTAATAAGCTTTATTTGTATATAAATAACTTTTTTTCATCTCGATAAACAACACAGATAACCAAAATAATATAATAATGTTAACATCAATGTAACGGTATGACGAGCGCTGTGAATGGTTGCTTATCAATTTTCAATAGGTAATTTACTACGCCAGGGGGTGGAGTTTCGTCGATTCGGTCAGTTGATTGACTTTGGCGTGTATTCGGTAATAAACAGACGCCACTTAGGTAGCACTGCGGATATGATAATTGCCAGATTTTAGGGCGAAGTGATATCTCCGGTGCTTTTGATTCAGGCGATTAAAGGGAAGCCACGGCGATATAATCGCCAAAATCGCCCAGTTGCTTGATTTCTGAATTATACCCGTATTCAAACACGTCAACAGTTCATGGAAATGTGTAAGTATTTGCAATGGACAACGCAGAGTATTCCGAATTTGAAAATATGCTTTAAAATAAACATGGACTATCTCCAAATCCCACGTAAGACAGATGTTGTGTCTAATCAACCAAATGTGATACATCAACTATTTCCAGAATCTCCCGAAGATAGATTGAATTGTCAATTCAAAAGTTCCCCTTTTACTTTGATATTGTTTTTTTAATTAAGTTTTTGTTTTGAGCATTTCTACATAAAAGACACACAAATTGATGCGGATGATAAATAGTATTGTGTTTGTTTGTTATTTGGTTGTATGAACTCTGTTTGATGGACATAATGAAACAAATTAACATGGTTTTTGCCTTTAGGAGGAAGAACTTTAAGCTGCAGGTATGTACTCATTAAAGCTCAAAGCATTCAATAAGAACCAGCTTCCTGGTAACATTTGTATCAAAATGATGCAACTTGCTAACAATTTGCAGCACTCAAAAGTGAGAAATTTTCAAAATGCTTTCACCAAAAAGCAGAATTCTGCTTTAATAAAAATCACTTAGAATGTGTTATCATTAAAGTACGTATTAAAGTTATTTTGGTGTTATTCAGAACATCTGGACGTCAGATGTGTTCATTGACAATCTAAAGAATAAAAACATTTAAATAAGATCACTGTGTAGTTTTATCGAAGTTACGACAATAATCAAAATACAGCTTCACTGAATGCAGTCACTGAAAACTTAAAAAAAAACAACAAGATGTGTTTGAGAAACACAATGTCCCCCTATATGACGTTTGACCTTGTAGGATGACCTTGACCCTTCACCACTCAAAATATGCAGCTCCTTGAGATACACACGCATTTCAAATATAAAATTGCTAGCTTCAATATTGCAGAAGTGACATTACATGCGCAATTTTGACCCATATACTTGACCTTGAAGGATGACCTTGACCTTGACCTTTCACCACTCAAAATGTGCAGCTCCATGAGATACACATGCATGCCAAATATCAAGTTGCTATCTTCAATATTGCAAAAGTATTCATAAAATAAGCCATTTGGGCAACATATATTTGACCTCTGACCTTGAAGGATGACCTTGACCTTTCACCACTCAAAATGTGCAGCTCCATGAGATACACATGCATGCCAAATATCAAGTTGCTATCTTCAATGTCGCAAAAGTATTCATAAAATGAGCGATTTTGGCCACCTATATTTGACCTCTGACCTTGAAGGATGACCTTGACCTTGACATTTCACCACTCAAAATGAGCAGCTTCATGAGATACACATGCATGCCAAATATGAAGTTCCTATATTCAATATAGCAAAAGTTATTGCAAAATGTTAAAGTTAGCGCAAACCAACCAACAGACAAACCAACAGACAGGGCAAAAACAATATGTCCCCCATATAGGCTGAAATCAGTGTGCAGGTAATACGATACCTAAGTCTCAATAGATGGGATTTCTCTTCAAAAGATAAACACTATCTGTTCCGCTCATGTTGAACACACACAAAGGTCGGACACAGATACCAATGTTGACTGATACAATATGTGCAGGGTTTGTGTAGTCCACATAAGGCTTAACGCTTTGCATGCTGGGAAATTTGTCGTCTGCTAAAATGTCGTCTGCTGAATTTCTAAAATTAGCATTTTCTTAGATTTTTTTTCAAAGAATACTATCAGAATAGCAAACAGTTTAGATCCTGATGAGACGCCACATTTTGTGGCGTCTCATCTGGATCCAAACTGTTTGCAAAGGCCTTCAAAATTCGGTTCCAGAACTGAAAGAGTTAATAGAAAGACATTTGTTTCCACTTACATTGGCAAAAAATAGTGGGTTGGCAAAACTTTTTTGTTAACCTTTCTTTACTTCCAACTTTAATAATAATATGTACACGTAGGTCATTAAGAAATCTTCAATATCTCTATTAAAGATTCTTTTTTTTTTATATTGTTTGTTCATTTAATAATAACGGAGCTAATATAATTCAGCAAACACTTATATATGATTTATTTGCAAAAATTATTGCAAAAATACCAGCAAATTTATTAAATATAATGGAATCTAGCAAAACATATAAAAAAAACTTAACACGGAATACATAAAAAGCCTAGGGTTGGCACACACAAATTTAGGGTCAGTTGGGTTCAAGGAAACAATAGTTTTTCATGCCTAAGTGACATGCATGGAAGTTGACAAAGCATGCTCAAGAGATTTGAAACTAACTCCTTCACATCATTCTTCGAGCTGACATCCATCTGTTGTCACAAATACAGTTCTTAAAAGTGTTTAAGGTATTAATTGTTGTTTTTGCTACTATGTTTAAAAAACACTTACGATAATGAATAGAAAAACATATGATGTTCAGGTGGTAAACTCATAAACTCAAGCGAAAACATGACATAATTAAATTTAATGGCTTATTTTCATATTATCTTTAGATTGAGAATATCTATAAACACGCCCTGTTCTGAGAAAACTGGGCTTAATGTGCTTAATATATTATACAGGATTAGTCTATTCAGTCTGCAAGGGCTAATCACTAAATCAGGGACAACAATTTCTGCTTTGATGGTATTTTTCCTTATAGGCAGTCTCTTTTTGACGAAATCCACTTTAGGGGGAAAGAGTCATTCCAGATTAGCCTGTTCAGTCTGCAGAGTTTTTTCAGGGACAACACTTTTCGTTGTTGTGGTATTTTTTGCTAACCCTTTCCTCCCAGTGAAAGTGGCTTTTGCAACTACCATAAAACCAGAACAGCCTGTGGGTAACTCGAAGTCTGTTCAGGTTTTATGCTGTTTGCTGCTCATCAGTATCTTAAGGTTTGAAATTAAGCCTTTAAACCTTGAAATTAGTACAAAAGATATTTAATTAAATGTAACTTTCTAAGGGACAACAAATGTACGTCAAAATACGTATCTAAGTGGTAAAGGGTATTCAAAGAAGTTTCTACTTAACAAAAATCCACTTCAGGGGTAAAGTCTCGTTACTGATATTCTATGCCGCCCGGGATGATATTTTCTGCACATGCATCAAGCCCAGTTCTCTAACAGCCAGGCTCAAACACTTACCTCTTCTTAGGTATGACATTGACCATGGCTGCCGTGGACTCGACCTGGTCCTTCTCCTTGGTCGGCTTGACCAGTCCGTACAGAATTTGACCATGGGTAAGTGCGACCTTCTCACGCGCTGCTACCAGCGCTGTGGGTGTCTGACCAAACATGCTGACTGTTTGGTGTGATTGCCTGAAAGCAAGAAAGTGGAAGGTAAAAAATGAGACTAATGGATCCATGTAATGACAGACAGATACAAAATGACTACTAAGTATAGACAACTGAATGTTTGAATATTTATTATTTTTAATAATACAAATATAATACATAACAACAGTGATTTTTTTGCCCAATAGGAAAAGTACCGGAACCAGCCCAATTAGGAAAAATTTGCACGAAAAACCCTGAAATTTGGAAAATTTGTGTCATAAAGTCTTTACTTTGAAAAAGTTTATGTTTATTTTTTTTTTGCTCACAAATATTTAATAAAATTGATTTTCAAGTGTTGTCAATTTGTCAATACTATACTAACTTAGGTTTAAGCCATAATTTTTTTTGGACAGCAATTGGGAAATTTGTAGTTTTATCCGAATTAGGAAAGTGCCATTTTCAGGTACTTTATAAAGAAAGAAAAAAATCACTGAATAATAATTATTAACAAGAGCACCGCCTTGCGGGTGCAGACCGCTCATCTATTTTCTTTTTAAAGCTGAAGGGACTCTCATTTTCAATCACAAAGGAGGGAGGGGTGGAGTTGAAGAGGGGTGCATTTTTTGGGGGTGTGGACATTGGGGGGGGGGGGGGTGCGGGGATTCTTGGGTGCGATGGTTGGACGGTATTTGAAACATAAAATAATAAAATTAAATATTTGTGTTTTTTAACCGTTTTAAAAAAAAATGGGGGGGGGGATTCGGGTGGGGGAGGGGGGGTGGGGGGGATACTTGGGTGCGATGGTTGGACGGTATTTCAAAAATATTTCAAACATAAAATAATCAAAATAAGTAGTTTTGTTTTTTTAACGGTTAAAAAAAAATTTGGGGAGGGGTGGGGTGGGGGGGGGGGGGGGTATAGTGTGAGGGTGTGGTGGTCATTTGTGAGTTGATCTATAAAAAAAATAAAAATAAAAAAATAGGGGAGGGGATTCGCGGGGGGGGGGGGGGGGGGGGGGGGGGCACGGGCGATGGTTTGGGTGGAGTCTATTGTGGTATGTCAGGTGAGTAATTTTGTAAAAGTATCAATCAAATCTAATCGTAAATAAAGAAGTTATGGCAATTTTAGCACAATTTAATAATTTGACCTTGAGAGTCAAGGTCATTCAAAGGTCAAGGTAAAATTCAACTTGCCAGGTACAGTAACCTCATTATAGCATGAAAGTATTTGAAGTTTAAAAGCAATAGCCTTAATACTTAAGAAGTAAAGTGGATCGAAACACAAAATTTAACCATATATTCAAAGTTACTAAGTCAAAAAAGGGCCATAATTCCGTAAAAATGACATCCAGAGTTATGCAACTTGTCTTTTTACTGTACCCTTATGATAGTTTGCGAGTGTTCCAAGTATGAAAGCAATATCTATGATACTTTAGGGGTGAAGTGGACCAAAACACAAAACTTAACCAAACTTTCAATTTTCTAAGTATAAAGGGCCCATAATTCTGTCCAAATGCCAGTCAGAGTTACATAACTTAGCCTGCACAGTCCCCTTACGATAGTTAATAAGTGTTGCAAGTATGAAAGCAATAGCTTTGATACTGTAGGAATAAAGTGGACCTAAACACAAAACATAACAAAATTTTCAATTTTCTAAGTATAAAAAGGGCACATAATTCTGTCAAAATGCCAGTCAGAGTTACATTACTTTGCCTGCACAGTCTCCTTATGATAGTTAGTAAGTGTTGCAAGTATGAAAGCAATAGCTTTGATACTTTCTGAAAAAAGTGGACCTAAACACAAAACTTAACCAAAATTTTCAATTTTGTAAGTATAAAAAAGGCACATAATTCAGTCAAAATGCACGCCAGAGTTATCTAACTTTGCCTGCCCAGTCCCCTCATGATAGTAAGGAAGTGTACCAAGTTTGAATGCAATAGCATTGATACTTTCTGAAAAAAGTGGACCTAAACACAAACTTAACCAAAATTTTCAATTTTCTAAGTATAAAAAGGGCACATAATTCAGTCAAAATGCACGCCAGAGTTATCTAACTTTGCCTGCCCAGTCCGCTCATGATAGTTAGTAAGTGTACCAAGTTTGAATGCAATAGCATTGATACTTTCTGAGAAAAGTGGACCTAAACGCAAAACTTAACCGGACGCCGACGCCAAGGTGATGACAATAGCTCATAATTTTTTTTCAAAAAATAGATGAGCTAAAAATTGTAGCGTGAGAGGCAGTGTACATTGCGTGTTAAGAATTTGACTGCACATGATGATCTGGGCAACCAGTGTTTTTTTTTGCTTTCATATGTTACAGCTTGTGCCATTTGAATTGGGAAAATTAGCGCGATAAACCATGAAATTGGGAAAAATAGTGCGATAAACCATGAAATTCGAAAAAATTGAGCATTATCGGTATGATTATACTTAATCGAATTAAAATTGTAGTCTGGTCAAATTGGGATTGCTTTAATCGATAAAAGTTGCAAATTTTGGAATTATTTATCGACAAAAAGGACAAAATTAAAGTCATAAATTTTGTAGGATGTTTAAATAAAAAGTTGAGATCTAGAGTTAAGAAATCATAAGAGGCTTCTTATCGGCGGTAATTTTTTGCAAAAAAAATCACTGGCAACACATGTTATTTTAGTTTCTTTTGAGTACCTTCAGGGTTTTTTTTGGCCCGATTTTATAGCAAAAATTCGGCTATGTTCCCAATCCCAAAAAGTATACTTTTTTCCCAAAATGTGGCAAAAAATTCCCAATTCCCCCCCCCCCCCCCCCAAAAAATTTTTTTTTTTTTTTAAAAAGAAGTGTCTAATGCATATTTTATCTCAATTTTAATTCAATTACATCTTTCAAAGTATTATATGATTTTGTTCTTTTAATTTGAATAATTATAAAGAGTTATGCCAAATTTATTATTTCCCTAATCAGTGGAATTTTTTTGTGGAAAAAAAGGCTAATGAATTTATTTTCCCAATTTCATGAAAATGCCGATAAAATTACCAATTCCAAAGCCATGGGCTATCTCCCCAAAAAGTGAAAAAAAAACCTGACCTTCATTGGTTACAGCAATATTTACTTGTTGTCATAAAACCCAACCTAAATTTCATCTTTCACGCAATCATTTAACAAGACTTTTAGAAATACAAAAAGTTGTCATAATCCTGCTTGAAATCTTGTCACAGGTCTATTTCCAAACATTATAAAGTCGAATAATCAACTGGGAATTGTGAAAAAAAGATAAACTGCTACTAAGTCTGTGAAGAATAGGCTGTGCTTTATGCCTCCTGCCTTCAGTATGTACCAGGGAAACATTAAATATCAACATTATTATCAACCAAATGTGGCTAAAAAAGTCTGTTAACCAGTAAGTATCAAGGAAATTAAAGCAAATTTTGTTGCAATATTCAGGTATTGCTTTTGTGAGATTGAATGATTGCAGCTTTAATGGTCCCCATGAAATGAAACAGTCTTGGTTGAATAGTTTTAAATTGCATCCTACAAAAATGCAAATGTTGAATAACAAATTGTGAGAAAGCAAAAAAACAGACTCGTAAACAACATATTTGCATGGTTTAAATACACACAACTGTTCATTACCAGCAAAGTACATGTAGCTGTCTTCTTTAACTTCACTTCAATGCAACAATCCATATCTATTTTGAATCAAACACAGCAAATTATTTTGCCAATCGGGAAAAGTACTGGTACATGTATATATAGTCTGGTATCTAAACCATATTGGGAAAAATAGCAAACAAACCCCTCTAATTGGGAAAAATAGCAAACAAACCCCTCTAATTGGGAAAAATAGCAAACAAACCCCTCTAATTGGGAAAAATAGCAAACAAACCCCTCTAATTGGGAAAAATAGCAAACAAACCCCTCTAATTGGGAAAATTCATGCCGTGAAGTCTTCAGATTGGGAATTATGGGTCAGTTTTTAACTGCTAGGTATATATTTAGGCCACACAGTGGAATTTTGGACACTAGCATAGGATAATATACTAAAATGCACAGTGTACTTAATCAAATAATCATCTACTCACATTGTTGTTGTCTTAAAAAAATCTTAAGTTATGGACCATTAATGTGCTTATAGCAATATCTTTAAAAGAAACAAGATACTGCTTTAAATGAAGGCAGAAGCCCATCTTGGAAGCCTTGATTAATTGACCATTAGAATAAATTTTTGTCCAAAAAAGGTCCATGTCTAGTTAAAAATGAGGTCAGGTGATGTGAGAGAGCTGTTTGTTGAATTGAGGCATGAACATTTTAGGTAACAGTACTGATGTTATGGTAATCAAATTTGGTCTTTCTGAATAATCCCATAAGTGTGTACAATTTTAAGGCAAAAATGAGGTCAGGTAATGTGCACTTGGGCCTAGGATCATGAAACTTCATATGTAGATTGATCATGACTGTCAGATGACCCCTATTGATTTTCAGGTCACTAGGTCAAAGGTCAAGGTCACAGTGGGTGTGTTGAGTGTTCTAAGACATCATCCACGTAAGTATCAAAGCTTTTTGGCATTAATGATGTGTAAAAAAAAATATTTTGAGGTTAACTTTGTACACTAAGACTGACAGGCTGAATAATAAGTTACCATGTAGTGTTTGTTTGTACAAAGAATAAGTTCATTTTGAAGTGTTTGTTTGTATAAATGACAAGTGCAAGTGATTATAGATTCTCTCTTTATGATAAGATTTCTGAAGTTCCATGCTGACCGACTTAAAATAACAATAATGTAATCTTCCATACCCCGTAGTTGTTAATAATTCAGACAAAATCAATTAAAGCTTAGGCTTTACTATGTATTGCTTATTGGTAAGTTTAATTGTCATCCATTTATTCCTATGTTACCACATATTTGATTTAGTTTATCATGCATCACTTGGTCTGGAATCTGAGCATGTGACTTTTGAAAACCTCCAACAAACCTTCATTATTCCTTAAAGAAGAAAAACACTCATTAGGTGGAGGAGCAATCTTCATGTAGTTTATGTATATTGAATACTCTGCAGGGCTTTTTTTCCTTCTTTGGGACCCGCCGAAAATCGGCCCTTTCCCCTCAGATTTTTTTTCCCCTCAGCAAGTAAATTTTCCCCCAGACTTCATTTTTTTTCCCCTAAAAAAAAAAAAAAAAAAAAAAATATTTTTTATTTTTTATTTTTTTAAACTTTAAATACATAAGTTAACCTGATCCAGTGTAGAAAATATAACATATTGCGTAATTAAATTATCTGTTGCCTTGATTTTGTTTTAAAAACAGCAAAATATGTTGAATTGATTATTTAAGACTTTCCTTATTTTCCCCAAAAGCCGGCTTTTCGCGTGTTTTTTCCCCCCAAAATCCGGCATTTTGCGCGATTTTTTTCCCCTCAAATAAGGCCAGGCCCTTTCCCCAAAATCAGATAAAAACCCCTGCTCTGAGTTTTATTCATCACATTTATTGACATTATATTATCAGGGGTTCTGAAATATGCTGTCATAGTTGTCCGAGACGTCAATTTCCCCTTCCGGACAAGCAGTTTTTTAAAGCTGACTTGTCCGGGGACAAGTAAAATTTCCCTGGTAATTTTTTTTCGAGAACGAAACTACTCTGTTTTCCGAAAATAAAAAACGAAAGTTTATATAAATAGCTTATGATTAATCTGCGGACTGGCACACTTTTTCAACTGGAGGTAGGTTATTTTCCGATGATAATTATTTAATGTAGTAAACCAGTCCACGAGTATATATATAGCAACAGCCAATCACGCATAAGAAAACAATTTTAAAAGAGAAACCAGCACACATGTGTATAGCAACAGCCAATCATGCATTAGATAACACTTTTCGTACATTGCAAATGGCCGTATACATGTTCTAATGACCTGCATTCTATTTTTGCTAATCAGACCAATGATAAAATCAGTTCGGTGTCGAAAAAGAAGAGAAAAGCCAAGTATGAATATGATAAACATATGACGCCAAGCGGAAACGAGAATTTGTTGAATCTTGGCTAATTGATTTTCCTTGGCTTAAAAACATTGCCGATGTGTGTAAATGTAAACTTTGTAAGGAGTTTCCTATATAAGCAGATAACTATATACTTATAATTAACGGAGATTATTTTATTTCAAGTGAATTGTCTAGTCATGTTGAGATTATTAAATATCCGAGATGGCAGGGTTCGACACTAAGGCACGTCCGACAGACATTGTCTAGTAAGATCGGTGGTCGGGCTAGTAAAACTGTGGGCTAGCTTGTCCGACTGGTCAGACATAACAAATCTATACTGATTCATATAACTATACCTAACCGAAAACCTTTTTCTCTTAATGTGTAAAATAACTCTCGTATCCGTTATTAACATCAGAACAAAACTAGCGCATATAAATAAACGCGGATAATTCACATGATTCATCGCTATTTTTAGACGCGAAGGAGAGCTTCCCGCAGAAATTGCTTGTTTCCATTGGTCAAGTTGTCATGAATATTAATGATTTTCTGAAGTGTCTTAGAACTTTACATCATGTTTTTCGGCGTAAGCTGTTTTAAGCCAGCTTTTCACCCTGACTTGACCTTTGTAAGTGTCCAATAATATTCAAATAAAATTTCCCGCGGCTAGGTACGAATGAATACACTTCATTTATTCCATTGGCTGATTTGAGTTTAACACCAGAACATTGGAAACATATCCGCGTCTTTGTAACACTGTTTTACTGCATGAAACAATTTTATCTCTAATGAAAAGGCTCAATAGATAGAGCAGTTTTACAATCAATTTTCGACATAAATACAGTTTGTGCGTTCACCTTTTATTTTCAGAGAATTACCAGCGCAAAAGCGTTTATACTAAAGGCTATATTCTCATATTTAGTACTTACTTGCATTGCATTTCAACCTGCGAGGTTTCGGGTCAATTCGCGGCCAGTGTGTGAAAGTCAGAGTTTATATATAGTTCATCACCGGAGTTCGCAGAAGGGGTTGCGATCTTTTCATTGAAGAAAAAGATTGGAATCTATGCTATTTTTGTCTGATGGAGTAAATAGTTTGTTTAGTCGCTTTGTCGATATATCAATATTTTAGGCACAGCTGTTGCCTTGGTCGTGTACAGTTGGCGTAAACAAGCCGTCGTTTCAGCAGCAGAATTGTTACTTAACTTTAATGCATTGCAGTCCAATCCGCAAGGTATCAAGGTCAGTTTGCGGTCAGTTGCAGAAATCTTTATATAAACGCCGTCTCGTAAACTTTGTGCACTTGAAGTCTGTTTTGATCAGAAAGATACTAAATAAAGATATTCGGTGATATTATTGTGGTTTGTCAATCATTGATTTTTAATATGTTTACAACATTTGCATGATAAGGACTAATTTTGATAAAATTAATTAGAAATATTTATCCATTTAGACCAGTTTATTAAGCATGAGCACAATAATTCACTATACTATAATTATGCAATTAAATAAGATTCGAGTATTGCCGGCTGACCTATATGCACTCGTTTATTTTCATGTTTCTTGTGCTTTTCTATTCTGTAAATATAGATATCTGAGTAATAATATCACATAAAGCAAAATAAGCCACGAAATCTGGCGCAACACCCCGTAATTGATTTGCTTGTGATGTAGCTAAGAACTGCGCAGAAAAAAGGCATCCGCTACTTTTTATCTCATAGAGATAACTTTTGATCGTTCATAAACATCGACCACAATCAACGCCGTATATCTTTTTTAAAGATATTTCTTGTTACGACTTCTATTGACAATCGGTATCATCAATGTAAACATTTTGGCGTAGCAGACGAGAGAATGTTATTTAAAGAATGGCTTTGTTCAAGATTGGATTTTCATCCGACAAATAAGTTAATAAAGAAGAATCCGACGGTAAAACTGACACAGATGATGCTGGAAAAAGGGCCTTGGAGCTGTGGTTGCATGGAGCACAGCGGTCAAGGAGGCCAGAATTTTATGACCTTGAATAAATGTCACCTGCTGTAAAGACATCATTTATTTAACTGGTGATAAACAGTGAAATTATAACAAACAATTTATGTTGTTAAATAGTTTTATTTTATTTTTTACTCTTTGCATCAAAATGACTTTCTTGTGTTCACTAATTATTTACTGATAAATAATTGATTAAACAGTTACACGACACAATTGTGTTTATTTGTTATGTCATTTATGGTCTAGTAGACATCATATTCGGGCTAGTACATTTTAAGAGGAGCTGGTCCGATGGTCTGGCTGTAAAAAAAGTTAATGTCGAACCCTGGATGGTATCATGCGTGACTTAAACAAGATCTTATTATATGCACATCTTGCTTGTATTTTAGTTCATGTGAATTTTCTAGTTAACTATGTTTATAATTTAAAATAGAAGTTAACAAGAGTGTATGCTTGTATTATTTGCTTAATTAGTAATGACCTTTTCCTTTATCTATCTTAAAAGTATTTTCCTTTATCTATCTTAAAAGTACGGACAAGTACTTCTTTGGTACGGACAAGTGAATTTGTGGGTCCAACTTGTCCGTGGACAAGTAGACTCTTAAAATATTTCAGAACCCCTGATTATAATGGCATTAAAGGTATTTGTTGGTCCATTTTAGAGGTGTTTTACTCAGCCCTCTTTACAGCTGTTAATTTGATTGAACAAAGAGCCCTCTCATTAACTAAAGAAATATATATGTGATGTATTTGATTTTATAGCATAATTTTTATGTCAATTCTTTGTTTCCTTTTTATGTTTGATTTACAAAGCATTTTACTTTTTTAAGGGTAAATCACATCAAAAGTGCCGGAAAAATGCCTCAATTTTTGTAAATCTATACTTTTGTTCAAATTAGTAATAACACTTAGGTCCAATTAAAAATACCTTTGTAAAAGCTTGTAACATATAAACTATATGTGTATATAATTTATGGCTAATACACTTTTATATTTACCTGAAATGGAAAATAATTTACCCTAAAAGCTGTATAAACCAAACCTTAGTTCTGGGTACATTAGGGCATAATAAGAAAGCAAGGTCAACATTTATGTGCTGTTTCACTTATATTTTCTGATTCTCATTGTACTACATGTAAAGCTATTGTTGGCCCATAAGAAAAGTTGATGTTGACAATTGATTTATATAATTCTTTTTCTCCTGATGTAAATTAAATTCAAACAAAACAAGAAGATTGTTGTATCTAAAGATTATATATCACAATTCAGTGCATATCCCTTTATGTTAAGTTATTCATTTTGCTATCTTGGATTTACATATCACACATGCTTGATAACTGTAAACAGATAAAAAAAAAAACATAAAGTAAATATCAACTTTACTTAAACAATAAACTGGAACACTTCACAAACATGATACACACATAAGATATCATAGCAACTTAACCTTTGCTGGGAATTTCAATGTCAAGCTCATTATAATTATGAATAAACAAGCAAATTCGTTGAATTGATATCCCCCGTCAATATGCTTCTGGACACAAAAGTGTTATATTTTACACTCAAAAAAGCATTTTTTCAAGATACAAAGGGCCATAACTCCTTTATTATCCAATGGTGTACAATGCCATTAGGTGTGCATCATCCTCTTATCCATATATATACTCATACCAAGTTTCATTGAAATCCGCCAAAGCACTTCCAAGATATGGCTCCGGACACAAAAGTGCCGGACAGACAGAAGCACAGACGGAAAGACGGACGGACGGACAACGCCAAAACAATATCCCTCCGCCTATGGCGAGGGATAATTAAACATGGCCATTGTTGTAGGCTACTTCACAATTATATAGGGGTCTCAGTGTACAATTATATTTTTTATGTCAGTTCACAACTTAAGGTCGTACGCGGCAGTTTAGTTTCACGCAAATATTTTTTTAACCGAAACACTGGTTGCGAAATAAGTGCAATATATTTCGGATATTCGGATAAAAAAGAATGTAAACAATGTAAGAACGAAAGAACAACAAATCATGCTTAAAATGAACGCAAGGTACAAAACATGGACAGTTTGTGTCCATGAAAATGAAATACCTTTGATATGCCCCTTTAAAGGGGCCGTCCAACAGATAAAGCGTTGTATCAACGTGAAACAATATTTTGGGAAACTATGAGGATTTTATGATTTTATGTCTTATATAGGTAAGAAATACATCCGCTCTCAATATGAGTGTGGATGGTCGAGTGGTATAGGCGGTAGGCATTTTACTCCAGGAATCCAGGGGTCAGTGGTTCGAGCCCTGTTAAGGGTAACTTTTTTCCCCTTTTTTTAAATTGTATTCTAGTTTTTTTTACTGCAGATTTTTAGTTTAAATGTTTAAATTTATCAATATAAAGCATTTAAAGTATTTAATGACAATCTTCAATACATGCCGAAATCTGTTGGATGACCCCTTTAATATATTGTATACATCTTGTTTTCAGTTAGTTACTGTATTATTCTTCTTTTACTCATCTTGCTAAACATAATTTGTGTTTTCATTTACATTTAAATGTACATTTTTATTGGCATACATCAATACATATACATGTTAGTATGTTTTTGACCTGCACCATGTACATGGTTTTAACTGTGTTTTAAATTGCATTTTGAATACCTTCCGTAAAACTGCATTTGTGAACAAATGACAACGGTGACCTATTGTTTTCTTTTTATATTTGTATTAAGTTATAATTCATTTAACATTTAGGTATATTTGGAAAAAATCTAGGTGCAGGAAGGCATTTAAAAATAAAAATGACTTTGATGAATTTATTTATTTTTATATGTGAAATTCTGTTGTTTTTGTTTATGTTTAAAAATTGATAAAAATATAAATCAATCAATTCATGTTATTATTTTTTTAATTTACAGTCTAATTAAATCAGTATTTCATATTTTGTGATAAATAGAGGTTGTTTTCAACACTTTTCTCATTAATTTACTCTAGTTTTTATGTTATTACCTTATAGGTGAATTGTTCTTGTGCTTAAATATGCTTCTTGTTCAAGTGCGAATAAAAAAAGAACAACAACGGTGACCCATGATTTTTATTTTATTTTTCTATCCACAACAGATGGTTCTACCTAAATACCAAAACTTATCAAATTCTAGGTGTAGAAAAATTTGCATTAAAACTGCCGCGTATGTCCTAAATCACGAGTGGCATCTCTTGTTAAGTGCATATCAACTTAAAAGGGTTAACAAATGAAACCAACTTGCTGCATTATGAGATTGTATAGAAACAACATGCTATAGGAGAATCAACGAAATCACATATGGTAACATTTAAGTTTCAGTATAACAACAGTAGTCCAATGTCAATTAATTTCAGTACTGTTTCTCAGGCACTTTCATTTTGCAAAGCAGAAAGACTTAGTCTGACAGATGGAAAATAAATCTCAAATTTACTATACAGTCGATCGGGTAGTTCCAGATCTCGGGTATTTCCGAATCAACTCTATGATTTAATTAAAATATTAGTCTAAATGATATTGACATATACATATAACTGTGATTTTTCAAGCAATAACAAAGTTTTGCTTCTTATTTCAACGGTGTTTTCATTGAAAATCACGCTTTGGTAACTATCAAAGTCTAGTGTTTTTCCCAGGACATTTTAGCGTGGCGCGGCGCCATGCCCTTTTTTGTAGCCCCACGCTGCCCCCTTTCAAAGCCATTTAGCGCCACGCTGCCCTTTCCAAAGGCCACCACCCTGCCCTTTCATGAGCACCCGCTGTTTTCCGCCCTTATTGATAGCATCTTAATTGCCCCTTGACCAAACTTCTAAGCCAACTAGTATTAGATTATGGCCCCAAGGTAGCGAAGATTCGCGCAGTTGTGAATTAGTGATGCGCGAATAACCCCGTGTCGATATCAATCGATTATGTCAGAGGCTATATATGTTATACTAATCGGTCGGAGATGTGTACTCCTCCAAGATAAAATCGTGGACTGTTACTTCGGAGACTTTTGATGAAAAACTCAATGTTATCCTCTTTCAAATTGTGCATTTCATGCTTAATTCAGTAATATCAAAACATATTTTTACGCATAATTACATTTAAAAACACAAACAAATTAATTTTTTTATCGTTATCTTCTTTAAGATAATGAATTATTGAAATAATTACTGAGACTATACTAATTAAACAAAACGCAAAGCGCGTATTAGGCGGACGTTTTATACGATTTTATGTTGCTATATGCACCTGTCGCTTACATCTTTTTAACATCCAGAATTAAAGTGTGACTCTGCAAAAATGGCAAATAATGTCGTAAACGATCAAATTAACGATGGAAATCATACATTTAGAAGGAATTAATGAAATGTTTGTGATAATCAACGATGCATAAAAATGTTTAAGATAGCAACAACATATTTATTTGTTATCTACTCCGTGGATGTATGTCACAGAGACAAGTGTTTGCATATTAATAGCGATCAGTTTACTCGCAATGTTAAACGTCTGACAAGATTATCGTTAGAAAATGGGATAAGACAAACATGGTTACATTTATATATTAGTGCATCTGTGTATAATCAGATTCATATGCATATATTGCTTTATTATGTTTGTCGTGCTGTACAGTGTATTGAAACAGCATGGAACTTAAATGTACATAGCAAGGTTAATATGTTAATATAAATCAAAGTTAGTTAAATACCTCAATTACCATTAAATGAGCTTGTTTATTTTATTTTTTTCCACAACTGCGCTTGATGCGATTACATGTTTCTCCATAATTCAGATATTCACGGAACATTTTTGCCCTTTTTTGCCTAAACTGCGCGCTAAAATGCCCTTTTTGAAAGTAATGCGCCATGCCCCTTTGCCCTCCTGGGATCAACACTACAGTCGTGTCATTTTACTGTCGCACCGTCTATCTATAACACGCCTCAACAATTGAAAGATGATTTAGAAGCACATTTCCTTGGTAAATGCTTGTGCATTTGGTTTGAATTTGTTTATTAATTATTATTTTTAAATTCCTGTGAGTGATTTTAGTACCATGGTATATGTAAATGATTTATGGAAATAAAAGCATGGAAATCGCACCTCGTGTACATGTCAGTTGCGGATCAGCTGATTGGGGAAAATCTCAAAACAGTTGTTTATTGTTTAAATACTGTGTTTGTAATATTTTAAAGCTCTAGCTACCACAAAAGTTTTTGTATATATATGAAATGAAAAGTGCATAGTTTGTCATAAATTTGATATATTGTTTAATTGGAATTATTTAATTATAATACTATTTTGTGACTTCATTGT
This sequence comes from Dreissena polymorpha, assembly GCF_020536995.1. NCBI lineage: Eukaryota > Metazoa > Mollusca > Bivalvia > Myida > Dreissenidae > Dreissena > Dreissena polymorpha. The sequence goes on along the minus strand of NC_068361.1, from coordinate 44,976,078 downwards.
CGAGAAATACAGAAAATAAGATTGAATTTTGTTTATTCTGTATGCCCCCAAACTTGAACCTTGCTCATACAACGAAATTTTATGGACCTGATTCTCCAAACTGTACATGTTCATGCATCTGATTGAGATCTATTATGCAAACCAGTTATGAGGCATTAGGTCTAAGTCAAAAGGTCAAGGCTAACACATACAGTAAGCATTTGATGCATGCATCTTGGTTTGTTTTTATGTTTTTGTGTGTAGTAATAAGTTATAATATTTATAATTATTGTGTGTATTAATAAGTTATAATATTTAAAGGTATAATAGCGAAGTAATACAAAACCAGCTGAGTGCTAAAAACTGTACTATAGATAAATATATGGATTTATAAATAATGGTAAGATGTAGTGCTGGAAGGATATTGGCAATGCTTTAAATATTTATCCTATTTTGAATGTGTATTTATGCTGTGATTTTGCGTTTCAGATACTGTAAACGTAAAGAAATTCGTCGGTATGAAATTTCGTGGTTTAATGAAAAACAACTAATTCGTTGACACGTAATTTCGTGGATTTCAAATTTTCGGGGAAGACTGACCGTCATAATAATTATACTTTCATTAAAACAACCAGAGTAATAACAAAGCATAATCTGCTAATCTGTGATGACAGCAAAACTTGAGGTTAATGTGCACTGAAGCATGAAAGTGTTGCCGATAATTGTCGATAAGAGCGATAAAGCGGCGCTTTTGTGGGTCCCAGCTCGCTAATTGTCAATGATGTTGTTTTGACAATATTTGCACTTCTCAGCGCAATCGGTCCCCTAGTAGAAACACTTAAGTGATAAGGTCCCCAAAATACATGTGTGAAAACCGTTATGTCTCTTTTAAATTTAATTTGCGCATATTGACATATATGATAAATCTGCAAACTGTTTATTTTACGACGTCACGTAAAAGAAATTTGTTTTTCTTCACATTGGTAATGCTATTTATTATATTTATTTACCATGATTAATAAAACGTACATTAACGATGATGAATAAAAAAAAAGAAAAACTGATAGATATAGTATAATGTGACATACTGAAGTGAAGTAACTATTACAAAAACAAATATCTGGGATAACTGACAACACAAGAAAATGTCGGACAGTACGTTCGGAAATGACCGATTTTGGATTAAAAATGTATAAATAATCGTTGGTATATAAATTCGTGGTTCAGTGGACCAACAAAATCCACGAAAAATTTAATGGTTTTACAGTAATTGTCAAGTTGGACTGATGGGTCCTAAAAAGCCCGGGTGCTCTGCACAGTCATTGGCAAAGAGACTGAAGCGGATATACTTTTATATATTTTTTACATTATTGTGATCCTATTATTGTTAAATGTTGTCTTAATATGTTATTTAATAAAAATTTAACTTGATATCTAGTATTGTTTTCCATTTCTTTACCATTTTTTATCCCAGAGGTACTGGTTTATGTTATAAATAATGAAGGTTTGTTGGAGGTTTTCAAAAGTTGTTAAACTGAAACGAACGAACGTATCTGATGTTCATTTTTATACGTGCATAGTTTGTTTTGACAGTCAAAATAATTGTTGACAGTCAAAATAAGTTTAAAGATGCTCCCTGACATACATCTTCCAAACAGTCCGAGTGATCCTAAATTACCGAACTCGATTCAGAACTAGCCGACTTTATGCAAGTGAATAAGCTCAAATTGGCATCAGAAACGTATTGGTAAGTATTAATAAATTAATATGGCCTGAAAGATGAAATAATTTGCCTCAATAATCCAAGTATTTTAACAGCAATTGCTTTCTTTTTAAAATATTAACACCATTATTTACGCTGCTAGTGATCCGGAACTTCCTGACAGACTGTACTGCTGAATTACAGAACATTTAACTTATTTATAAATCGTTCAAAAACTTACACACTTAAACAATTCAATGATGTATAGTTATACTCCATTTTATGCTCAGACATTGAACATTTTCTATTTATTTGAACTTTGTGGAGTTCAATTGGCAGAAAACAAGATTTTTCCAGATTTAAAACCAGTATACTGGTGTATACAGGTAATTGGCAATTAGCATGGTCACTGGTCACTTCCATGCATGAATCATTCAAGGCTTACAGTAATTGGTTATCATACATCTTTATTTGTCTATAAAATTTAGATTTATTAGATGATGAACTCTACTCACTGTCGCTATGCGGGGGCCATTTTGTTCATAAACGAAATAACACTTAACTTAGTCTTAAGACGTATTATATAAGTAAAACTGTCAACAATCGCATTTTGTTAGTTTAATATTCAATAAATATTGTTAATGCTTAACCTACCTTTATGATATGTCTTTAATTAAATCCATTACATGCTGATCATAAATGTTGTTATTAAAACATTCCTTCACAATTTTCAAATATTTGTCTACCTGTGTCATCCGAAATTCATTAGAGCGTGACGCCGGTGTGCAGGTAAACAAGCTCTTCGAGTAGTTTGTACCGTACTTAAATAGTTGTTTCCCTTTGACTGTGTTCACTCATTAATACTTTTTACAGACAAAAGTTATCGACACTTAACAGGACTTACCTTTCCCATCGAATATTGTTCTTTTTCGGCGTAGATGTCGAAACCAGCTTTTCACCTTAAAATACTTTATCAATAGCCGTAACAATCTAAGGGAAATGTATCGCCAATAGAACCAACCACTCCGAATCTTCCATTGGCTTAAATGGAGCAATCCCCCAGATCATTGGCATCACTGGCTCTGTGTGCAACATATAGGATGTAACACTGTATAGTGTATGGACATCCGGGCTACTCTCTTTAGGTCCCTGTATAGTGTATGGACATACGGACTACTCTCTTTAGGTCCATATGACACTTGAACACACAGTTTGGCACAGTCACAGTTAAGCTTAAAATTCCATCTCCGAAGGGAAAACCGAATGGATTAATGTTTTCAAGATTAACAATAACACAATCAATAGGAAATAAATTAATAATAAAAAACTATCGATTATTGCCACTTAATTTTATTGCGGAGGAAAAACTACTGAACTAGTTAAGTGACATAAGTAGAGGGCAATCGTTTAATTATCCAAGTAAGTATGTGTGACGTAAGCAGTCAGCCTGTCTGGACCAAATTCCTGAAACCAGAATAGACTTCCAACATTTGCCATTTTGCTATGCTATTAATTACACAGCCTTTCCACAATCTTCTATCGAAAAGTATCGTGGTTAGATGTTCCATTTACAAGACGCAACGGTATTGTTAAAGACCCGCGTCATGAGAAAATGGGGCATATGCGGTCATCGCAGCTTCAGCCCAGCCTTTGGTCCAGAGTTTTACATAAAGAGACCACGCAACATTGCGTGATTTAATAGCGGACATCGTAGCTCCTTACAAGATTGCGCAGGCTGGATTTGAACCACGCTAGCCGCACACGCAATAAGACCCAATTATGCATGACGTGACTCTGAAAGTTTGATTTGAATGTGTGGAAAGAAAACTGTGTCTTTATCAAATATTATCAACCTATATATTTTGTTGGCAAAGAAATGAATTCATAATAAGTCATGTGCATAGACACATGATACTATGTTTATCTAACAGTTAAATCTACCCAAGATGCACAAACCCTCCAAAATGATCTCTTTAATCTTGAAAAATGGGAATCTGATTGGTCCATGGAATTTAATGCCGACAAATATGAAATCCTTAGAATCCGTCGCAAAAAACATCCTGTCCTCTTTCCCTACAAACTTCATGGCATCGAACTTAAAACCACAGAGGCTGCAAAATATTTAAGTGTCACAATAAGTAAAGACCTGTCATGGACCAATCACATAAACAATATAACATCAAAGGCCAATAATTCACTGAGATTCATTAAAAAGAAATATCAAAACTTCAAAAAAAAGGTTAAAGAGACTGCCTACAAAACTTATGTAAGGCCCCAGCTAGAATACTGCTCCACTGTTTGGCATCCTTGGCAGAAGTATCTCATCTACATTATTGAACAAGTCCAAAGATCAGCTGCAAGGTATGTTTGTAACGACTACAATTACACCAGTAGTGTTTCCCAAATGCTGAATAATCTCAAATGGCAAACTTTAGATCAGCGTCGAAACATCAGTAATGTTATCCTACTATTTAAAATCCAAAACAATATTGTGTGGGTTGACCATCACCACCTCAGACACCCACCAGAAAACTAAACTACCTGGTACCATACTCAAGGACACAGTATCACTCCAATTCATTCTTCCCACGTAGTAGATCTATTCGTCTGTGGAATGGCCTGCCTGTGTCCTTACAAGCTAGTCCCAGTATAGGTCTCTTTACTGGGCAGCTGCATCCTTTCCACCAGTTCTAAGTCTACTCTGTTTTTAACTTCTTATCTTAGTCTTGTAGCTTCTTTTATCTGATATAATTTTATATGTAACTAGTAATTTACTAATTTGCACCTAACATATTTTTAACAACTATTTTCCGACAACGCGCCTGCTTCTAATAATCGATCATACGATTGTATAGCAGTATCATGTAGATGTACATGTAAATAATTTGATTGCATGTAGAATAGTTGTTTTCTACGAACACTATCGTATGGTTTGCATCAGGGACCTTTACAAACAAACATATCATATCATATTCGATTAAAAAGTGAAAAATAAATATTACTGAACCTTTAGTTTCGATTTAATTTTTTAGATACGTGAATGTTCTACTTTTTTAAGTCAGTACAGACGCATAATATTTCTCCTTTTAACATATTTATTGTCAATCGTGAATTAAAGAATTATCATATAAGGGTATAAGGGGGGTGATAAAATGTTCTGACTACGAGGTCAAATTTAAATTGACTTTTAAAAATATTCTATTTATACAGCTGTGACGTCAAGGTCGAAAACGAAAACAACGTGCTTAAAATTTCACTAAAATAGTTCAAAGAAAATAAAGCGAATGTTGTAACTGTAAAACAATATCGTGGTTCCGATTATGAGAATACAGTTATACGAGTAATAAATCCGTATATAACTGAATTTAATATGCTTAATTTTATTTTCTATGTTAGCTTTTTCGCGTGCGGTTGTCAGCCGGCGGAGTAATATGACCGGAAGTTTACAATCACCTTGGATTCAAACGGCTTCTCTTGCTAGAAGCAGCTCTCTCCGAATTGTTTTCGCTATTTTATTTGTTGTACGCCTGTGAAGTGACGATGTAAAGCTCTTGGATCATGCAGTAATGTGGGACTCAACCCGCTAAGGAAGGTCTTAACCTAATTTCTTGCATTTTATATGCGTTTCAATAAAATCAATATCTTAGAAATCATGCGAAAAAATAAATTTATCGGTGTATGAAATAATTGATTTATTTTGTTAATGAGTGCGCGTGTTTTATAGAATTATTACGATTTTTTTTTCATTATTTTTAGTGCGCTGATTATCATAATTTTGATATCGTACTCAGTGTGTTCAGGGCCGTACCCAGGATTTTTTTACTGGGGGGGGGGGGGGGGGCCCAACCGGGGAGGGTTTGGGAGGGGTCCCCCCTCCCTATATATATACTTTTTTAATTTGGCACTTTGCAAGGTGAATTGTAATGCTTATAAAAAACGTATTTTGTGATATGAATTAATGGAATATAACAAGTAAATCAGCACATTTCGGAAGTCTTGAGCTTAAAACATTGGTGTAAATTCACAACAATATTAAAAGCTTTAGATTTCCGAAACTTACAGGTTTAAACTGACGATTATCCACATCAACTCTCGTATTGCTTCCACCATTTTTTTCACAAATCAATAACGCCACAGTTTTTTTTAATCTGATTTTTTTGGAAAGACCTTGCCATTTTTTAGGAAAAAAATGCGCGAAACGCCTAATTTTGGGGAGAAATAATGAAAGTCTTAAATAATCAATTTAACATATTTTACTGTTTTCAAACAAATTCAAGGAAAGAGATATTTAATTATTCAATATTTTTCTACACTGGATCAGGTTAACTTATATAATGAGATCGATTTGTTGTTTCAATTTTCATTTTTTTTTACCAATGAGCCATTAATAGGTTGATATTACTCAATTCTCGGTACTCAATTATTTTAAATACTGAATTCTGCCAAATTCTTATCTATTGCTCGGAAAATTTATGAATCTGTTTTTCTTTTAAACAAACATGTTAACTATCTCATCATAGTCTTTTTCAGTGATTTCCTTTCAAAAATTATAAATACTAAGTTTTAATACCTTTGTCAGTGTTTTTGTTCCGGTTCAAATTCAGGGCCCTATTCTCAATGCAAAAAGTATATATTGGGACCTAAAAATTCCCAATAAAAGGTTTCCAAAAAAAAACACAATTAAACTTTTAGAAGGGAAAAATACGTCTAGGGCCTTCTCAAAGAAGGAAAAAAACTTGGGTCGGCAATTATCAGACCATAGTCTACAAACTCCTGTAGCATTTGCTTCCATTCGCTGCACATATCAAAATACATGTTACATCAACCATCGATAGATGAAGCATTCATGATCACAATGGGGGACTGATCAGGGATGTGTGTACAAGGCGATAAGAAAACATTGCCTAGAGTTCTATCTCGATTGGCGAGCGTTAATCCCCTTCCTTATCAGGGACAATAAAACAAAGCTGCTCTTTTGTTTTGAGGGAAAGTGTACTGTGGGCCCTTCCATGAGAGAAAAAAATTGCAGTGGGCCGATTATTAAAAAAAATCATAGTTCGACAGCCAGCTGGGGGGGCCCGGGCCCATGGCCTGGGTACGGGCCTGGTGTTTGTTTCACCATTTTGGGAATGGGGCCAGGTCCCTTTGGATTGGGAAAATTTGCGGCGTTTTGACTAACATTGGGACATAAGAGTTGTGTTCGATTTGCTAAAAATGCTTCAAAATTGAGAATACAAGTGTTTTCCATAGTATTTACTAAGGTTGAACTTATATGGATTGGAGATGAACACAATATTGAGATCTAAAAAAATGGATACCTTTCATTGGGAATTTTTTGCTCCCATTTGGGAAAAATATATACTTTTTTCCATTGGGAATGGGGCCAATTACCGGACCCGATTTTAAATGAAAACAAAAACACTGTTACATATCAAATTGATATATGAGTCACTTAAAATAGGTAAGGGTTGAGGTATTCAAGGTAGAAAAGTATGTGTATAGTTGCCTTACATGCAGAGCTATATTGGTTGTGCATTTGGGGCAAGTTCAGGCAAGGTCAAGGATACTTAAAAAAAGAACAATGGTTTCCATTCCATAACTTAAAGTGGGTTGAAAGTTATGCACTGAAATACGTTGTGTATGTTAAAATTCTGACTTCATGGTATTGCACAGTTGATAAAATTACCTTTACTGGCAAAAAAGTTGGGGCAATTGCACTTTACCGGTACGTTAAACCTAATACCTAACAACACCTAACACAACACCCAACGCAACACACCTAACACCTTATAAACCTTTTTATCCTATATATTTCCTTAGTATCTGGGGCTACCTCCCCCAAAACCCTGCTTTGTCGATAGTGGTAAACAACTGCGTACCGGTAAAGTGCAATCTAGCTAAAAAGTTAAAAACCTGGTTTTGTGGCATATTTTTTGTAAAGTATCCTTTTTTCAGGTAAAAGTTTGCATATACCTCTTTAACTCGTTACTTCAGATATTCTAATTCAAGTATGACTTCACTGTGATTATATCCGTTAATTGACAGATTATATAATTGAAGCTGAACAATAGGCAACTTATAATCTTAATCTGGCTAACTCTTTTGTTCCAAGCCTTTCTGATATTAGTTGAAATAAATTATAATTATAGAACACAATTTGTTATTTAAATATATATGATAATATGATAAAAAGGTAATTGATTTTTATTATTACATTGTATTTCATTGCTACAAGGGGGATGGGGTTAAAAAGGTCAATGCCCTTCCTCTCTCTTTGACCATCATACAGTCAGTCTGTGCACTACACTATTGTGCTTGCTCAATTTCTCCTATCGCCTTCATGGATTGTCATAGTACTTGCAGGGATTTCAATAGATTTTGGAAACTGACATTCATATGACTCTGTTCTTGACATTTATTGGGGTCAAATGAAATTTTATTGGGCAAAATACTGAAGTCAAGAGTTTTTTGTTTCTGCTATTTGTTAATACAGTTATGGTGAAAGACCATTGCAATTTAAAGACCAGATGCAGGGCTCCCCCCAGCAGAATTTTTTTTTGAGCCATTATTACCTTAAAACATAGTAATTTTTATTTTGGCGATTTTATGAGGTTTTATGAAGAAAGAGCTGTATACAAATACAATTTGTTCAGCCGAATTATTGAAAGTATCTCTTGTAGCAAAGGTGCCCACATGTTTTTTACTTTCACTTTCTGAAATTACTTTTTTGTCAATATAATGGCGTTGTGAATATGCAGATGGACTTAAAATATTAAAGAATAATTACATTACATAAACAAAGTACTTGCAATACAGTGAAATTATTTCATATGCAATTACATTAAGGTTTAGTTCATAACACCCTTTGTTTGACAGCATTTATGCAATATCGCAGTTACCGGGGTAATATAAAAATACTGTCAAATCTGCAGGGCAAAAACACCAACTTTGGGGAAAGGGCCACAGCCTTTTTTCAGGGATTTTTTTCAGGGAAAAAAAGACACAATTTTCTGGCTTTGGGGAATGAAAAATACTGAGGTGTAGATTGGAAATTTAGAGAAAAATGCATGATTTTAACGAAATTTCTGTAGAGGAAAATGCCATATGGGGAAGAAAAAGAGGCCCCTTGCGAAGAAGGGTTTTTATGCTCCCAAAGGAGGGCATATAGTGATCGGACTGTCCGTCCGTCTGTCTGTCACATTTTGCGTTTAGGTTTCGAAAAATGCTCATAACTTCTATGTCGCTTCAGATAGCAAGTTCATATTTGGCATGCATAATTTAAATGGACAAGGCCTTTCCATAAGCCCACAAATTTTGACCCCTTGTGACCTTGACCTTGAACTTAGGGTCCGCTTTTAGGTTTCGAAATCTGCGTTTAGGTTTCGAAAAAAGCTCATAACTTCTATCAAGCATTTATAGGGGGCACAAGTCATGCTATGGTGACAGCTCTTGTTTGGCCCTGTAATCTGTGTAATTTATAAACTGCCATATGCTACCAAAACTGTCGACACTGCAACACCATTTCAAAACTTTTACTATACCGTCATTAAAACCACATACACAAAACATTTGTATTTTTATTCAGGAATACAATTTAAATAATTATCACCTAGGCTAAGGGAAGTAATTCAATATACTGGTAGTGAGAAATAATTAGATAGTGAGGAGTTGTCTCCCTGATTCAAAATCTGCATAAAAAGGGAAACAGTATGTCGTCTAAGCATATCTTATGCAAGATTTGACGTGGATTTTTAAGATAGAGTTTTGTCAGCAGTTTAGGAACTTTTGCAGAGACTTGATTAACCCTTTCCCACTCAGAAGCAAAGTGAAAATGGATATGTGCAAACAGCATAAAACCAGAACGCTGCCTGTGAGTAACTCACAGTCTGCTCAGGTTTTATGTTGTTTGCTGCTCATCAGTATATAAGGGTTGAAAAAGAAGCCTTTAAAACTTGAATTTAGTAAGAAAGGTCATAAATTAAATTAAACTTTCTAAGGGACTACAAATTTGTCAAAATACATATCTAAGTGGTCAAGGGTTAAGTCAGTGGTTTTTTGTATTTCAGATGGGTGATGTAGAGGCAGCAAAGGTTGAGCCCAGTCGTAAAAACGGCTGGAATTTGCCGCCCTCGAGGAAACAAGTGGTAGCCTGGACGGTGCTGATCATACTGGGAGTTCTCCACTTCACCTCCCTAGTCCCAGCCCTGCGCACCTCATGGCAGCCTGTGGCGCACATAGTGCCCGCGGTGGTGCTGACCTTCCACCTTATAGTCCACCTGACGGCAATGTCAATCGACCCGTCAGACGACAACGTTCTACAAAACAAGTGTCCAAAATTGAAAATTGATAGATCTAAGCATGAACATGTAATTGAGAACAGCCATTGTAACATCTGCCAGGTGGATGTGTAAGTTGTTTTGCAAGTGTTTTTTATGCTCCCCCAAAATTTATTTTTGGGGGAGCATATAGTCGCCGCTTACATGTAGTCTGTCCGTGTGTGCGTCTGTCTGTCTGTCCATCCGTGCACAATTTTTGTCCCGGCTATTTCTCAGCAACTAATGACCGGAATTAATGAAACTTTATGAGAAGCTTCACTACCAAGAGGAGATGTGCATATTATCCAGGGATCAAGCTTGACTCCAATTTTTGGGAGAAGTCACTTCTCCCTCAGCTCTGGAGAAGTGAGACAGTTTTAGGGAGAAGTGGATCTTTTGCAATCACCAATGGACCATTGTGAACCATGACCCAGGAGTTTCACTGGCCCAAAAATAGTTGTTGCCACTTTTTCGCAGTGTGAAAACTGTCTGTTATTCCAACCTTATTAATATGAACAATCATTTACGACAATTATTAAAAGAAACCTTACTACATTACATTAATGTCATTGACTGTATTATCACTTGAAAAAGTATGGTAATACATAAAAATCTATAAGAACCTTCATTAGTCATACCTTCATAAGTCTTAATAAGCTTCATTTGTATATAAATAACTTTTTTCATCTTTATAAACAACACAGATAACCAAAATAATATAATAATGTTAACATCAATGTAAAAGTATGCTACATAAATGTTTCAAAATTAACTATTTCATTTTAAACATAGAATCACACTAATTAACATCATTTGAAAGGGAAAAAGAAAACATCACAAAATAAAGCATCTCACTTCATATTGTTAAACAGTTATATTTGGTCATTTGGACATAATATACATCAGCTTTGACAGCTTCTGTTGTTAAAACGTTTTCTATAAGTGGTGGATGATTTCTAGGCTCAAATAAATGAATGTTTTCACGCATATTTCTTGACAGAAAGGCCCAGATAATTGCCACCATCCATTCTAGTTGCCTGAAATATCATAAAACATAGTTTTACGAACTATCAACATCAAACCAACACATAAATGTCCGTATCTTTAAATGTCCAAATTTTTAACATATCCCAAACATAGTACAATGAGTGAATGGTATACTTTATATTTCCGAAATTGTTGGTTTCTTAATCAAACTTTACCTTTCCCAAAATATTATAATAATGAAACTATTAAACATAAATGCTCACAAATTCCTGTTGAAACAAGATTTCATGTGTTTTTGTGGAGAAATTGTTTTTGTTAAATGCTATTGCCATGCCCGTGGTATTGACAGTCACTATTTATTAAATGATAAAGAAATAGCGGCCCTAATAATCGTTATAATTTTTTATTGTGGTGAGAGTTTGTCACAGTGTTACTTTATTTATTGCTCACTATCATAAAGGCGCTGTTCATCCGCTAATAACCCCCCTAAAACTTGACAATAGCAGTAAAAACACCGTTTGTAACACTTACACGCTTCAGTGATTTCACTCTGCTTGGTCAAGAGAATCCTGCCTAATACCCGAATGACAAGCGCTGTTAATGGTTGCTTATCAATTTTCAATAGGTAATTTACTACGCCAGGGGGCGGAGTTTCGTCGATTTGGTCAGTTGATTGAGTTTGGCGTGTATTCGGTAATAAACAGAAGCCCCTTAGATAGCACTGCCAGCGTTTTCATTAGGAGGCGGCCGGCGGCCAATTTGACCGCCTCAAATGTTATTTGGGCCGGCTCAAATTCGGAAAAAAATATTTAAAAATCGGCAAATGTTCACGACGATGACAAGATATTTAGTATTCGTTTATAAACAAACTGTCTGAAACGGAAGTAAACAACCGTAACCGATATATGTTAACTGTTTTCTCATTGGTCGTTTCGGTATAATTGTCCAATCGCGAAAAGGGAAACATGAGTGTACAACTTTGATTAAAGGTCACGAACTGGCAATGTCGAAGTGTCTAAAAAAAATTATAAAAAATGACTTTTTTTTTGTGTTTCGAGTAAGAACAATAGTTCGCTGTTGAAGTTATTTTGTTTCACTGTTTTGTTAACGTTTATCATTTACCGCCACCTCCGGATGTATGCACTTTCCTGTTACATTTCGTTTTTATTTTCGACAAATTTCGTTGATGGTTCCAAATATGCTGATGTTTGGTTTCTCCGTGGAGTTTTAAACCTCCGAACGGTAAGTGGATTTATTTATAACCACAGTTTACAGGAGAAGAGTCTTTCATTAGGATAAATGAAAATCTCAAGCCCCAAACTCTCCTGATATTGTCATGATTAAGGTTGGAGTTCGCTAAATATATTGAATTGGCACTGCAATGTCCAAATTTGTATTGGAAAAAATTGACCAAAAGAAGCTTCCTCACCAATATATTTAAATCCTACGATTGCCTAAGCTGGGGCAACGTATGCTCCATTTTTTTTTGGAAAATCTGCATTGCCAAACTGCCAAATCTTTCTTAAAATTGCTATGCTAGGAGAACCTATGCCCAAATTGTATGCATCGTTTCCAGGGGGGCCTCTGGCAAAATTTTAATGTCATCTATGGTCTTTCACATTGCCTTCTATATTTAATGGGCCATTTATACTCTTCTTAAAAAAATAAAAGTTCAAAAGTAAAATTTAATCTGAATTGAAGTTCAAAAGTAAAATTCAATCTAAAAAACAAATGCTACATTTCCATATTGATAATTTCTGCAGTCAAGCCACAGCGTGACATAAAATAGAGGCGGAAGATTCCCCCGAAGCAGCCAAGGGCCTCAGCATCAGCACCAGTTCTTACACTTGTGGAAGCTGGGGTCCAAACCTATGTTACTGAGGGGAATAATGGGCTGAGCCTGATAAGACAGCTGTCAATATATCCATACAAAAACTTAATCTGGCATCAAAGGAATATGACCCAGAATCAGATAGTGAATCATCGGATGACGATTTTTGTGGCAACTAGATTAGAATCACATCAAACTCTGTTTTATTTGTAAAATAAATTATTAAAAGTCGAATTGGTGTTACATGTTTTAATGTTTTTTATACATGTATATCTGTTTTTTATTAAAATCTTGATAATTGCAGAGTTGATGTAAACTGAGGACTTTTTTATTTATTTTGTCTTTGCCATTCACATAAATATCCTCTATTTTTAATGAGCAAAATCATGTACATTATGTGCCCAAAATCGCTCAGAGGCCATGATTTGGCACCTTTATTTAAAAAAAATGCAGGGGGAGCATGCCCCCAGACCCCCTAGCAACTCGCTCCTTCGGTGCTCTCACAAGTTGGCCTCCTCAAATAACTCAAAAGCCTGCTACAAGAAATTCTAATGAAAACGCTGCACTGCAGATATGATAATTGCCAGATTTTAGGGCGAAGTGATATCGCCGGTGCTTTTGATCCGGGCGATAAAAGTGAAGCCACGGCGATATAATCGCCCAAATCGCCCAGTTGCTTGATCCCTGTTAGCAGCGGGTTCTGGTCAGATGATTTTTCACAGAGTTATGGTCCTTTGAAATTTTCTATAAAAAAATTCTTGTCCCCCCAACTACTGTGCCCTCAAAACGTTTCTTTTTATCTGAATATATAGTGCAATATTGTGACAAAAAAACTTTGGGGAGCATCACCCTCTCCAATGGTTTCTTGTTTTCAACTAGATTTGTATATACTGGTTTTAATCATAGAGCATATTCCTTTTAAGTTTGTACCAGAGATTTTTTTGCCCAACTGGGAAAAGTACTGGTACCAGCCAGGGCCCTCAATCTATCAAATCTGTCGCCAAATTTCGGCGGCAGTCCCCCACCTGAAAAGTATTTTTTTTCCCCCCAAAAGTAATTTTTTCCCCCTCAGAAAATGAAAAAAATATCGCTGAATTATTTTTGAAAATTGACATTTTTCGCACACTGAACTATGTATGCTTATTTCCTTCTAATGGAATTGGTTGTATGTTACCTAAATATCGATTGTACGCTCAATAAAATATCGGAAAAAAACAACACCAAGACGATCAAGAACGGCCGGAAGGTGAAGGTCAAAACAACATCATGTCTAATTACAGCAAGTCTTATCGCACAAAAATCAACAGTAAAACATTCGCTAAATGTAAAAAAAATTGATTTTCTGTTCAAGCAACAGTCCCTTGCCCAGTCAGATGCAGATGCATTTTGTTTCACTAGTACTACAACTGTATTAGTCATAATGCTAGTTAAGATGCCATGTCTGTTGATATGGCCTTGGTATGATATTACACTTTTAAATAGGAGCATGGATCTTTTATTTTAAATTATTTCAAGAAACAATGTTTAGGATAGTAAACTGCCTTGATACAGTTCCTGTTCTTGCATTTTTTTGCTGTAAAGTCAGTTCATGTATGAAAGGGAACACTACTATCGAATATAATAGGCTTAAATATTATTATACAGGAAGATGAAACCAGTGATATAAAAATTCCCCCTTCTAAGGGCTGCGGACCCCTTCCCCCAAAGTAGAGTGAGGGCACTGCCAGCCAGATTGGAAAAAAATGTGCGTGAAAACCCTGAAATTGGAAAAAATGTTGTCTCGAATTTTTCATATTGGGAAATTGGTGTATTTGATTTGTTGCTCCCAAATACTTTAAAATTGATAACTAAATGTTGTCAAGTTGTCATCATTATATTTAAATAGGTTCAAGCCTGGCCATAGGGAAACTAATTAAATGTTGTATTTTATTTATAAAAGAAATATAAACCTTTTTTATGGAAACCTTACAGGGTTTTTTTTTAGAAAAAGGGGAAGACGCTGGGTAAAAGGGGAAAATAGAGCGTGAAAGAGACATATTTGGGGAAAAAATAAAAAATAATGGTTTATTTCAATGTCTATAACTAATCTACAGAGGCATGTCTGTGTCACTATTATTGTGAGTTTCAAGTCTCGTAGAGGGATTGTCCCCAAATACAGCACCAGTTGTGACATAGGAAATGTTTGGGCCACTACTGGATCCATATAGCTCACAATATTTACACATAAACCCATGTTTAGTTAGACTGTGCTATAACCATGGGTATCAGGATAAGTATACTTGAGAATTGAAATAACAACTATCACGTTTTGGTTGCGTTTCGTCTGCCTTGGAAAATAAAGTTGCAGGGGTAGATCTAATTATGGGAAATGTTTTCAACTGTTTTTCTGTACTGGGGCCGGGGGACGATGTCAATTTTGATATTTCAGTTTCATTATTAATGGGTAGACGATCTAGATCTGCTATAGTATTGGAAGGGGAAAGTGCGACAGCTGCCAATTGTCTACTTTCACTTTCACAATGTTCGATGTCGATTACCTCCGAATCCTGCTGGGTTTCAACGTTTTTTGATGAACCATCAAAATGCGTCCATGGGTTTAGTATTTGCCGAGTCCGAACTTTTTATTTTTTCC
The DNA here is from genome assembly GCF_020536995.1 of Dreissena polymorpha. Taxonomy (NCBI): domain Eukaryota; kingdom Metazoa; phylum Mollusca; class Bivalvia; order Myida; family Dreissenidae; genus Dreissena; species Dreissena polymorpha. The sequence goes on along the minus strand of NC_068361.1, from coordinate 44,960,632 downwards.
TTGTATGAACGCCAATTGTGAGACATTTTTTCTGTTTTCACGTTTACATCTTGGCTCTTTTATAACCCGTATGAAAATTCGACTGGTTTCCGGCAATTAATTGAGGAAATACCCTACTTGCGCAAGACCGGAATCCAGTTAAATAGTCAGGTGATTATTGCGGTCAGTTGCCCGGATAAAATTTCCATGACGTATTTATTTAATTGCTATATTTAGAATCACTGGGGTTCCCAGTTTTGTGTGTTCGTCGGGAGAGAGAGAGAGAGCGAGATCGTGGTACAAATTGGATAAGTGTCGATTGACCCAAAGGAAAAAATATCTTTGAGGGGAAAATATTATATTTTGGGGAAAAATGATATTCTTAGAGGGGAAATTTTATTTTTTGGGGGGAAAATTCTGGTAGGGGAAGACGTCGAATATCGGCGTCACTTTCTTAGTAAAAAAAACCCTGCCTTCAAATGAGAATTTTTTGACAGCATTATTGGGAAATTTGTAGGTTTTTTCTCATTGGGAAAGTGCCGATTTCTGGTACATTATAATGAAAGAAAAAAATTGCTGTGTACATATGGACTTTGTAAACTGCAAGGAAAGTCAAGCATAAGTCTTAATCCTTATCATGTCCCAATATAACATGCATCAAAATTGTATTTCTAAATTCTACAATGCAAGTTGTGTACCTTTCATTTCATTTTCATTTTGAAATAAATTTTACTTACATTAATATTTCAGCGCGGTAACATCGAAGCACTGTAGAGCCTGCAACAAGTGTGTTCAAAACTTCGACCATCACTGCGAGTACATGAACACTTGTATCGGAGGGAAAAACTACAGGTAACAGTTAACTATTTAAGATGTTATGGTACTGGTGTAGCAGGGTTCAGTAAAAGGAGAACTTATTCTGCCTTGCTACAGGGCCCTCAATCTATCAGTCCCCCACCTGAAAAGTATATTTTTTTCCCCTTTTTGGGGGAAAATTCCCCCTGATTTAAAAAAATTAATTTCTAAAAAGATGTGTCTCATGATTATAATATCTCAAATCTTTTTTATTTTAATATTGTCAAACATACTTAATTATGAAAACATAAATTTATATAGTGCAAACATGTACAAATGTAATAATGAGAGAGTATTAAAGTAAAAAAATCATCCAAAAAGGGAAACGCCGCGAAAATTCCCCCTCATGAGGGTAGCGACCCTCTTCCCCTAAAATGGATTGAGGGCCCTGTGCTATATGAGTAGCTTTTATAGTAATGCTGTAGTCTCTTTCTGATTTGGAACCGGGAGGTATTGGATTCAATGCCCATTCTGGTCGAGTATTTTTCTGGCTGGGTTACATTGGTGCCCAACGTAAAAAACACCTTATGACTGTGGTTTGTCCGACTTCCCACAGATGTTATGGCAGTGGGAAATTCATTGAGGAATTTCACAATTGGATGGGGTGTGTGTACCAGGGTGTGGTGTAAGGAGAACTTATACTCATGCCTTGCTATATGAGCTAACTTTTATAGCGATGCATTAAAGTGCCTGATTTGGAACCAGGAGGTACAGGTATCGATCCCAATTTTGGTCAGAGATTTTTCTGGCTGGGTGCCAAGGTAAAAAAAAACACCTTATTGTTGTGGTTTGTTCGACCCGATAAAAGGGGGTGTGTGTAGCAGGGTTGTAACGAACTGCCTTGCTATATGAGCTAGCTTTTATAGCCACACGGTAGAGTGTCTGCCTGATTTGGAACCGGGGTGTACCGATTCAATGCCCATTCTGTTTGAGGATTTTTCTGGCTGGGTTACATTGGTGCCCAACATAAAAACACATGTATGGTCTTAAAAATGTGTCAAGAGGATGTCAAAGCAATAAGTTCAATTATAAATTCTTAAAACAATGTGTTCTGTTGATTCCTATAATGTTTAAGTCCAGAAAAGCATGCTTTATTAACCCTTTCAGTGCGGGAACCGAATTTTGAAGGCCTTTGCAAACAGTTTGGATCCAGATGAGACATCAGGATCCAAACTGTTTGCTATTCTGATAGTTTTCTTCGAAAAAAATAGAAATAGCTAATTTTAGAAATTCTGCAGACGACATTTTAGCAGACGACAAATTTCCCAGCATGCAAAGGGTTAAGATGAAAAACACTGGCAAAAAGCTTAAAGGTCATACATTGTGTGAATAACTAGGTTAATCATAAGGCGTAACAAAAAAAGTTGTTTGTTTCCGGTGGCCCGACCCTACCTAATTTTTTGCCGCCGGTCCTAATCTTTTTTGAGCCCAAAATTCGAAAAAAATCGGACCGCGTATTTTTCGGCGCGCTCAATAAGCGTTCAACGTTATCGGCGCCGTACATTAAACTTTCAACATAAACAAGATGGCGGCGCCCAGCGCTAGCACGTCGAATGCAGCATCGTCAGTTCTTGCGATAACATTTTTCAAATGCAAACATCTGGAGGAGCAAAAACTAATAAAAAATGTTTCTCACTCAAAGCAGATGGACGATTTATTCCAGGAACATCACTCTCGAGACATAATTGTCACTTACACAGTGAAGTGTAAGACGGACATGTCAAAATCTACTCCTATATATATGAGGTCGATTTAAGCGGGGTAGCTTACGTCTAATTATTTGGACTAGTCAAAATCTGCTGAAAGTTTTGAGATCGAAGGTAGGCCTACATTAAAGCAGTTGCAAACGTGTCAATTTTACAGTATCTTTATTATTAAATATATTTTAAACAGGTATATATCATGTTAGAATCGGTATGTGTTTATTTATATGGTGCAGTAGTTTCGTATTACCCCACCCACTTATTTATAAAATATTAAAACTTTGTATGACTTGGGATAAAGTTGGGTGAAGGGATGGGGGGTTGAACTATGCTGGCATGGTCCCATGGGGAACCCCTGGTGCTCGATTTTTTCAGAGGGCTGGACTTTGTTGTTTTTTTTAGAGGAATTTTTTTCTTCAGGTATATAATTTTGATTTGTTTGTGAATAGCCCGTCTAAATAATTGTTTAGCCTCTCTTTATATCATTAAATTTCTGCTTTTCTGTGCTTGGTGTGATTTGATTTTGTGATTGTTTATTGATTTTTGTGTGTGTAATTGTATGTATATAATACAAGTCGTAATAAATGTTCTGTTCTGTTCCTGAAATTCATGGGTAGATAGACCCCACGCCACCAGTACATAATATAATCTGAAAATGTGGTCCTTTGGGAACATTAACTGCATCCAAGAAATATAAAAGCACATCCGGTTTGATTGGGTCTTTCCATGGTGATAATGTTAAATGCAACACCACTGGCGTTCCCGTAGCACTGCTTTTGAGGTATTTAATATATTATAAATAATAAATAATATAGAATACACTGCATGAACCCAAAGGACCAGAAAGTATAACAACACTGAATCCCTATAGACACTGAGGGTCAAGCTCTCTGTGACTTGTTATAGTTATGCCTTTTATTGGTCATAAAATGGTATATTTAAGCCGTTGCCAGAAGTCAACATTAAACTCGGAATTAAGGAAAGCAACACATTTCATAAAAGCATTTAAATATAGTCATATAGCATTACAGACATCATCAAATTTATTGTACATACAGTTATACACAAAACATGAGAAGAAAATGCACCATGTACGACAATTTCTAAAAAAAAATTATTTTTAAAAATAAAATTATTTGCCTACCTACCTACCCTAATTTTTTTGGCCATGTCAGTGGAAAACAAACGATTTTTTTTTTTAGGCCTAATATGTACTTACCAATATCATAAATGTGTAGGGTAGGGAAAAAGTGTAATTATTTGTGCAATGATCATGTTATACCTAAATGATTTTCTTGTTGATATTTTAAATGGATTTTTGTATGAAAATAATTGATGGACAAATATTGGACTCTTGTTATATTTTCGCTATTAAAATGAAAAATACAAAGTCATTTACTGAAATTCAATATTTTTTTAAACAATCAAATTCTAAGGTAAACTTAAGAGAATAGAATAAAACTCTTTTTTTCTTAGATTAAAAAAAATAATGTGTAAATTTTACAGAATAACAAACAAAAATGAACTTATTATCAAAATTCACAACTAAATAAAGTAAAGATTCCTACAAATCCTTATTGGCATGTATTTTTTTTATTCCATTTAATGAAATATTCGTGTTCAACAGTGCTTAAGTTGCTAAGAGTGTTGTTTTTTTTATATAAAATGACAATATTTGCTTACTAGGAGTGTAACTTCTGTCTAGATGGTTTATAGCGACAGTTGTCAGCGCAGTTGTTGCCATTGCCTGGGAGAGTGGACTTGCTGTTATGGAATTTGTTACCTACTTCACAGATCAGGCTAGCCGCAGAATTCTCCAGCCATACATAGGTAAAGCTGTTATTATCGCTCGATTGGTATTTGTCGGCTCGGGTACTACTTACATGTACCCCGGAATCTCTTAAGAATATTAACATGTACCCTGAGTACGGTAAATATACTTTAACGTACCCACGAATTTTAACGTTAAATTTGTCATTGTCGGCTATTTTTATTAAGTGAGAAATACCTCTCAGGGGTTTACTTTGGCGGACGCCTGCTTGCCTTTCCAGGGTTACAATTTAGAGGGGCAAATTATTTTTAAAACAAGGACCTTTAATAAGCTTTTCAAGCATGTCATTCATTGTAGTTATATTTCTCTGGTATCTTTATTTTGTTATTTGACCCTGCCCGGGGGTCACAAAAATGAACATATGCTTAAATAAGGCCTATTTTGTGCAAACTTTAAAAATCTTCTTGTTCATAATTATAGGGCCATGGCTACTAAATTTGGTATGTAGTGATATCTAATAGTCCTCTACCAAATTTGTTCATGACACGCAGATGATCTATTGATTTTCAGGTCACTAGGTCAAAGGTAAAGGTCACTGTGACCAGAAATAGTAAAATGGTTTCCGGATCGATAACTCAAGAACGCTTATGCCTAGGATCATGAAACTTCATAGGTTCATTGATCATGACTGGCAGATGACCCCTATTGATTTTTAGGTCACTAGGTCAAAGATCAAGGTGACGGTGACCCGAAATAGTAAAATGGTTTCTGGATGATAACTCAAGAACGCTTATGCCTTTGATCATAAAACTTCATAGGTACATTGATCATGACTCGCAGATGACCCCTATTGATTTTCAGGTCAAAGGTCAAGGTCACGGTGACTCAACTTAGAAAAATGGTTTCTGGATGATAACTCAAGAAGGCTTACACCTAGGATCATGAAACTAAATAGGTACATTGATCATGACTCGCAGATGACCCCTATTGACGTTCAGGTAACTAGGTCAAAGGTCAAGGTCACGGTGACTTTACACAGTAAAATGGTTTCCGGATGATAACTCAAGAAAGCTAATACGCCTAGGATCATGAAACTTCATAGGTACATTGATCATGACTCGCAGATGACCCCTAGTGATTTTTAGGTCACTAGGTCAAAGGTCAAGGTCACAGTGCCAAATAACGTATTCACACAATGGCTGCCACTACAACTGACGGCCCATATGGGGGGGGGCATGCATGTTTTACAAACAGCCCTTGTTATATTTTGAGATGGTTCTTTACAAAGAAAGATGCTACTATTGTATTTGTTATAAATGTGTGAAAGGCTCTTAAGAAGGAACCAGAGATTATTAACCCTTTATCAAACACTAACAGGATTTTACAGGTTTGTAGCTGACGACTTTATAAATAATTGTGATAAAAGGAGACATTGCTCAAGATGAGCAATTTCTCCTTTTATCACAATTATTTCTTCCCTACCTGATCATTTCCTTCAGATTCCATTACAATTTAATTGTTGTCTGCAACCTGTTTCAAATTGGGAATGTCCAAAATGTGTCGTTTGGTAAAGGGTTAAGGCATTTTGATTCATATGGGTCTTGTGAATCTGTTTCAAATCAAATGCGTAGATTTGATCTTCAGCATCTAAAAATATGTGAAATAGAAAGAACGACAACATCTTTTGGAGAGATAAATGTACCTACGTTATAAGCAAAGGACCTGTGCAACAATTCCCGGGCTTTTTAGTCTGTTTAGTTAACACGGAAGTAACTTTTTCCATATATAAACGCTCACCCTTCCAACTTTAAGCGCCCAGTGGGACGAGGGATAGAAAGAGAAAGTCACATGCTTGAGTACATTTCAACCAATGCGCATTGCAAGTTTTTTTCGCATAAAAAAACAGTGGAGCGATACAGGGCCATCATGGCCCTCTTGTTTTAGGTTATTTTACTAAAATTTCTTCATTTTTACACTGATTGTCTTCAAATTGATACCTCTCTTATGACAATACGGTCAATCTCAACTATGCATGGCCCCATTACCAACCCTGGGGCACCCCGCCCACATAGGTCACGCCCACCTAAAATTGCCTTTTACTATAATTTCTTCATTTCTACACCGATTCACTTCAAATTGATACTGAACCTCTCTTATGACATTACGGTCAATCTCAGCTATGCATGGCCCCATTACCAACCCTGGCGTGCCCCTGGGTCAAACATGCGGCGAGGGGATACACGTCCGCCTCTGTCGCGCCATTTCTAGTTTTAATGATTTCCAATTGAATCATTGTTGACCTTCAATTCAATAATTTACAAAATTATGATTTGTGTTATCCTTCCAAATTTTCACTTTTATTTAATATTGTTTTATTTATCTTGGGATGAATCATATTTGTAAGGGAGTAATATAAGTTTAAACTGATTTATTTTAGCTCTTTTGCATAGAAAGCCTAAGGCTTATTTTCAATGCTCTGTGGTCTTACGAATTTCCTGTAGAACTAGTACCTCACAAGCCATCCTGTTATTGATTGCAGATCTGGGCCCAATGCAACACTACAAAGAAGCAGACTTTAAAATCTTCCTTCAAAGTGTTCCCCACGAGGTGTGGCTTACCATGCTCGCAGTCTATTTCGTGCTGGGCTTTCTTGCCATTGCCCTGTTTGGACAACTCCTCGGTTATCACATATATTTCAGTAAGTTGATGTTTGTGAGTTTTTGCTTTTTATTTATTTTTATTTTCTATAACTTTTGCAATGTTGCGCATAGCTACTTCATATTTGGCATGCATGTGTATCTCATGGATCTGCACATTTGGAGTGGTGAAATGTCATGGTCAAGGTCATCCTTCAAGGTCGCACAGGTCAAATATATGCCAACTTTAACATTTTCTATAACTTTTGCAATGTTGCGCATAGCTATTTCATATTTGGCATGCATGTGTATCTCATGGATCTGCACATTTGGAGTGGTGAAATGTCATGGTCAAGGTCATCCTTCAAGGTCGCACAGGTCAAATATATGCCAACTTTAACATTTTCTATAACTTTTGCAATGTTGCGCATAGCTACTTCATATTTGGCATGCATGTGTATCTCGTGCATCTGCACATTTGGAGTGGTGAAATGTCAAGATCAAAGTCATCCTTCAAGGTCAAAGGTCAAATATATGGGGGGACAAAGTGTTTCACAAACACATCTTGTTTTTAGAAGCGGCTTTATGGTCATAAGCACAAGTGTGTTTTATTCTGTTCTCATCATAATCCACTATCAACAACACATTGTTGTCCAACATTTGAAAAAAAATGTAATAAACAAAATTATCTGCATTTTTTTGCATGTAAGCCTGTTTGTTACATGATCTCATATGAGGAAAAGCCACAAATAATGTTCTTTTTTTATATTTATAGCATATTTAGTACTGTTTAGTACGGTTTGCCTGTTTTATCGGCATCTTTAAGCATTACAATAACCATTATGCAATGTATTGACAAACAATCTGCAGAAAATTAAGTAAAATAAAATAAGCTCTATCAAAAATACAGAAAAATTACACACACAATCGATATTACCAAATATTACTAAAGGCAATAAATCTGCTACTACCTTTATGTGGTAAAATCTTGAAATTGGAAATTTTGTAACAGATAAAATCTTGAAATTGGAAATTTTGTAAGAGATTCATTGCCCTCATAAGTGTACAACTTGTCCACTTACAGGGTTTTCCTGCTATTTAAAAAAGGCTGGACCCCATCTCAATATAAACAAATCTGACCCTAAACTGCAATTGTAAAAAAATCGACTTTTCCAAAATTCTTCTTTTTTTTTTATTACAAATAAGTGTCTAATGATTATATTCTCTAAATTTTATTTAATTAATTACTGTCAAAGTATATAACTATAATTTAAATGATTCTGTTCTCCAAAATCCCAATTTGGTTCATTTTGTTGGAAAAAAATCCCAAATTTTCTATTTTATCGATTTAAAAATTCCCAATTAGATTAGACTCCTTTTCCCAAAATGGCTAGGAAAATCCCTGACTTATAAAAAACTAAATCTTCGAACATTTTTAAAGAGTAAATGCAAAGGGAAAAATGGTGAGTGTTTTCTTGAACTTATTTCTCTTCAGTTTGAATTTCTTATAATGCACATGTTTTCAAGATTTCCAACATTGATAAATATTTGTCTATGTGCTCATTGTGTTAACTTTTGATTTCATACATCTTTGTAGTTGGATTTCTTTTCTTTTCAAAATGTTTTGCTAAATCTTCAGCTTTAAAATGTACCTTGTCATGTTTTGCAACAGATTAATGAACAATTATTGATCTTAAATTCACATCTGAATCACACATTTAGTATCATTTAACCCTTTCCCACTCAGAAGCAAAGTGAAAATGTCTATGTGCAAACAGCATTAAACCAGAACAGCCTTCGAGTAACTCAGTCTGTTCAGGTTTTATGCTGTTTGCTGCTTAACAGTATCTAAGGACCAGGATTAGACATAAGTTTTTAAAACTTGAATCTAGTAAGAAAAGTCTTTAATTAAATTTAACTTTCTAAGGGACTGCAAATGAGTCAAAATACATATCTATGTGGTAAAAATACGTATCTAAGTGGTAAAAATACGTATCTAAGAGGTAAAGGGTTAATTAAAGGAATGATTTTACCTTCAGTTTACCACAATATGAGCACGTACGACTACATTCTTGCTCAAAGGAGGAAAAGCCAAGAGGTCGTCGCCAGCAATAAAAAGTGCTGCCACAAAAAGAAGGTACTATACAGACAACACAAAGAGCTTTAAAGTCTTTCCATACATTTATTTGGTTTATGGCAGTTCGTTTCTTTGTTATAATATCCATTTTTATGCTCCCCCATAATTTTTTTGGGGGGAGCATATAGTCGCGGCTTGGTCTGTCCGTCCTGTGTCCGTCTGTCCGTGCACAATTTTTGTCCGGGCTATTTCTCAGCAATTAAAGACCGGAATTCAATTAAACTTTATGGGAAGCTTCACTACCAAGAGGAGATGTGCATATTATCAGCCGGTTCTGGTCGGATAATTTTTCACAGAGTTATGGCCCTTTGTAATTTTCCATTAACTGTACATATAGTGCAATTTTTGTCCGGGCTATTTCTCAGCAGCTAATGACCGGAATTCAATGAAACTTTATGGGTTTATGGGTAATACATGCCGGGGGTATCAGCAAACTCGGCGGAACGCCGAGCATTTTAGCGAGTTCACCTTGCTTTCCAACTCCGCGTAAACACTCGCTTGTAGGAAAAAAAACGCCAAGGGAGTGCGTTTTTGGGGGAAAATGCGTGGACTGTACTGAATGTTACAAGACCAAGCCCAGTAGTAAATCATTGGTTTAGCCTTATGTCATGGTTTGCATCTTTGCATGATCAGCGTGGACATTTTTGATCTTGCATGATCAATCCCATTAAAAATTAATATGCACTGTCAGAATATCTCATTATGAGACCTGTCAAAAATTCCTTCCAATCACTGCAACTCCAGTGAAACATCGCAAGACCTTAATTGTAATACGATTGATTGTGATCTGCTGATAATTAAAATCTCGTAATCTCGCATAAATGCTCTTTATTTTCAGAGATGTATTGGATGAGAAAAGTAATTTACATTATTGTTAATCTCATTATTGTTTTGTTCTAACAATTTTAGTACGAGATAATGGTTTCGCATGGATTTACGTTTTTATGCCCCCGGATGGAATGATCGGGGTCATATTGTTTTTGGCCTGCCTGTCTGTCATTCTGTCACCCTGTCATTCTGTTCCGTCAAATATATGGCTTCAAAGAGGCGCAATAGGGGGCATTGTGTTTCTGACAAACACATCTCTTGTTGATAGTTGAAATGTTTATGCCATTTTACATTGCTGAATTATAGATAAAATTATTACTTAGTTTCCAGTAGGGCTTGATTGGTCACTGTCGGCTTGTAAATTTACCAACACATACCAGGCCAATTATGACTGTACCCGAGTTAATGTCGTTAAACGGGCTACGGAATACGAAACAAAATTCATTTAGAAAAAAACTGCCTCAACATCCTTTTTGTAGTGAGAGTTTTGTTAATGTAGAGGTCATTTTGCAGCATATTGACACAAATATGACCATAATTATTTGGAGAAAAAAAGCCAACAACGAACAATTTAGTGAAAGCATTCCGGGGACGTTTTAGTATATTTACCGTACCCAGGGTACATTTAAGTATACTTAAGAGTACCCGGGGTACATTTAAGTAGTACCAGAGCCGACAATGACCAATTGAGCTCCAGTAGGGATAATCATAAATAGACAAAAGGTTATAACATTTTGACATAATTTCCTGTTAAATTGTCATTTCCTGTTAAATTGCTTTTTACGTCAATATACAATTGTTTTGTTGTTTAACATGTAGACAATCTAGTCTTTTTATAAAAAAAACTTAGTCTTAAAAAGCCTATTGAGGCAAAATATATCAGGAAAGACTGAATATTTTTCTTTGATAAAAGTATTGTTATATTACTGTTATATGTCTACATGCTCTTAAGTATTGTAATACCCTGTATCCGAATACTATATACGTCCGAAATATGTACACTTAAGAATGCCTTACCTGTTTAACTTTAATAATCCAAATTTTCCTTGTTGTTATCTGGTTTAACAACCATTATCAAATGTTTGTTAAATCCAGTTAATGCTTTCTCCATTATTGAATATCCATTACTTGTAATTTGAATCGCCAGCATTGAATCGAACGCGGGTTAAATGTTCCAAAATGTCCGCCATTTGCAATGTCGAAGGTTATGACATAGCAAGTTAATTCTACGCGAATAAGTTATATCTTATCGAAGAAATGTGTTTTCCCAATGTTTATGTGTAGTATTATGACCTGTTAACTGTTTTATTGTTACAATGTTACTTATACAGTTAGTAGTCCTGTCAGATATTAATGCTGGTGGGGAACTATTTCAAGTATTTTCGCGCAATGCTTTCGCATTGCTTTCACTTTGTGTTAGATGAAATATTATTATTATGATTGAGAAATGTAATGAAAGCATTGTATAGTTATGCATAATATTTTCTGAGCTTTTTATTGATGTAATGCTTTCTTGTTAGACTTGCAATGCTGTTAATGCAAATGTTGTTAATGTTGCTTAAACCGTTTTACATAGTTAAATACTTTCATGAAAGTCTGGCTCTGATTGGTCGCCAGCAACGCCCAGCCTCAGCAACTGCTTATAAATAGAGCTGTGGTTGATGATGAAGTCAGTCGTAACTCACTAGTCAGTAGTGACTTGACCCAGAATAGTCGCTCATTACTTAACAACCCATTTAAGATGTCGAAAGCCAACAAAGGTAAACACTAACATATACGACTCACTTACCTACGTTTAATCTACATCTGTACGTCATAGTTCTGACTAGTTCTAACTGACATTTTGCATCTGCATTAAATACTATTTAGAATAACTATAAAGAGTGACGACTGATTTCATCGCTTTATTTAATCTGAACTGCTGTTCAAATAGTTAATATCATACTTGTTGTTTAATTAACCACTCATAGTACTGTTTATATGGCAAACGTTAAGCTTCTGCCCTAATAAATAAATAGTTACAGAAACCATCCTGACTTCTTTTTAATGCGTTTGAGTTCTGAATAAATAAAATGCAACATCATCGATACCGCTCGGCTTACAATTTTGGTGTCAGAAGTGGGATACGGATAGATTTTTAGCATCTGTCCACGGCTCACACCTTGCATTTTTTTTTCTCTGTCATATAATAAGTGAACAACAGTAATTAAATAATAGTTTATTGACAATAAGATTAATAACCTTCTGGTCTCTCAAGACACAATACAATTTTTTATCATGGCCTCTTCGCCAGATCCCGATATATCTTTTGATATTCAACGCACACATGGGTCCGCACACGAGGAGTCTTTACTGAGGGAAAATGATATTAATGAATGTAGACCGATATTTCGACGTGAATGCAGGGGTGATCAACCAATAATCACGGGCATCGTGCATGAAAGCACTCCGTATACAGGAAGTGTAGAGACCCGCGACGCGTCAAATAACAACAGGCACGCAGCGCAACAGAACGCCCCCTATACCAGAGACACTCCCGTCACATATCAAAATGATAGACGATTTGGGCACGGCGACAATGTTCCACACGCCTACATGTCATCACCACACCACATGCACGTTAAACCAGACACTTACGAAGGCTCTGGCCCCTTTGAGTCTTACGTGTCACACTTTGAGGACTGCGCTGAATTGAGTGGGTGGGACATGCGAACTAAAGTGTTGATGCTTTCCTCCAGTTTACGTGGCACTGCCAGAACGTATTACATGTCTCTCCCAGAACAGGAACGCCGCGATTACCGCATATTGTCTTCACGACTTAACAATAGATTTGGCACCGCAGGAAAACATCAATATATGTGGTTAACAAAATTCGAGGAACGCAGGCGTGTGAAGGACGAGAGCATTTCGTCGCTAGCACATGATATACGTCAGCTCGCACAAAAAGCATACAGTGAATTTGATCACCGCTCACAAGAGCAGTTAGCGTTACACCAACTGTACAAGCTGATCCCCAATGACATGAAATGCAGATGCATTGACCGTAACTGCACTAACATAATTGAGGCCGTAGCCGTCATTGAGCGCTACGAGTCCATCCTCGGAACGTCAACAACTAATATTAGGGCATGCAATGTTGACACTAGTGTCGAATTGGCGTTAAAACAAATAACCGATAGACTTAGCAACCTCGAGTCCCGCAACTCTTCACAATCAGTACCAAAGAAGTGTTATGGGTGCAATTCTACTGAACACTTCTGGAAATCGTGCCCACAAAACATGAATCACACAAGACGCCAAAACCCACATTTTAGACACCCATCTGGTCGACCACAGCCGCAGTCTAGACCACAGAACAATCATATGAACATGTCATATAACACCAACCGATCGCACTACGGGGGTCCATATCCGCATGTTCATCAACACGGACGGCAACAGAATGCCCAACCGCCACAAGAATACGTGAATGAGCGACTGCTACATGCAAATCGTTCGCGCAATGAAGACCGACAAGACTCCAACGTCCCGAGCACCAACACCATTGATACCCACACTTACACAAGGAATGCCACTCCCAACGACCAGGAAAACTAGTTGCCGTCGGCTCCACGGGCCAGGAGTCGACGAAGTCATTTCAACGGCCTAAAGATAATATTCCTTCCAATAATGTGCACACTGCAAGATCGGGATCTCAATTCAACAAACTTGACAACGGATTTTACCTGACGACTCATGTTGGGTCGGTGGAAATCAACTTTTTAATAGATTGTGGTGCTACAACTTCTCTCTTGTCTGAGAAAAGCTTAAAGAAATTTGATCCTAAGAACATTTTTCACGTCCGTCCCCAATTAAACGTGCTTAAGACAGTAAACGGTGAGGCCATGAGAGTTGTTGGAAATGTTGATCTATTAGTTCCTATAGGAAACGAGTGTTTTGATGTGTCATTTGTGGTCTGTGACATAGAGGCTGATGGGATATTAGGTCAAGATTTTCTGAGGGCTAATGTTGATAGCATCAACTACAAACGTTCATGTCTCATGATGGGTGGTGATGTAGTACCATTGTGGACTGGTGGTCAGGCTTTGCATATCTGTAGAGTGGAATTACAGCAAACAGTTGAGATTCCTGCGAACAGCATGATGATGGTTCCTATTAAAATTCCACAAAAAGAGCATTTATCCGAGCTTGGTTTGGTTGAACCATCTTTTCATTTGATGGCTACAAAAGAGATAAGCTTGATGGGTGGTGTTGTGAGCATCTCTTCTGATCCAGTAATGACTGTACTTAACTATGGCAATTCATCTGTCAGACTGTATAAAAATACAAACCTGGGGACATGTGAGTCTTATTTTGAACCTCCTATGCAGCCTATTGAGAGGGTTGCCTGTGTCCAAGAACAACATAATGAAGAATTTTTGCCAGACCATCTTGTTGACCTCTATGAGAGGAGCTCTCAGCACTTAAATTATCAGGAAAAATCCGAATTTGTTGATCTTCTGTGTAAATATCAAAACGTATTTTCTCAGTCATCAGAGGATATTGGCCTCACTAATCTGGTCAAGCATAGAATTAACACAGGTGATGCCGTCCCAATCAGACAACCACCTAGGCGTCTTCCTTTTGGCAAGAGGGCCATAAAAAAACAAGAAATTGAGACAATGCTTGACAGAGGCGTCATTGAACAATCCTCTAGCCCATGGGCATCGCCTATCGTATTGGTCAAAAAGAAAGATGGCAGTTGTAGGTTCTGTGTTGACTATCGCAAACTCAATGAAGTCACCATAAAGGATGCCTATCCTCTACCTCGTGTTGACGACTGCATTGATGCCCTCTCTGGTTCTCGTTTCTTCTCCTCATTAGATCTTAACTCAGGATATTGGCAGGTGGCTATGGATGAGAAAGATAAAGAGAAAACTGCTTTCACAACCACAATGGGATTGTATCAATTTACATTAATGTCGTTTGGTCTGGTAAATGCCCCGGCTACTTTTGAGCGCCTCATGGAAAATGTTCTGAGGGGTTTGCAATGGGTTGAATGCTTATTGTATATGGACGATATCATTGTCCCATCCAAGTCAGTCCATCAGGGCCTTGAGCGACTGGAAAAAATCTTTCAACGGCTCAAAAATGCAGGCTTGAAATGTAAACCCTCAAAATGTATCTTTTTTCAGAAGCAAGTTAAATTTCTTGGGCACTTAGTTTCGGAAGAAGGTGTTGCCACCGATCCAGCAAAGATATCAGCTGTGAGAGATTGGTCAACTCCAAGAAATGTCAAGGAGGTCAAATCTTTTCTTGGACTATGCTCATACTACCGTCGATTTGTGTCTGGTTTTGCACAAATTGCAAGGCCCCTGCATAAAATATCTGACAAGGGTACTGCTTTTCATTGGACTGAGGAATGCGAGCGTGCTTTTCAGCACCTCAAAACCTCACTGACGACATCACCCATTCTCGGATATCCAGTCCATGACGCCCCGTTTGTCCTCGACACTGACGCAAGCGACTTTGCAACGGGTGCTGTCTTGTCACAACTGCAAAATGACAAGGAGGTTGTGATTGCCTATCACAGCAAAAGCCTCAACATACATGAGCAACAGTACTGTGTGACTCGAAAAGAACTTCTCGCTGTATTAAACGCCTTCAACGCCTTTCATCATTTTCTCTATGGGCAGTCTGTTCTTGTAAGGACTGACAATGCAGCTGTGTCTTGGATGCGCAACCTAAAACAGCCAACAGGTCAGGTCGCCAGATGGTTACAGATCTTGGGAACATACGATTTCACTGTTGTACATCGGCCCGGGACACAACATAGGAATGCAGATGCCTTGTCACGAGCTCCATGCAGTAGGTGTGCCAAACAACAAGGGATCACGGAGACTTTCACACATGAAAACTTGATAAATGACGACACTCCATGTGGAGAAGAAACATCTCCAGTGGTTAACACTGACACTGTGCGAATGATCACAAGAAGTCAGAATGATCCATTGATTGTCTTCAAACAGACATCCTACCCAGTTCAACAGTGGTCCTTGGGTGATATCAATTCACAACAAAAGTTAGATCCTTCGCTGCTCTTCATAATACAGTCACTAGAAAGGTCATCTATCCGCCCTTCTTGGCAACAAATCTCAACTCAGAGTGAGTGTGTCAAAAGTCTCTGGCGAATGTGGGACCGGCTTTCTATCACTGATGGATGTCTAATGCGTTCTTGGTTTGAGAAGAACAAATCTTCACGCCAGGTCATTGTACCTGCAATAAGGCGCCAGGAGTTGATGAGGTACATGCACGACATTCCTTCCTCAGCACATTTGGGTACTGACAAGATGCTTGATAAACTCCGCCAGACTTTTTATTGGACTGGTATGACTACCGATGTGGAAAAATATTGCAGTCAATGTCACAGCTGTGGCGCCCGAAAACCACCTAAGCCAAAGAAGGCTCCACTTGGTTCTCAGCCTGTCCTCGCCCCTCTAGAAAGAGTCGCTCTTGACATTCTAGGTCCTCTGCCTCGCAGCGAAAAAGGCAACACGTATGTTCTAGTGATCTCTGATTTGTTCACTCATTGGACAGAGGCCATAGCCATCCCGGATCAGCTTGCTGAAACAGTAGCAAAAACGTTTGTGAATAATTATGTCAGCAGATTTGGTGTCCCATTACAAATTCACACAGACAGAGGCACAAACTTTGTGTCCAAATTATTTGCAGAAATGTGCAAGTTACTTCAAATGCATCACACTTTTTCAACTCCTATGCATCCACAGTCAAATGCTTCAGTGGAAAGATTCAATCGCACACTAGGGACCATGCTTAGCATGTATTGTCAAACAAATCAAAAACTATGGGATGAGTATTTGCCTCAAGTTATGATGGCTTACAGATCAAGTACCCATAAAACAACTGGTCAAACCCCAAACAAAATGGTTTATGGAAGGGATGTCGTATTACCTGTTCAGGCATTCATCGGTCTTCCACCGCAAGAC
This sequence comes from Dreissena polymorpha, assembly GCF_020536995.1. NCBI lineage: Eukaryota > Metazoa > Mollusca > Bivalvia > Myida > Dreissenidae > Dreissena > Dreissena polymorpha. The sequence continues at coordinate 44,943,737 of NC_068361.1, read as the reverse complement.
TCGGGCAACACTGACTTGGAGGCCACAGATGACTACGTGAAAGAGCTTCGTGAGCAGCTTGAAGAAATCCACTCGCTTGCTCGGGTCAGCCTGAAACAGAAACAAGAGTATCGGAAACGCCATTATGACCTTACAGCCAAGAGTAGAGCTTTCAAAACAGGTGATGCTGTATGGGTTCATGACACCTCTCGGAAACCTGGAGTCTGTACTAAACTGGGAGCTAATTGGAAGGGCCCATACATGATAGTCAAAAGGATAGATGACCTCGTTTATCTAATCAAGTCTTCTGCCAGCGGACCAATTAAGTCAATTCACATTGACCGTCTAACGGCATACAAGTGCACAAACCTACCAAGTTGGTTAATTGACCAAAGAAAAACACAATAGATGTTCACATGACAACCAAGAATTATTATAATATTATTTATTAGCACAATCAGGCCTCTTTAACAGTTTTAAACCACAATATTTTTTTTAATCCATAATCCATGTTTACAAATGACTGATGTTCATCATAGATGCATACAACATATCCTTATATCCAGGAACTCTTTAAAGTTGTTAGAGATGAGTCGATCTAAACTCTAATGTATTTTCATTGAATATTGTGTGTTGTTGATTCCTGTAGGAGAATAAATTTTTTTATGCTTGTGTAAAGTTACCTGATAGTCCGGACGACAATTCAGTGGCCTGATCAACCACAGGAGATTTGTCTTAAGTTTTGTACGAGGCTTTTCATTTTTGCAATGAGATTGCGTAGACGTGAGGTCCGCAATGCGTTTTATTTCCTGAAATCAACAATAGATAGAAAACAATGTTAATACAAGATCTAGGGTTTAAGAACAGATTTTTTTTTTTTATAAGGAAAGAGTCCTCTGGATGGATACAATAAAGCTAGGAAAGCTTTTAAAACAGGGATAGTTGTACATAACAGCATTCATATTTAATGGCGATGGATTCAGTTGTTTTTGTTTAATACAAACAATTTAGGATTAAAATTTGGTAGTCTATTATTTACATATAAATATATAACAATGTTATGTTGGTATCATATATCACACTACAGGCAACACCATATTAGAAACCTTGAATGTGCAGGCAAGACCATCCACAAATGTAGTTACTGCTACGAAATATTTACTTGTCACCGGGATGTGGTGCACCACACCATCAAAGCGCACCAGTCCTGCGAATTGCTGTGTCCATGGTGCATTAAGGCTGAGCATCTCTTCCGTTATCCCGCGGATCTCAGCAGGCATACCCAACATCAGCATCTTGAAGTCTACCACTCCTTGCCCCCACGAACCCTGACAGCAGCCAACTGTTTCTACTTCTCCAAGGTGCCAGCACAGTACATGGAACTTTTTGTTGCTGTGTCTGTATTCACGTCCCTAGAAGCCCAGTTCGCCATGAAGAGTGTTGCCCAGTGGTGCACTGGTCGCACTCCTGGGGCCTCACATTGGATGACAGGTTGGCAGCTTGCCAAGTCCACCTCCACCAATCCCCAGATTTCATCATCATCAGTGATCGCCTCTTCATCTCAGAAAACCACTGACCACTCCAAGACTCCTTCGTCCACCACTTCACCACCGTCCTTCCCCCTCATCTTGAAATCTATCGACATTTCGAATGGGGCCGTCAAGATTTTCGTTTCATCGGAAACCCACCTCTATCAGGTCAGGCTGCTTCAGCAGGCTCGTAGTAGACCCGAGGTGATAGGGAGAATTGTGACCCTCTCCGCTACAACCGTAGAAATGTTTATCGCCCCACCTGCTGCAAAGTTTGAATTGTGTCCTGATGACGAAGCACGGAAACACATCTCCAAACTGCTTGCCATCGACGCAAATGATCTAACCACAGTCCATCAGATGCCCTACGCATTGAAGAGGTCCCTCCCAATCCATACAACCCACATAGCCAAGAAGATTTGTGCCAGTCCACTGCCGCCTTCTCACCCACCTACACATCCATCGAAGACCCCATCCATCACCCCTATTCCGCAACCTGTCTCACCTGTTTCAGATCGTAGTCAATCATCAACATCATCCTTGCATGATCTGAAAACACCATCACCTTGTTCTCTAGGATCTCCTTCACCAATCGACCTTGAGAATACTACCCCTTCAACAAATGTCCATGCAGCCTCCAGCACTCACACAACTACAACAGACTCCAGTACAACTGCTGCTGCGACCATTCCCCAAGTATCTCAGTTGTTTTACAGACCACCTCCAGACTGCAGTACTCCCTTACTCTACGTCCCATCATCATGTGCAACGCCAAGTTATCATCCTACAACGATGACATCCTTCAGGCCCGTACAAGCAAGAGTCCGCTTCGCACCACCAACTGTTCCTTCCTCTCCTTCAGCCCCCATCTACATCCCCACTCCTAAAAATAACGACCTGCAACAAATGGCTCGAAGCCTCTTGTCTACTGGAAATATGCCAGTCCTCCCTCCAGCACCCAGAGAATGGAGTCTGGTCCCTGATGAAAGCATTCATCTGACCCCCTGTCTATCGTGGCCACCAAAGAATTGGACATCATTTTCACCAGAAGAAAAGGGTGTCCTCACTGAGTATGCTGCTGGTGCGCTGGAAATGGCAAGCGGAATTCACCCGATCCAGCGCCAAGTCCTTTTGTATAAATACAGCTATCTTTCACTGACTGGAGCCATGATTCCTCCAAACAAGGACACACAAATGATTTTCTTCAACTTCAAAACAGTTCGGGACATTGCTCTTGGGATAAGTACCTTCCCAAAGGAATTCCAGAAGCAGTTTCTTGAATGTCTTCAACCTTTAAGTCCTGTGGACATGGTGAAGTTTGCTGCCGTCCCATTGAGGCTAACGTCTGAATAAAACCATTATGTTACCTTGCTGCCCTGATTCCGATGTCCTGCTACCTTGCTGCCCTGATTCCGATGTCCTGTTACCTTGCTGCCCTGATTCCGATGTCCTGTTACCTTGCTGCCCTGATTTTGATGTCCTGCTACCTTGCTGCCCTGATTCCGATGTCCTGTTGCCTTGCTGCCCTGACAGTTAACCGACGCCCTGCCAAAGACCCTGATGCCCTGTTGCTGTCCTGATGCTCTGTTCCTGCCTTCTGACGTTTCGTTCCAATCCTGCCTGTGATCTCTGATGCCATGTGCCAGTTTGCTGATGCCTCGCGAACTGACATTTCAAAATTGATTAATTATTTGCATAGACATTATTGTGTGTGAGTTTAAAGTATGAGCTCATACTATATTGTAAGTATGGTAATTGATTAAATGTTTATGTGTAATTAAGTGTTTTAAAATAATATTTTGAGATATTCTGTTTTCAATAAATAACTTTTATTGACTTTTTTTTTTTTTTTTTTTGTTAAAGAACGTAACCTTTAATTGGGTAAAACAAATACATTTACGTGATACTAGTTCTTGCATAATTGTTCTTGAGTCTGCAAACTAGGGTGAGCTTCATAAACTGTGTCTGAAATCAAAGCACTGAGAAGACTTGATTGTACCTGAAACAGAAATGTAGTGTTATTTATGAATTGTTATTAATGTGTTAATTGTTCAGTAATTGTTATTCTTTCATTTCAAATTTGTATATATCTGTAAGTTTAAATTTTTACTTCAAACTTCAGGAGAAGTTTATGTCTTTAAGGTGGGGGAAGTGTAATACCCTGTATCCGAATACTATATACGTCCGAAATATGTACACTTAAGAATGCCTTACCTGTTTAACTTTAATAATCCAAATTTTCCTTGTTGTTATCTGGTTAAACAACCATTATCAAATGTTTGTTAAATCCAGTTAATGCTTTCTCCATTATTGAATATCCATTACTTGTAATTTGAATCGCCAGCATTGAATCGAACGCGGGTTAAATGTTCCAAAATGTCCGCCATTTGCAATGTCGAAGGTTATGACATAGCAAGTTAATTCTACGCGAATAAGTTATATCTTATCGAAGAAATGTGTTTTCCCAATGTTTATGTGTAGTATTATGACCTGTTAACTGTTTTATTGTTACAATGTTACTTATACAGTTAGTAGTCCTGTCAGATATTAATGCTGGTGGGGAACTATTTCAAGTATTTTCGCGCAATGCTTTCGCATTGCTTTCACTATGTGTTAGATGAAATATTATTATTATGATTGAGAAATGTAATGAAAGCATTGTATAGTTATGCATAATATTTTCTGAGCTTTTTATTGATGTAATGCTTTCTTGTTAGACTTGCAATGCTGTTAATGCAAATGTTGTTAATGTTGCTTAAACCGTTTTACATAGTTAAATACTTTCATGAAAGTCTGGCTCTGATTGGTCGCCAGCAACGCCCAGCCTCAGCAACTGCTTATAAATAGAGCTGTGGTTGATGATGAAGTCAGTCGTAACTCACTAGTCAGTAGTGACTTGACCCAGAATAGTCGCTCATTACTTAACAACCCATTTAAGATGTCGAAAGCCAACAAAGGTAAACACTAACATATACGACTCACTTACCTACGTTTAATCTACATCTGTACGTCATAGTTCTGACTAGTTCTAACTGACATTTTGCATCTGCATTAAATACTATTTAGAATAACTATAAAGAGTGACGACTGATTTCATCGCTTTATTTAATCTGAACTGCTGTTCAAATAGTTAATATCATACTTGTTGTTTAATTAACCACTCATAGTACTGTTTATATGGCAAACGTTAAGCTTCTGCCCTAATAAATAAATAGTTACAGAAACCATCCTGACTTCTTTTTAATGCGTTTGAGTTCTGAATAAATAAAATGCAACATCATCGATACCGCTCGGCTTACAGTATGTAATGGTACAAAAATATGTTATTTTGTGTAAGTTCACTTAATAAGTCAGGTCAAGGTTACAAGAAAATGGGAGAATTAAAACCTGCGTCAGTAAAAGTGCGACCCCATCAAATTCATTATCCGATTCTATAACAAAACTATCTTGCTTAGTATTTTTAACCAGGTTTTCCGAAGGAAAAAACTGGTTATTAGATTGGCGAATGCTGGCGGGCTGGCTGGCTGGCGGGCGGGCGGAATAAGCTTGTCCGGGCCATAACTATGTCGTTCATTGTCAGATTTTAAAATCATTTGGCACATTTGTTCACCATCATTGGACGGTGTGTCACGCGAAATAATTACGTCGATATCTCCAAGGTCAAGGTCACACTTTGAGTTCAAAGGTCAAAATGGCCATAAATGAGCTTGTCCTGGCCATAACTATGTCATTCATTGTGAGATTTTAAAATCATTTGGCACATTTGTTCACCATCATGGGACGGTGTGTCGCACGAAAGAATCACGTCAATATCTCCAATGTCAAGGTCGCCACGACTAAAATAGATTATTTTTTTTAAAACAAACTTACAAAGGGGGTTAATTTTGTTTGTTCATTTCAAAAGTTCAGTTTGAGTTTTCTCCCTTTATCAGATTTTTTTTCACAATGAAAACCTGGTTTTGTGACAATTTTGTCCCTTGTTATTTTGTTAAATAATCCAGATTTTTGTGTCTCCACCTTTGTTCTCAGTAAAAGATTGGAAAGACCAATTGAGTTCTGAAAAAAAAATGGGCATAATGCATGTGCGTACAGTGTCGTCCCAGATTAGCCTGTGCAGTCTGCACAGGCTAATCAGGGATGACACTTTTTGCCTAAATTAGATTTTTGCTAAGAAGAGACTTCATTTAAACAAAAAATGTCGTAGAAGCCGAAAATGTTGTCCCTGATTAGCCTGTGCAGATTGCACAGGCTAATCTGGGAAGAAACTTTAAGCACATGCATTAAACCCAGTTTTCTCAGAACACAGCTCAATTATGCACAAGCTGTTACATTATTTGACAATGGCCACTGAGTAAAAAATACCTTGTTGGTTAAGCATATTGCTTCTTTAGACAAAGGAAGCCAGTGTAAGCGCGAGAAACATCCTGAAGCTTTCATTCTAAGGAGTTTGCATTAACAGTGATTCTTTTGGTTAAGTGTCTTGGTAAAATCACAAATAACATGCTAAAGTGTTAGAATTCCTACTTGAAACCAATTGCAGTGAATATTAATCTGTACTTAACCTCATATGATTGATTGTGGTTAATAAAATCTCGAGGGATGGGAACGAATACTGAATATGATATTTAAATATTCGTTTGTATAATTATTCGAATATATTCGAATATGCTATTTTAAACAATATATTTAAATGTCCGAATTTATAATGACTGTCCAGAGCAACGTACTAGTTCAAATTGCCACTAATACCACTATTAATCATATCATATGTGCAGCTTTGAAAAACTTGATAGAGTAATAATCATAGAAAAAAAGATTGTGTACGTATGTTCTTCCTTTTAAATAAATACTGTTTATTTTCATAAGATATAAGATATTTCAATGAAACACATTAGAACTACCGTAATTCTAATTTATTTAAATACTTCTTATTTATTCAGATAACTTCCCATTGATAATATTTATGCTTGCGTTTTCGCTTTTTTTCTGGAATTAAGAACCACGACGATTTAATTGGTTAATATTAGGAAAAAAGATTGTTGACGTATGTTCTTCCTTTTAAATTAATACTGTTTATTTTCATAAGATATAAATTATTTCAATGAAACACATTAGAACTACCGTAATTCTAATTAATTTAAATACTTCTTATTTATTCAGATAACTTCCCATTGACAATATTTATTGATACCAGTATTAATGAATAATACCTCAAAAAGTGAAAATTATCATTATTGCTATAAAAACATTGTAGATGCAAAATAGTAAAAGAATCACTAATAAAGTAGCAATATGATTTTTAGCATAGGTGCTTGCACCTATGCTTATGGTATATACCACATTTCAAAAATCCACATACATCGGTTGTCCTTTATGAAGCCTTACCTGATCAAAAATCAGACGAAATATCTATTTAATTTAGCATATGGTAATTCTTACAATTTTTTTGGGGGAAACGTTTTTCTAACGTTTTCTTCCAAGAATATTGCTGACACCGTTTTTAGTGAATTTTTCTAAGACCGTTTTATGTCAAAAAATCTTCCTATAACCTAAAACAAATTTCGTTCGTAAAACAATTCTGTTCTTGTTGATAGTGACCTCACACCTAATTTATATGGGATCCCAATTTCTATTTCCTTCGTTTACTGTTCTGTGAGAGGTCAAATGTTTACATAACTGAATTAATAAGGCCCTGGTTAAATTATATGTAACATTTCATCGGTTAATTATAAATAGAAATTAAAACATATTCTCAGCAGGAAGTGGGGCATAAAGCACTTTCATTCTTTGAAAATGTGTAAAAAATGGCGGAGTACGATGAATGTTTTCTGATTTATGACATGGATTCTGACGTGCCTTTCTATGGATTTGATGAAGTTGAGTTTATAAGTAATAGAGATGTGTTAATTGAAGTTAAAATGATTTACTTTGAGCCAGAAATTTACGTTACGAGTAGAGTTAACGGTTTAAATGTGGCATCGGATTTAATGGATTCGCGCGAATTCTGGACGAGTGCTGTGTCTGTAAAATATTAAATGGAAAGCTGTAAATGTATCAAGTCGGAAAAGAAAACGGATGGTTGCATAATGGTATGCGTGAAATAATGTAATTCTACGTATTTATTTTCATAGATAGGTCATTTTGTAACCATTCACATTCGTCACTATTTGGAATTCCCGTTTCTAAAAATAGAGCATTTTGTTAACAAGGGGGGCGACTCGTGATGTCAGCAATCGTTAAGGCTACAATATACTAAATAATCGAGTCATGAAGGGCTGTACTTTCTAAACAAATCATCATATTTTCCTCGAAGGCATGTTATACACTTTGTTCTGGTTTTATCGTTTGGAGATATTGATAGGGTAAGCATAGGTGATCACTACTTAATCCCTGAAATAGGATAAAGTTGGAGATTAAAGTAAAAAATGGCACTGCAAAAGGTTACAATCCACTAGAAAACGGCCGAAAAAGGCGCAAAAACAGTCGATTTTGATTTGAGTCGCATTTGTTTTTGGTTTGAACATGACAACTCTTTTTTATTGCTTACATCGATTCAGCTAAGAATGCCCGTCAAGAAAAGGTATGGTTATGGGGGTCTCTATGTGCAAAATGTTGTATTTATTTTCGTTCAAAGTTGTCGCTTTTACATCGAAACATATAAGGAAACTATTTAGTATATTTTGACCTAAACATTTACTTCAGCAGCAACTTCCCTGTATCTTGCAACTATGCTTTCAGCGCCATCGGCGCTCTCGTTAAAAACTGCTACACTACTCCCCCCTCAGCTTATAGTGTAACTAGATACAGACTATAGATAGCTGCATGCTTGAATAACCTTACTATTACATTGTACAGTGAGCTGATAAGCCAGTCTCACTTGAGCCACCAACGTAGTAACATCATTAAAGAGTATAGCGCACATTTGTGTTTGTTATTACTAAGACTATTCACATGAGTGAAAGAACAACTACGCATAACATCAAATATGAAACAATATAAGATATTTCAATGAAACACATTAGAACTACCGTAATTCTAATTTATTTAAATACTTCTTATTTATTCAAATAACTTCCCATTGACAATATTTATGCTTGTGTTTTCGCTTTTTTTCTGGAATTAAGAACCACGACGATTTAATTGGTTAATATTTGAGTAACTAAATTCTGATTAAATAGAATCGACCTGATCTCGGTGAGACAGTGCCCTTTTTGGGCAATTTGTCCTGACATTCGTAAAACACAACATACATTCTATAAATTAACAATAAAATTCGCTATACAAGGTCTGTCTTGGGTAAACTTACTATCACTTATCCCTTTATTGCCCCTTATTACCATCTACTTCTAATACTTGGGTCCACCAGTGTAGTTTTTAGCATAGGTGCGTTTACGCACCTATGCTTATGGTATATACCACATTTCGAAAATCCACATCCATCGGTTGCCCTTTATGAAGCCTTACCTGATCAAAAATCAGACGAAATATCTATTTGATTTAGTATATGGTCATTCTTACAATTTTTTTTTGGAAACGTTTTTCTAACGTTTTCTTCCAAGAATATTGCTGACGTCGTTTTTAGTGAATTTTTCTAAGACCGTTTTATGTCAAAAAATCTTCTTATAACCTAAAACAAATTTCGTTCGTAAAACAATTCTATCTGCACTATAAATCTCAATCTCCTACGCAGTGGCCTCCCTTATACTAGAAGTTACTGACCGGGCGAAGCAAGGGAAGTAACTGCTGTGAGGAGTTTCTATAAAAATCTGCATTCAGAAATCTGTATTTAGAATTCAATCTGTTGTGCACGTCTGCATCTAACGCTTACCACAAGTTTTACGACAAATTCTTGACGCAGACGAATAGGGTAGCGTCTATTTTCATTTGTGAAAAGAATAGAGAAAAGAATCGATACAGATCTGTCCGTGCTTAAATTTTGAAAGGCTTATGGGTAATTATTTTTCATAAGCGTTTCAAACACTGATGTAAATGGAAAGATTATCTATTTAAATAGTCGGTAATTGTTTGAAATTATTGATTTGAGAAATTCGCGGATGGCGATATCGAACTACATTATACCACATGACGCCATTCTTCCCTGTATCTTGCACCTATGCTTTTAACGCCATCGGCGCTCTCGTTTGACACTATCAGCAATTCATTGGCAAATTATTGAGTTTATCAGGCATTCACACCATGGTGCTTTATGATATGGGTCGCTAATTGCTATTGATAGATGTGTCGCACTGAAATAAAAGCCAAAGATACTGTGTATTATACCACCTGAGGTTAAAAGACCTGTAAAAATACAGATTTTGTTTATCAAACAAATTGAATGCTTATCGATACACATTGATCTTTCACATAAATTAATTTTCATTTTTATTCTCCCCCCCCCCCCCCCCAAAAAAAATAATTGGGGGGAGCATATAGTCGCGGCTTTGTCTGTCCGTGCGTGTGTCTGTGTCTGTCCGTCTGTGCACAATTTTTGTCTGGGCTATTTCTCAGCAACTAGTGACCGGAATTCAATGAAACTTTACGGGAAGCTTCACTACCAACAGGAGATGTGCATATTATCAGCCGGTTCTCGTCGGATGATTTTTCACAGAGTTATGGCCCTTTGAAATTTTCCATTGTACATGTAGTGCAATTCTTGTCCGAGCTATTTCTCAGCAACGTTTTATGGGAATTCAATGAAACTTTATTGGAAGCTTCACTACCAACAGGAGATGTGCATATTATCAGCCCGTTTTGGTAAGATGATTTTTCACAGAGTTATGGCCCTTTGAAATTTTCTATGAACTGTGCATATAGTGCAATTCTTGTCCGGGCTATTTCTCACCAACTACTGACTGAAATACAATGAAGCTTTATTGGAAGCTTAACTACCTTGAGGAGATGTGCATGTTATTTGTGGGTTCTGGTTAGATGATTTATTTAGAGAGTTATGGCCCTTTGAAATTTTTAAGTTGCTAAACCATCCATTGTATTATTTTGTCCCAAGTTATGCCCCTTAAGACGTTTCCTTTTATCTGAATATATAGTGCAATATTGTGACAAAAAAACCTTTGGGGAGCATCACCCGTCTCCGACGTGTTCTTGTTGACTGATTATTAGAAAATAGTTTGTACATATTGCATCAATATAAATTTTAAGTAAATTGGCGATTGGTCCCTCCCATTTGCTAATTATCATCTTGTGCATTGATGGCAGCTGTTATCAAAACAATGACTTATAAATGAAAGTCATCTGCACTAAACCCGAACTGCGACTTTGTACATGTACTTATAACTTTTTAAAAAGTGTCTTTGCATGAAAATAGAATATTTGTATGTGAATTTTGGATTCTAATATTCGGCCGATTTTTGAATGTTCGAATATTCGGATATTCGGTCCCATCCCTAAAAATCTCGCATAAATGCTCTTTTTATTTTCAGAGATATGTTGTATGAGAATAGTAATTTACATTATTGTGAATCTCATTATTGTTTTGTTCTAACAATTTAAGTCAGAGAAAATGTTTTTAAAATGAAAATGAGAAAATGAAAATAAATCTTAATGTTGTCACTTTAATGTCCTTTTCTTAGCCCTGAAGCTAAAATTAGGTGGCTAAATGACAGATGCAGAATGTGCCATACTGTTTGACAATTCCTTGCCTACAATAAATGTTGGACCCTGCACTATAATAGGGTTTAAACTTTATTTCCTACTGCCAAGCTGAACTACAGCGTTGTTTGACTTTGTTTATGTTTATGCTGTAACCTTATGGTTCTTTACTCAATTTTACACTCATCACTGATCCACAGAACAAAGTGCACCCGGCACCAGACAGCAGTCCAACCAACTACGGCAACAGTACCAGCCTGTCTCCACCTGACATTCAAACCCCGACAGACCCAGAAAACAACAACAACAGCTCCAAACTGGTATATGCAAACAAATTGATTTTAGCTCAGCTCAGCCTTACATGTCCACGGTGAGCTTTTGTGATAACCTTTTGTTGGTCATCTGTCTTCAACATTAAACCATGTCAATTCTAGAGGTTACATTTATCTCCCAATCTTCATGAACTTTGTCCAAATTATAACCCAGCTGATTTCAAAACTAGGTCGCATTGGTTTTAAAACTAGGTCACAAAGTCAACTTATTTTTCTTAGTCACGCAGTCCAAATGTTTGTTGGTGAACTTGAATTTCAAATTGAATTCATATTCCTTCAATTGTCTTTGAAAAGCACATATGGGGTCATTTTTCAGGAGACAAAAATAGGTGTAGTCCAGGAAATTTGAAGTTATCTTTTACTGTTGTACTATGGGTTATGGATTGATTATAAATACGTGTATGTAATTAAATACTTTGCATGTTATAAAGTAAAATTGATGCTTTGGTAATGTTTTCAGTGTAAATCATGCAATATATTTATAATGTTCCTGCCTCAACTGTTGTTTGATTAAACATACAAAACATAGTTGTATTGACTTTACTATTTAATGTTTGTCAAGGATTATCTCATAGACAATAGCTATGCCCTCTGAGTGGATCATATCAAGTTGTTTTGTTTTTGGCTGAAAATGGGTTTTAACTCTTTCAGTTCTGGAACCTAATTTTGAAGGCCTTTGCAAACAGTTTGGATCCAGATGAGACGCCACGTTCAGGATCAAAACTGTTTGCTATTATGATAGATTTCTTTGGAAAAAAAATCGAAGAAAATGCTAATTTTAGAAATTCAGCAGACGACATTTTAGCAGACAACAAATTTCCCAGCATGCAAAGAGATAAAGCTCACCAACTCCTTCTCACCTTTCTACAAAAAAAGCCAAAACCAGTGAAGCTCTTTTTATGTTAATTATCCTCATTAGATTGTTAAATCTTTAATCTCATTGATACTTAAATTTGCATCTTGTGTCAATGACTAAATGATAGGGACAAAATTTGAGCCGTGCTCTGTGAAAAGAGGTTTTATGCATGTGCGTAAAGTGTTGTCCCAGATTAGCCTGTGCAGTCTGAAACAGGCTAATCAGAGATGTGTCAGCCTAAACTTGATTTTTGCTAAGAAGAGCCTTTCTTGAAACAAAAAATATCATAAAAGCGGAAAGTGTTGTCCTTGATTAGCCTGTGCTAAATGCACAGGCTTATCTGAGACCAAACTTTACGCGCATGCATTTAGACCCTTTTTCACTGAGCACAGCCCATATGATTCTATTTGACTTGAATGTCTGCATGTTGAATGTCATCTGCAGGCGCCCTCTCTGGACCAATACACCCTGCATGTCATCAACAAATGTGTGACCACCAACAGACTGCTGCCACCACTCCAAGGGGACAAGACAGCTGGGCTGCAGACTGTCGTGGACATTGAAATGTAGACCACACCAAACAACCATCTACAACTTTCTTCTCCTTTTTTCAGTTTTGCAAAAATATTAATCTAAAGTAAAAGAAATAAAAAATTTAGGCGAATTTTTTTTTTCAAATAAACAACTTAACTTGATTTTTTAAAGATTTTTTTTTTAATATCAGCACATTATTGGATGGATTTAAAGGAGTTTAATGTCTACATGTCTCTGCATATGATTGTTTTTTAAATTTCATTTTAAACATATACACACCATTTTTTTTGTATTTATTTTTTTAATTAGCAATTATACGAAAGGAAAAAAAAATCTTCTCACAGGTTGCGTGTGGCTATGATATAAATTAGTAAAAACATCACTTTGAATAAAAAATAATTAATAAAACGAAATAATCAACTTCTATGGGAAAAAAAGTTCACTATCAAATATGTATATAACAAGGTATTCAGCTCCAAATGACCCGAAAATGGGATGCATTGCTTTGAACAGCCATAACTTCATCAATTGTATAGTTATTTCCATTATCTCAGTCTTATTCAACACAGAAATAAGTTTCCTTTCTGGAAATGATCATATCTTGTAAAATAATTACAAATGCTGGGTCAAATTAAAAAAAATAACACGATTCACAACTCGCGTGACCTACTCGTCATCGATCAGACCAGATTCAAGCATGAAATCTTTAGGAGTAAAAGCACAAATTTGCTTTGAACCAATGAAATCTCTCGAGTGTTTAAAATGTCGGCCAGTTGAAATGTATATTAACAAAGATTTCAAATGGCGCTGGACAGTTAACACTAACTGTCCAGCACCGTTTCAAACCTTTGTTTACATACATTTTAACTGGCCGGCATTTTAAACACACAAGAAATTTCATTGGTTCAAAGCAAAGGTGTGCTTTTACTCCTGAAGATTTCATGCTTGAATCTGGTCTGATCGATGACCAGTTGGTCACGCGAGTTATTTATCGTGTTATTTCTTAAAATTGGACCTAACCATTGTAAAAAATATCACAAGATATGTACATTTTCAGAAAGGAAATTTATTTCTGCGTTGAATAAGACAGAGTTCATGGAAATCGCTGCACAAATGATTAAGTTTGGCTGTTATAAGCGCTGCATCATGTTTTTGGGTCATTTTGAGTTGAATAGTAAATGAATACCTTGTTATATATATTTGATAGTAAAACATTTTTTTCAGAGAAGTTGGTTTTTTGTTATAATTTGATTATTTTTCATTCAAAATGATGTTTTTACTAATTTATATAATAGCCAAATGCTAACCACCTGTGATTCTTCTTATAAGATTTAGAGTTTTAAAATAATGATTGATAATAAGAAAAGTCCATGCATACTTTGACAACCTTTATATTATATAGCGTTGTATCAACAATTTTTTTTGGTAATTTAAAGTGGTGTGTATACAAAAAAAATATAATAAATCTAGAAAAAGTAAAAAAAAATCAAAAACGGATCATAAATAGTAAAAAAACAAACAAGTAATTAAATAAAAGCACAGAATAAATGTTATATCAAAACTTCAACTGTAGAATATTTTTTTCAATAAAACCAAAACAACTGTAAATTGATATGTATGAAAAAATGTTTCGAAATGCATGTAAAACATTTTATATGGTTTATTTGGCGTGGTTACAAAAAGCAACATTATGATGTAATTTTTGTTTGAAAAAAATCTTTTTGCAAATTGTTTTTTTATCCTGTTTTTTTTTAAATAAAATAATAAATAAAATATGCTTTTTTTTTTATTTGCTACTATTAATGAGAGGATTGTAGATGAAACAAAAATTGTCTAAAATTAAAAAAATGTTAAGCAGCTTAACCCATTTATGCCTAGTGGACTCTCCCATCCTTCTAAATTGTATCAATTTATTTCCAAAATTAGGGATATTTAATATATTTATTACTATATTAAGAATATTTCTTACAGAAATTCCTTTAAGCAAACAACGTAGACCCTGATAAGATGCCGCATCATGCGGTGTCTCATCTGGGTCCTAGCTGTTTGCCAAGGCCTTTTTTCTAGACGCTAGGCATACATGGGTTAATGTACAGCTAAATTTTTGTCAGAACTATTTTACTGATTAAATCATTGGAATGCACCACTGAAAGAAAGATCTCTTTTCAGGAATGTTGGGCCTGTCCATTGGGTACTTTGCTCAGTGTATTAATGTACCATAACATATCTTTGAATGTCTGAAAGTACCTTGCTGATGTTGCCTTTGCAATATTTTGAGGAGACACAGACATACGCCCTCCTTTGCTACACGAGCAGACATGATACCCACCTTATTTTCTCTTCTGAACACTACCCTGCCAAAATTATCATAAAAATGTCTTTAAAAGGTTACCATTACAAGCAATCATTGTGAAAATTATACATCAAAATGATGTAATTTAAGGAATACCTTAAAGATCTTACATACCCGGTAATAATTATGGACTTTTTTCTGGCAAGTGGAATAATGTATTGACTGAATCAAATTAATTGTGTCACTGACACTGAGGCGCGTTATGAGAAAACTGGGCATAATGCATGTGCGTAAAGTGTCGTCCCAGATTAGCCTGTGCAGTCCGCACAGGCTAATCAGGGACGACACTTTCCGCTTTTATGACATTTTTCGTTTCAACGAAGTCTCTTAGCAAAAATCCAATTAAGGCGGAAAGGTCGTCCCTGATTAGCCTGTGCGGACTGCATCATGCCCAGTTTTCTCAGAAAGCGACTCAACTGTTAAACAAAACTGGAGGAACATCTTAATGGAGAGAGGGTCAGTGTTTGGATTAGCATGTCTCTAATAGGGTAGATGTCCACCAGTGCTCAAATATAGGGAGGGCTTCCTTACCTTCATCCTTTCTCTAGGCTTTATAAATCTGTAGTATAATGATCTCTTTTATCTGTGGTTCTCCGGCCAGTGCAGTGGTTGGTACACTCGCTTCTCACCTAGGCGACCCGGGTTCAATGCCCGATCCAGGCAGCATGTGAGTTTGGTTGGTGGTCACCATACCGGACGGGGGCGGTTCTTCCAGGTACTTTGGCTTCTCACACCACACCAAAATTGAAAATTCTTTCAGTAAGAATGAAATTGCTGAAAAATTGCAGCTATACTTCAAGATTCGTCCCAACTTTTGTTCATAAGGTAGGGGTGCTTGGGCACAGTGCGGCTCCATGCATTATGTATCCTCCGGCTTGGAAAGGACCTTATAAACTTCGAAATACACATACTGCTTTATCTGCATCTGTAAACATGTATTGATGACGGCACGTAAGGGTCGCAGCACTCAGACCACTGCAGTGTGCCTTTAAATAAGGTTATAATGTACACTAGATTTTTTATCTGTTTTAAAAATATTTATTACAAATAATCACTTACAAACTTAGATACAATATTTTGTATTGCTCATATTTTTGCATTTATACATGTTAAGTTTTTAATAATGTTTATATTAAGTGCAATAAATTTATATATGTGTGTGTAATCACAAGTTCTACTGTTTGTTTTGTTGTTCTGACCCTTTGGGGGTGTCATGTTTTTGACATTTGAGGTACTTTGCTCAGTGTATAAATGTACCATAACATATCTTTGAACGTCTGAAATATACCTTGCTGATGTTGTCTTTGCAATATTTTGAGGAGACACAGACATACGCCCTCCTTTGCTTATACACGAGCAGACATGATACCCACCTTATTTTCTTATTTCCTCACGTAAGGGTCGCAGCACTCGGACCACTGCAGTGTGCCTTTAAACAGGGTTATAATGTACAATAGATTTTTTATCTGTTTTAAAAATATTTATTACAAATAATCACTTACAAACTTAGATACAATATTTTGTATTGCTCATATTTTTGCATTTATACATGTTAAGTTTTTAATAATGTTTATATTAAGTGCAATAAATTTATATATGTGTGTGTAATCACAAGTTCTACTGTTTGTTTTGTTATTCTGACCCTTTGGGGGTGTCATGTTTTGGACATTTGAGGTCTAAGTTAAGAAATTTTATGGTAGATTCTGGTGACAATTAATTAATGCTCAGAGTTTGTGGTGAAAAAAAACAAGACAATAAGACTGTTCTTTATTGTGATAATTACGTAAATGATGTGATATGACTGGTGTAAATAGTGATGGATTCATAAAAATTTGTGAAAAAGCCTTAGGGTGAAATACTTCACAATTTAAGCTCATTTGATGTAAAGGCAAGCTATCTTCCTTGCCCTGGCCGGTTTAAAGTTTTTCTGTAATCCAGATTCTCAGGAATAGCTTCAGGGATTTCATTCCAACTCCAGACATGTATTCTCAATATTGAAATGGCAGTGCTTGGTGAATGCTGTTTGAAATCCTCAAAATAAGGCGCTATTTTGTTCTAAGAAATTAAATACACTACCCGTACAAATGCAGTTTAATTTTCAGGAAGCTTTTAAGATTCATTCAAACTTTAACATATTGAAATGAAACCATTGGTCAATTTTGGAAAAGTCGTCAAAATAAGGAGCTTTTAACTGTTTAAAATTTAACAAATAAATATAATGTTTGCTGTATAGACAGGTCATAGTTGTTCATACTTGTATGTTGTAATCAATCTTCATGTAGGTCCAATTCAACTAACCAAGGTTACAAAATCTAGCCTATTGTGTCATTTTATATATAGATACCTTGTATCAAATATATTTTCTCAAGAAAAAAAATGTTTTTGTTATGTAACTTCATTCTACAAACATTCTGTCAAGATCAAGCTTGGGATAGCAGATGGAATGGGTGGGATCAAGTTCAAGGTCATGTTTAGTTAATGTAAAACAATACACACCGGGTATGTGGTTTTTGCTCCATAACTATAGAGGCTATGTATGAAGCTTAATATATATAAATACCTTATATCAACCCTCACTGGGTTTGCATGTGGCATTTATGATACATGTATTAAGGTCAAGGTTTTCGTTTGTGATTTCAAATGGGATAAAGGTAACAATTTCTAAATATAGCTGAAATGTGTTCCTCAATGACGAATTGATCTATTTTATTTATACTGTGTACATCATAAATACTTAACACTTTGCATGCTGGGAAATTTGTCGTCTGCTAAAATGTCGTCTGCTGAATTTCTAAAATTAGCATTTTCTTCGATTTTCAGAGAATATTATCAGAATAGCAAACAGTTTGGATCCTGATGAGACGCCACGTTCTGTGGCATCTCATCTGGATCCAAACTGTTTGCAAAGGCCTTCAAAATTCGGTTCCCGCACTGGAAGGGTTAATATCCAGACCTTGCATTGAATGCATGTGGTGGGGTCAATGTCACCGTTAGTAAAATATTAAAATCTTTTGTATTCAACTTTAAAATGAATGGAGCAATAGTAATGAAACTTCATACAAATATATCTTGTATCCAAGGATTGCACATGGGAAATCAAGTATAATCAATTTCAATGTCTCAGTTACTAATAATAGACAATTTAACTATGCTACCAAAGTTAGCAATTGCATAAAACATCTAGCAATTCTAAATTTAATATGTCAAATTGATTCATTGTTAATTTGAATCTTCTTATTTGAATTCACCTCTGTACGAATCCCAACAATATTGTTCACACTTAATCCTCAGTGTTTATTTCAAAGTAGTACCTAAGCATTCATGCCTTCTCGACATTGTTTAATGGCTGAGGAGAATACTTAGCTTTAATTGATATTCTATATTAGGTGGTTGTTGCTTTTCTAACTTGACGAATTTGCACATTTAAAAATCAATAATTGCATATTTTGTTGATTTTTACCTTTAAAGCCCCCTTTTCACAGAATTTGGAAAGTGTTAATGTTTATAATTAAATGCTTTATATTGATAAATGTAAACATTTGATCTAAAAAGCTCCCGTAAAAAAAAAACAAGAAATACATTAAAGAAAGAAAAATGTTACCCTCAACTGGGCTCGAACCACAGACCCCTGGAGTAAGTATATCGCTTAGACCACTCGGCCATCCGTGATGTTACAATGTGTAATGTATTCTATACCTTATATAAGCAATCCTCGTAGTATCACAAAATATAACAACAACAGATTTCTCCAAATTATTAAATCGTTTCACGTTGCAACTCTATAAAATTTTCAGGTTAATAAATCGTCAAAACATGTATAGAATTGATATTTTATAGGATGGCAAATGTTCAGTATTACTGTTTCCTCACAAATGTAATAACTACAACGAAAATTTGCGATTCTGAAACAGAGTCTAATTTTAGCAAAACGTGAAAAGGCATCTTTAATGTAACAGTATTTATGAATGTTCGTAATATACACATTTTTATTCATTTGTGATGCAATGTTTATCGCATAGGTGCTACAACATATAATGCCACTATTTAGATTTTTCCTGTTTCTAACTATGTTTGATGGTCTTTACGACTTTGAAATAGAGGTAGTATTTTGTATAAGAATGGTGACTGTGCATAATCAAGGGATTGCTATTATTTTTTAATACTAAATTACTTAAAGAAACAATAACTTGGCTTCTAGCACACACAATAACTTGGCTTCTAGCACACACAATAACTTGGCTTGTAGCACACACAATAACTTGGCTTGTAGCACACACAATAACTTGGCTTCTAGCACACACAATAACTTGGCGTCTAGCACACACAATAACTTGGCTTCTAGCACACACAATAACTTGGCTTCTAGCACACACAATAACTTGGCTTCTAGAACACACAATAACTTGGCTTCTAGCACACACAATAACTTGGCTTCTAGCACACACAATAACTTGGCTTCTAGCACACACAATAACTTGGCTTCTAGCACACACAATAACTTGGCTTCTAGCACACACAATAACTTGGCTTCTAGCACACACAATAACTTGGCTTCTAGCACACAATAACTTGGCTTCTAGCACACACAATAACTTGGCTTCTAGCACACACAATAACTTGGCTTCTAGCACACACAATTACTTGGCTTCTAGCACACACAATAACTTTGCTCCTAGCACACACAATAACTTGGCTTCTAGCACACACAATAACTTGGCTTCTAGCACACACAATAACTTGGCTTCTAGCACACACAATAACTTGGCTTCTAGCACACACAATAACTTGGCTTCTAGCCCCACAATAACTTGGCTTCTAGCACACACAATAACTTGGCTTCTAGCACACACAATAACTTGGCTTCTAGCACACACAATAACTTGGCTTCTAGCACACACAATAACTTGGCTTCTAGCACACACAATAACTTGGCTTCTAGCACACACAATAACTTGGCTTCTAGCACACACAATAACTTGGCTTCTAGCACACACAATAACTTGGCTTCTAGCACACACAATAACTTGGCTTCTAGCACACACACTAACTTGGCTTCTAGCACACACAATGTGTTAAGCAAAAATGCACGATAGTCTGACAAGAACAAGACAATTTTAGCGTTGTTTAGTAAACACGTATTGTAATGTGTCAAATAGTGATCAGTTTTATTATAATAGCATGTTTAAAGTTCAATGGTATTAAATTATGAATATGACAAAAATGTGTAAAGGAATTTATGTCGATGATATACTCATTTAGAACTATGCATAGATAACAGTTCGTCTTTTTAAATATGCTTTAACGATACATTTAGCAAGTTTTCGTGGGGATTAAAATATTAGTATATTCAGTTTACTAAAAGAATTGTGGTTCGTCAGCTCAGATGATATTTGTGCCAAGTGTATGCGCCGTAAGTAATTGTAAGTATCACATTCAAACAGAAAGCGACTTCATCTTCTATACGATCACCGTGTCACAAACTACAAGTCCTCTGTTCTAAAGGTTCTCCTACAAATCGTCAAATTCAACCCTTACTGGCAGTATACCCATTCTTAATTGACACAGCATTGATCGTTCATTCTTTTTTAGGTAAAGTTCAATGTATTCCTCCGTCTTGAATGTACTCTTAAAATGTCGGTAAGTCCTTAATTTAGGAACATGCTGCATATCATGGCTCCATTTATTGGCATAACAAAGATAGTTCTGATCTTTTGCTTGTGAAAGATTTACCACTGTTTTATTATCGAAATTGTTTGAGAAACCGATCGTGCTGAGTACCTCTTTAAAATCTTTGGTCCAGTTATTTTTTCCCGTGAAGTTCATTGGTGTACTATTTAAGAAATAGAAAACCTCACTTCAGTCCTTATGGCAGAATACTGACAAGCCAGGTATATTTTTAATCATTGCCAAACTTTTAGGAAATGTTTGCTGACAATTTAGCGATGATATGTATTGGATTATTATGCATAGTTTATGTATCAAATGCCAGTATCATGCGTCTGTCCATTTCATACATATAGGATCCGACACGAGTTGTCAGTTCATACCATAGTTTATTAAATGAGTTCAGGATTTAATAAGTAAGCGAGCCTTAGACGAACTAACAAACATATTTCCTGGACGAGTTTAATAAATCAAATATAAACTGACAAGGAGTGTCAAATCTTTTTAAGCACATGCTTTAAAACCAGCAAAGAACATTTATATTTACGTAAATATTAAAACAATTGCGTGTCGTTACTTGCCGTTCCACATAGTGCTCAAACGGGTACCCGAAAATAAAACGATTCCGCGGGTCAAAAAATACCCGCGGATCCGTGTCAAAGCTTCTGCAAACGATACTGATTTGTGTCGCTAGTAACGAATTAGAAGTTTAAATGTTTAAGTCGCAGATAGATAATACAAGTGCAGTAAAAGTGTCTTCTTTTTCATTTTAAGCATTGCTTTTTTCCACAAATATTCATAAATAAGTATAAGTGACGCACCAAAAGCAGGGGTTCTGAAATATTTTAATAGTCTACTTGTCCACGGACAAGTTGGACCCACACATTGACTTGTCCGTACCAAAGAAGTACTTGTCCGTTCTTTTAAGATTGATAAAGTCTGTTTCGCGTCATGGCTTGACGTTGAAGTTGTTTTATTTAAAAAAAAACATCTTATGTTCACTGCATGTGGATAGAAAATGTATGCGGCCATTTGCAATATACGAAAAATGTTATCTTATGCGTGATTGGCTGGTACTATACACATGTGCGCTGGTTTCTCTACTGAAAATGTTATCTTGGTGATTGGCTGTTGCTATATACGCGTGGACTGATTAGCTTAATTAAATAATTATTATTGGAAATTACACCTACATGTACCTTGCAGTTGAAAACGTGTGCCAGTCCACAGATTTATCATTAGCTATTTATATATCAACTTTGGTTTTTGATTTTCGGAAAATGGAGTAGTTTCGTTCTCGAAAACTGTTTACCACTGAAATTTTACTTGTCCCCGGACAAGCCAGCTCTGAAAAACTGCTTGTCCAGAAGGGGAAATTGACGACTCGGACAACTCGGACAGCTTATTTCAGAACCCCTGGCCAAAAGCATTAACGTCGATTCTTATTTGTTATTAAAAAACAACAATGGCGACGTTTATTAAAGAAACTTGTATATTAAAATAGATCAACTTCATAGTTGAAACGGTAGTTAGAGCGAAATGAAATAATATTTTTTGTTTTAAGTAAAACATAAGCCTTTTTTTTTAATTATTATTCATATCCAGACATTATTACAAAATATTCTGCATTCTAAAATAGATATGTTAATATGTCCGTATCAGATCAATTAGTCATTTAACATTTTTAATTATCGTCAGTTATTTAAATAAAAATATAATAACATTAAAGAAGCTAATGTCTCGCCCTGCCTTACAGCTAATAAACTAGTGAATCCTCACTACATATGCACTGCCTTATGTCTCGCCCTGCCTTACAGCTAATAAACTAGTGAATCCTCACTACATATGCACTGCCTTATGTCTCGCCCTGTCTTACAGCTAATAAACTAGTGAATCCTCACTACATATGCACTGCCTTTTTAAAGCTCGATTTAACCCTTTAAATATTTAAATTTTATGACAGTAATAATATCTATTCAAACATTAAGAGTCACATTTAGATAAGCTGCATAATACATTGCCTTTATAAGGCTAAAATTCGAGCTTGTATGACCGGTGATTAAAATGCGCGTATAATCGGGACAGAAATAGTTTTGATACCGAGAACTGTGACTTGTTTGAAACTCTACTCGGCGCAGAGGTATTTTGTGTTACCGGGTTACTATGAGTGCAAGGCAAAATATGATATTACCTTTGTTTATTACGTTAAACGTTGACACATACAGAATACTATTAAAGTATAGCTGTACATAGATTGAAACAACTAGAGCCTGTCACAGTCATACCGAATGGCCTGGCACCGAATGTCGTAATACCCGGTAAGTAACACGTACCAGGAACAAAGTGTGACCATTCGGGAGTGGCTTGCTTTGACTGAAGGATCATACATTAATCAAAGTTGAAAAGAGCAACACTAAAATGTTTCATGCCATATATTTTATTTGGGCATTGTGATTTCAGAGGAAAGAGATTTTAGTAGATTCTAATTTTTAAAGTCCAAATAAACTGTTTGGCCTAGGAGTCATGATATATTAAAGCTACGTACAGGACCACTAAACAATGTTACCTACCAAATACGTGCTTGACACCTCGGGACTTTGTGGATTCAGGGATGTCTGTTTTAAGGTTATATTTTGAAAGTAAAGGTTTATTTATAATAATGAACTTGTTACAGAAATTCTCATTAAAATGGGACACGACTTTCGAAATTTTAACGCACGTAAAAAAACACTAGTGTGACAAGAAAAGATGCGTCACATTGAAATGTTGTTAGTTTTTTTAGAAGAACTTCTGACAAGTTAGCGCGGAAGGACAGAAGACCAGACGTCCACGGTGATTACAGTATATCTCTCGCTACTTTTCGGCGGGGTATTACACTAATGATATTTATTATGTGTCTTTTATCAAAACCATAATTTATATTTGTACCAACAAACCTTTAAACTCAAAATCCATATAAATTATATTTTGGAAAGAAAATATCTTCAAATTGATGTTTGGTCCACGAAGTTGCCAATGTTGTTATTGTTTTCGTGAAAACATACAAACAGTTCACACAAGAGGTTTATTATGGAATATATACTACGCAAAATATAATACATGTACACGAGTATAAATCAAAGCGCTGAAGGCACTGAAGTTCTTCGCTATTGCATAATTTAAGACGCAACTCGTTTTTCAAAATTAATCGCACGTTTGAAATGAAAACACGCCATTCCAATTTATAGTGTGTCTTAACGCGCGGGTCGAGATGTGTGTGCACTGTTTATCATCCTATTTATTTTATAGAGATAACTTACACAGAATAACGACAACTTGGCCCTTTTTTGACGTTCTGAAAGCATAACAAGTATGATGAAAATGAGAATTGAATATAAAGAAAATTTGCAATCACCAGCATATTAAATGAATATTGTTGGAATATCGAATACCTGTCACACTAAGAATATAATTTCATGATGTAAATTCCTGTATCAAACTTTTGATTTTTAACACCATACACAAATTCAAAATATAATAAGATAATCGATGAAAATAACACACGAATGAGGTAGTCATAAAAACCACCCTGTTGTCCCGTTCTTTGTTGTTTATGCATTACTTGTTACCCTAGCAGTTCACACGGTGTCAACAAGTCTATGACCTAAGCATGTATATATCCTTCATTCATATAGGTTCGTGAATTCCTATAAGTTCGTGTATTTTTTATGACGTTATTTTTTAGCCGTCCGTGCACTGCACGCGTCCGAATTCAAGCCGAATATATTTATTTGTCAATAAAATCCGAAAAATGAGGACAAAGAATGTAAGAAGTTGTACTGTCACCATAATAATTGCACACACAATGAACACAAACATAAAATCCTTTGAAAAAAAGCACCTTTTAAGTAACAATATTTCCAATATACGTTTTCGAATAATCCGGGTTCCTGTGTTCGCATTTGTCAATGTCAGTTTACTGTACATTATCGACTCAGGTCGGCGTTGTCATATTTTAGAGGCCCGTTAAGGGGTTTATCGTATACACACGGAAATCAATTAACATCTTATTAACGCCACGCGGATTTTTTAACGTTGTAGGCCAATCCTCAGAGATACCATGGTAGGTATAGATCATACGACCCCGATATTTTGTTAAAAGCAGTATAGGATGTAAAGACGAAAAAACTATCGGTACCTCGAGTGGCGCTACAATAGTACATCCCCTATCAAACCTTAAAAGATAGGATAAGTGGACGTGTAGATCCTAACAAATTCCTAAAGGAGAACATTTTTACAAATGACGAAGAGTAAGGGCTTGTGGAACATGCGGAAAACTACGCAAGGCTTGGCTACGGTTTAAGCAATACAGCCATGCGCTTACCTGAAGGCAGTCGACGTAGATGCTGGCTTTAAAATAGAGTGTGAAATTTACGTTAATAATTAATTTAATTAAAAACAAACCGTTAATTTTTGTGACACTTTAAAATCACACTTTCATAGCCGCGTCATTCGAAAATGGGTCTAACGCGTTTCAGCCAGCGTAGCTTACGCCCAACCTGTGCATTTGCGCAGTCTGGTCGGAGGCGCTTCTGTTCGCTATACAATCACTCAATGTGTTATGGCCTCAGTATGTACCTCCTGACCAGACTGAGAGATGCGCAGGCTGAGTGGGCTCTATACAGTCGAAACCCGATGGCTCAAACTCGCTTGGCTCGAATATCCGGTTGGCTCGAACTCTCCTCAGAGAACCGATTTTTTATTGCTATATATTAATATAAATTTCTGTCGGATGGCTCAAATTCGCGAGGGTCGAATTATCTGATGGCTCGAACTGCTTTCACAGTCCCGATCACAATTTTCACATTCTTTTGTTCGTTTGGCTCGAACTCGCTTCGGATCGCATAAAGCAATTAATCAATTAGGAACGTTTGATTAAAGGCTCGCCATAATTGCAAACATGTCATCGACTCAAAAGTTAATTGATTTGAGTAAAAGGTGACATTTTTATACAATCTGGCGTTTTTTGTAGATGCTGTATTAGTATGGCTGGAAGGGCTGCATCACAATATTTAATTCGTCGAAAAAGCGCATACGTGCTCCATAGGCGCTCGATGTCAATGACCATGTTTTATTTATTTATTTGTTTTTTTAGTTACTCGTTGTTTATTATAATGCATACACATACTAAATTAATAAAAATCTTCTGACAAAACGTCTTCTTAAAAAAAAGATAGTTCGACTATGTACATAGATAGATCACTCGCCATTTTCTAAAGCAACGGAAGTGCGTCATTATGCATAATTAAATCGCTGTCACCCCGCTCGCTTATTGAAATGCAAGCGCAGGACGGGAACCTCGCTATTTCTCTATCTACTTTCAGTTTCAACAGAAACATCCAAAGACGATGTGATAAATCCTTGTATCTATTGTTTCACTCAATTAATCGGTCAATCAACAAAATATATTGTAAATTGCATACACATGAATCGTTCCTTACCAATTGTTTAACTTGATTTCGTCTGCCATGATGATTTCCAGAAAAAAAATCAGCACGTCAAAAATCTATACATAATGAACTTATTTAACAAATAACGTATAAAGTATGAACATTGAACGCACTCAAATGGTATATTCAAGCGAATGTAATGAATCATTAATGATCAGCGATTGAACGATTTTACAATCAATTAACGAATGCATAACTTATAAACGGTGCAAAACAACTTTAAATTTTAACAACAGTGTGGACAACGGAAACTGTCTCCTCGTCTCAGCACCGATTTTGTATGGCAGAAGGAAAGGTGGACCCAATGCCCACACTCGTCGCACTACCCCCAATTAACGATTTTTATGTGCGGTCTCGTTTCCAGATTTGTTGGACTAAATTGTCCACATACGCAACATTTTTCGGACTCGTACGTGTCCGATTCGGTATCAGAGTCTTCACTAACAATGTTGGCGTGCAATTTTTGTATGCCAGTTATTGACGGCCTCGGGCTTTAACATATCATCTGGCTTTGAGATGTGACGGCATTGACATTTTTCTTGGCGTCGTACATCTCCACCTCTTCGATGTATGCAGCACTTGTTATTAATTTCCCGCCAGGTTTTGGTTTTGTATTCGCCGAAATCTTCTTTTGCCATCTGCACGTGATAGGGGTTGGCGCCTCTGTTTTTGCCCGGAGATACTCTTCAACTGCCTGCTTGCCAGCCCGTACAGCTTGTAACTTCTGAAGAGAGTTCGAGTCTCGGAATGACTCGCATGGCATGAGCTTTTCTGAAGGCACCGCATTCTTGTTTAGTGGGTACACACCGGCCTTCCTGACGGCTGACATGATGTTCCACTGCCTTCAGGTAAGCGCATGGCTGTATTGCTTAAACCGTAGCCATATTCACATTATGTTTCCATTTGTGAATGAATATAGTTGAAGAACTCAAACCTCTGGAATTAATTACACAACTCTTTTTCGGCGCGGCGGCGCGGATGCGGCAGTTATCCGGTTCGTAGCTAAGAAAATGGCTTGAAACGTGTGGTATTTACCGTAGTTGTTCGCAAGCGAACAACTAAAAAGTGAACTAGTGCGCGTAATTGCACAGGTGACTAGTGCGCATCACTGCACAGGGAACAAGTGCGCATCTTTGAAAAGGGAACTAGTGCGCATAATTGCACAGGGAACTAGTGCGCATCGTTGCACAGGGAAAAAGTGCGCATCATTGCACAGGGAACTAGTGCGAATCATTGCACAAGGAAATAGTGCGCATCATTGCACAGGGAACGAGTGCGCATCATTGCACAAGTAGATAGTGCGCATTATTACACAGGTGACTAGTGCGCATCATTGCACAGGGAACAAGTGCGCATCATTGCAGAGAGAACTAGTGCGCACCATTACACATGGAACTAGTGGGCATCATTGCACAAGTTACTAGTGCGCATCATTGTACAGGTAACTAGTGAGCATCATTGCACAATCACATTTACATTATCGTGTTGTTCAATCAAATATCTACATGTATACACAATACACACTTCTTTACATAAATATGAACTGCTATTTATGGAAAACCTACAAAATGTATTACATTGTATATTAATCAAATTATTCAGTTATTTCACTATATTATGTTTAGTTGAAACCTATTTTATTTTTTTATACACATTCGTTTACAAACAATTACATATAATAGACAGTTTGAAGTACATGCATACAAATGGATTGAGCTTAGAGTTATACCAACATCATCGAAGGGCCCTTTCCACTATATAATGCAATAGTAGTTTGCATACTAGTAATATACCGTTGATAATGTCGAATGAAATACCACAGAAAAACTTTTGAGATTTGCTCAAAACAGTATAGGTGTGCCGAAAAACTTTATTACTACTAGATGAAATACATGGAAGACATGATGTACATAAAGAATAGGTATATACGATGGCTAATCATAATCGCGTGGAGCTGAGTATTTTTGTTCATTTGCTGTCATTTGATTATTCAGATTGAGGCATAAAGAATAAAAGAAACACAAATTTGCATTTGATTTTTATAATTTTCGGTAAAAAGGGTACGTTTACAACAGCCAATAACCCTCTACGATAAAAATAGTTTAATAAAAAAATCTATTACGAAGTATATAATGGCTAATTTTAGTACAACAAAAACTTCTTTAACGCGCACATGGGCCTGGAATGCAGATCCTTCGACGGTTCAATCGGCGCATATAATTACATGATAATGGGCGGTGTGGGCGAGACCTCGTCAGGTTGAGCAATCTGGGACTAGATACGATTATACATCTATCAATGAACAGCTGATGAATAGATTTTCTGGTGATAGTTATATTAATTTACGTGGTTTAAAGTTACGACAACAGAAGCGAGAAATGTTTCACAAAAGACAAACGACGTTGAAATAAATATTGAGGTGTCAGTTTTGCCATGAATAGCGCACGATGGCCCAATTATCGGTAACGTCATTCTCGGACTCAAGATTGTCTGGCGTTAAAAATAACATCTCGCCACATTGATTTGTTAGTTAATGACATGTTGTAATGCTTAGTTACATAAGAATGATGTGTGTATTTAAATATGAAGACAATATACATTTGTATAAATCTGAATAAACTGTCTGTCTGTCTGTCTGTCTGTCTGTCTGTCTGTCTGTCTGTCTGTCTGTCTGTCTGTCTGTCTGTCTGCCTGCCTGCCTGCCTGCCTGCCTGCCTGTCTGTCTGTCTGTCTGTCTGTCTGTCTGTCTGTCTGTCTGTCTGTCTGTCTGTCTGTCTGTCTGTCTGTCTGTCTGTCTGTCTGTCTGTCTGTCTGTCTGTCTGTCTGTCTGTCTGTCTGTCTGTCTGTCTGTCTGTCTGTCTGTCTGTCTGTCTGTCTGTCTGGTCTGTCTGTCTGTCTGTCTGTCTGTCTGTCTGTCTGTCTGTCTGTCTGTCTGTCTGTCTGTCTGTCTGTCTGTCTGTCTGTCTGTCTGTCTGTCTGTCTGTCTGTCCGTCCGTCCGTCCGTCCGTCCGTCCGTCCGTCCGTCCGTCCGTCCGTCCGTCCGTCCGTCTGTCTGTCTACGAAATCTTTCGTGATTCAAAATAAAGTTAACAAAACTAAGACATTCATCTCTGGACCGATAATAAACGGCAGTTCTTTTACTAACACGTTTTCACAAGACACTTAACTTAATAACTGAAATTAAACTAAATATATCAAATATAAATATGACTGGTCGCTGACTATGTCAATAAAATATTATAACTAGAAAAGATCAAAATTCCAAATAGTGCACTGTCGCACATATGCTCATAGCTACCATGTGTTTATCTAGTGCTAATATTGTAGGAGGAGATAGTGCCCAGGACGGACGGACGGACAAAAAGGCAATTTTGGGTGGGTGTGGCCTATGTGGGCGGGGCCCTGGGATGGGTAATGTGGACATGGATGGTCGAGATTTACCGTGTTGTCATAAGAAAAACTTACGCAACTACAAACTAATATGGGTTCATATTTAATTACTTACATACTAAGATACTTGCGCACTTACATTATTACATACGTACGGGTGTTTATATACAAACCATAATAACCCTCAGTAAGTACCCTCAGTAAGTACAACAGTTGAAGAAGTCGGCGAAAGTGAAAGCTAAACCAAAATCGTATTGGATTCCGATGTTATATTTTATAACGCATTGTAGTTTGCCTTAACTGCGCCTTTGTATAAACAGCCTATAGATTAAACGAAAGAGAAATCAATGTTCTTGCGCAAACAAGTTGTTTATTAGGTGGATCTTTACTTAGCGTACGTGATTATGACCATAGGCGCTCGATGTCAATGACAATGTTTTATTTCAAATTTATTTATTTATTTTTTAGTTACCCGTTGTTTATTATAATGCATACACATATTAAATTAATAAAAAATCTTCCGACAAAACGTCTTCTTAAAAAAGATGGTTTAACTATGTATGTATAGATATTGACAATATTGTCAATATCTATGTACATAGTCGAACTATCTTTTTTTTTAAGAAGACGTTTTGTCAGAAGATTTTTATTAATTTAGTATGTGTATGCATTATAATAAACAACGAGTAACTAAAAAACAAATAAATAAATAAAACATTGTCATTGACATCGAGCGCCTATGATTATGACAGACCAACCTTACAGGCTGTCCGTTTAGCGCAGTGCATGGTACGCTTCTCACAAAGGCGACCCGGGTTCGCGTTGGGTTTGGTTGGTGGTACTTTATCGGACGGGTGGAGTTTCCTCCGGGTACTCCGGCTTCCCCAAACAATACACAATACCACAACACAATTAAAAATATATTTCAGAAAACAACAATGGATGGACATTGCAGCTTTAATAAAAAATTCGCCCACACTTTCGAGATTTTAGCCCCATTCTCTGCTAACACCGTCACGCCTCTGATTTGCTCATTACTTTGAAATTGCACACATACACAGACCAAGCATGCAATGATTGGGCCATCCATGCAATGACTGGGCTAACAATAAAAGTGCATGTCACGTTTTCATTCATAAAACCACACCTGCGTATCAAGCTTGTAGGCGCTCTGTTTTGATTTGTTTACACTACGATACGCGTAGTTTTACAACTATATAAAGTCCTAGTTTTTGTACCGTGCATGTTCAGTCACTTTTGAATCAATCGGAATAGTAGTGGTAGAACATTTTAAAGCTCAATTTAAAGTTTATGTACAAACATACTTGTGATTGCCGGTTTTCATACTTATAAACTATATTAAGAAAATCATTATCAATGTGAATACTGAACAAGTGTTTTAATATACGACACAATATAGTTTTTGACCTCTTCGCTACACGGGCACGCTTTTCGTAAGCGAATCGACGAGGAAGAAGTGTGTGTTCCCACGTGATCTTTCATACGCGCACAGTAACCATGCATTTCTGCCACACGCTCCCACTAGCGACCGTGTGCGTTTGGCTGGCGTTGTTAGGCGACGCTGGGTGTTTTCCAACTCACACCAATACGGCAAAAAGGCATAATCCGCTTATAACGAGACTGGCGAAGCTTCAGGCACAAATACACCATCTTCAGGAGAAAATCGGGGACACTACCGAATATTCAGGTGTGTATTAAATATAAAATCACTATTGGACCATATACTTCAAAAATCATATATTTCATGAGTGGCACACATTCTCGTACTTTTTTACATTTGAACAGTGGTTCTTCACTCCTAGCAGTATGTTTTATTTATATTGTATGGGAATTCCTGAATTTTCCTTAGCCGAAGAACTCGGCGGAATTTATACTGTCGCGGTAGGACCTTTTTACAAAACTAAAACAAGTGAATTTTATGTGATTTACTCCGAGTCACAAACAGAAAACGAAAGTTCTTATAATTGAATAGGACCATATGGCAACTCTCTGTAGATCTATTAAAGGGGCCTTTCCACAGATTGAAGTTTGTCATTAAATTATTTAAATTGATAAATGTAAACAATGTTACTAGATATAAAATAAGAATAAAATGAAAGAAATAAAGTTATCCTCAACTGGCTTCGAATCAGTGACCCTTGGAGTAAATATAAGTCTTATCAATTACACCTCGCTGCCATCCGTGCTCAAACAGAGTTGTTTATTTTAAACATGTACTTTAAATAAGCAATCTCAAAGTGTCATAAAAATAACGATATGAACAGAACTCTCAAAATTATTCAACCGTTTTGCCTTGGAAACGCATTATTATGTTCACGTTTTTAAATCATTAAAAAATGCATATTTTGGATATGTTATAGCATGGTAAATGTTCAGTATTACGGCTTCCCCGCAAATATCATAATTACAACGACAATTTGCGAATCTGAAACATTTTCTTTCTTCATTTTTTTATTAACAAAAACGTGAACAGGTCCTTTTAAGGTGAGGTGACATCATTTGTCATGATGCGTTTGTGGTTTATTTTCCTTGATACTCAGGTTGTATCAAGTCACTACAAATAAATACGTTTGAAAACTATGATGTTTATTTTGACAACCAGGAAAATAAATGTATGAAACATTGTGCATTTGTTGCACCACATTCCTGATCTAAATGAGATAGAGCAATAAAAGCAGGCCTACGTGATTGTTCAAGATTAATGTTTTCATGTTTACACCCTACTATGAATCAAATAGATTGCGCTCTGTCATTTTATTTTTATAAAAAAAATAAACTTGAAAGATCGGGAGAGCAAATTTTAACGGTCAATGGACTTGTTGGATTAATTGATAATGGTCTTAAAACAAACATAACAGTTAAGATTCCATAGACATCTAGTGTGGGTTTTTTTAGAAGAAAACGTGTTTGTGGGGTTTAAGCGTATTTTGACGAAAGTTGGCATATATATGATTCTAAAAATACTACCTATGCAATTTAAAGAATGTGATGTCATATTGCGCTTTCAAAGATTGTATCTTCATCGGTAGTAGTCATATTGCGCCTTCAAAGGTTGTAACTTCACCGGCAGTGATAATATTGCGCTTTCAAAGATGGTAACCCCATCGGCAGTAATCATATTGCGCTTTCAAAGATTGTAACTTCATCGTTAGAAGTTATATTGCGCTATCAGAAAATGTAACTTCATCGTTAGCAGCTATGTTCCGCTATCAGAAAATGTAACTTCATCGTTAGCAGCTATGTTCCGCTATCAGAAAATGTAACTTCATGTCTTAAAAGTCATGTTTCGTTATCAATAATCACATAACGCTCTAGAATACTGTGCGAGGCAAATACTCTTGGGGAAAAATTTTGCCTAGGTTTTCACTTTGATGTGAACATTGACAACTTTTTTGTCAAACGTGATGGTTATCTTTCACTCATTTTCTATTAAGTTGAGTTATCAATTCATCTGCAATCCTGACGCACACCCTACTATTGGCATATTGCAATCCTATCACTTAATTGTCACACAATCGGACAAATACGTAATACATATGTGAGAACGTATGTGTTTTTTTATTAACATTCTGCAAAGGAATATATATATATATACTCATAAATTACGAATTGCTCGATATTTTTTCATTGAAACAAACATAAGTGTTTAAGTTGATTGTCATTGTAAATTGAATTGTTTCAGACGACCCAGTCCAGGTCGCCTTCAGTGTTTCCATGGAGAAGAGCCACATCGTGTCGACAGGTTCGCATCTTCCGTTCGACCGCGTTCTCACCAATATAGGTGGACATTATAACGCCAACAATAACGAGTTCGTGGCTCCTGTGACGGGGACATATGTATTCACTGTAAACGCGGTCTGTGGGACGTACAGTTACATGCATATAGCTTTGTACCAGAACGAGACCCCAGCGTTCAGGACGCTATGCGACAACAGGACCGGGTCGTCCCAGCAACAGAGCGGGGGGATCACTCCACTGCGTCTGACCAAGGGGGACAAGATCAGTGTGAGGATGGTGTATCCCTTAGCAACGAGCAGCGAGGCTTATGGGAGCGGTATGACGTCATTCTCTGGATTTCTTCTGTAATCACATGAACAAAATAACGCTTTGTGGTGATAGCATGATACTCATCATATTACAAAAAGTAGATATATGACCCATTATTCATTTATTCTTACGCACATTTACAATTCAATCCAGTACATACATTCCATCTGAGTTATATAGGATCTGGCACGAGTTGTCATAGCATACCATATTTTATTAAACGAGTTCAGGAATTTTGTTAGAAAGCGAGCCTTTTTGATCACATGCTTTTAAATGAGCAAATGAAATAAATATTTACGCAAACATAATGATAAATCCCGAATGTTGTTTACATTTCGTGACGTCATTTGACGTTGCAACGTCAATTCAGCAAAATTACAAAATGCGATTGGTCAATAAACTAAAACAACGCCAATTAAAACGCTTAAAAAGAATATTACATATGCGTAAGATAAAAATATATGCAAAGGTTATATTACACGGGAAACAGGGTATGGCATGTGAGTTATTGAATTATTCGTATTCCTCGTTTGGTGCACAGGTGGTTAGCGTGTGGCTATGATATTAATTAGTGAAAACATCATTTTGAATGATAAATAATCATATTATAACGAAAAATTAACTTTTCTGAAAAAAAAAATATTTCACTATCAAATATATATATAACAAGGTATGCAACTCAAAATCAGCCCAAAACGGGATGCATCGCTTTGAACAGCCATATCTTCATAAATTTTGCAGCGATTTTTACGATCTCGGTCTTATTCAACGCAGAAATGAATTTCCTTTCTGGAAATGTATATGTCTTGCAATATTTTAACAAATGCTGGGTCAACTTTTAAGAAATAACACGATACACAACACGCATGACCCAGTTGACAGTGATCATGCTGTCTTTAAGACTGAAATCTTCACGGAGTAAAGGGCAACTTCCCTACAAAGTTCATGTAGTTCGATACCATAATTCAATAAAACGTATGAAAAAACATTATTACCGTTCTTGTCGTTACATTCTGCATCAAGACTAACTGTCCAGCGCCGTTTGAAACCTTTGTTTACATACATTTCAACTAACTGACATTTTAAACATACGAGTGATTTCATTGGTCCAATGCGGAGGTGTGTCTTTACGACTGGAGATTTCATTCATAAAGAATACATGATCACTGTCAACTGGGTCATGCGCGTTGTGTATCGTGTTATTTCTTAAAAGTTGACCCAGCATTTGTAAAAATATTGCAAGACATATACATTTCCAGAAAGGAAATTCATTTCTGCGTTGAATAAGACCGAGATCGTGAAAATCGCTGCACAATTGATGAAGATATGGCTGTTCAAAGCGATGCACCCCGTTTTGGGGTGATTTTGAGTTGCATACCTTGTTATATATATATTTGATAGTGAAATTTTTTTTTCAGAAAAGTTAATTTTTCGTTATAATATGATTATTTATCATTCAAAATGATGTTTTCACTAATTAATATCATAGCCACACGCTAACCACCTGTGGTTTGGTGTACTAGTTTTATACATGCACTATTCTAGTCATCTTGGGTCGTGAATTGAATTGTCAATATTAATTAACGAGCAAAAAACGTCTGAGAATGTTTTCTACGCATACATATGTTGAAATCCTTTCTGCAATACACGTTGTGATACTCACCTAAGAGGATCATTCTCCCCTTAGATATCATCATACATACGGATGATATCATCAAACTTACAAATGGTATCATTATACTGACCTAAGATCTCTTCATACTCCCCTTAGATATCATCATACATACGGATGATATCATCAAACTTACAAATGGTATCATTATACTGACCTAAGATCTCTTCATTCTCCCCTTAGATATCATCATACAAACGGATGATATCATCAAACTTACAAATGGTATCATTATACTGACCTAAGATCTCTTCATACTCCCCTTAGATATCATCATACATACGGATGATATCATCAAACTTACAAATGGTATCATTATACTAACCTAAGATCTCTTCATACTCCCCTTAGATATCATCATACATACGGATGATATCATCAAACTTACAAATGGTATCATTATACTGACCTAAGATCTCTTCATACTCCCCTTAGATATCATCATACAAACGGATGATATCACCAAACTTACAAATGGTATCATTATACTAGCCTAAGATCTCTTCATACTCCCCTTAGATATCATCATACATACGGATGATATCATCAAACTTACAAATGGTATCATTATACTGACCTAAGATCTCTTCATACTCCCCTTAGATATCATCATACAAACGGATGATATCACCAAACTTACAAATGGTATCATTATACTAGCCTAAGATCTCTTCATACTCCCCTTAGATATCATCATACATACGGATGATATCATCAAACTTACAAATGGTATCATTATACTCACCTAAGATCTCTTCAAACTCCCCTTAGATATCATCATACTGACCTCAGATATCATCATATTCTCCAATGATGTCATTAACATCACCTAAGATATAACCCTACCCAACAATGCCCCAGCCCAACTTCTAGATTCTATATTATAACTCGTTGTGTTCTTCTTACGTTGTGGTTCATGAACGACGAGGTCCACATTTCTAAAGTGTGCGTTTGGAAACTGTCTCATGTGTATTTTTACAACTAAATTGTAATTGAACACCAACTTTCAACTTTTCTATATTCACCTTTTTTGTTTGTTTTTTAAATGGGTTTTCTATAAATTAGTATTTGTAAATACTTACTCATCATATGTAGGTATATGATTATTTATTTATTTATTCTTATTCACATTTACAATTCATTTATTGTACTTACATATTGAAATTAGTATACTGTGTGTTTTCTAACAATAACTTGTTTAACACATTAAATTAAACATGTATGTAATATGTATTAACAAATACATATTATACTGCCTATACATTTTTCAATTTGTACAATGAAGCCATTGTCACTACGTTAAGGTACATATTTAAATATTAACACTGTTTAATGTGTAAATGTTAACTACATGTTAGGTCCCTCCCTGTCAGTTCTATGCATCGTTTTTAGACATTTTTCCTTAAAATGTTGTATTATATGCTTATTATTGCACATACATATAAATATTTGTTTATACTTGTGTGTGTTCAAACAACTACACGTTAACAAACTATGTAATGTAATGTATTGTTTACATTTATTAATTGAATTATTTTTGCAATATTTTGTTGGTGTCTTTTTATTTGTTGTTGTTGGAAACATGAATAAGTTGTTATTAATACTTGGATATTTCGCCAAAGATAGCGCAACATGATCAAGGATGTCCAGGTAACAGAACTTGGAGAGATCTCAATATAACGAGCATGTAAGCCTTGTTTAGCATCCTTAATGTCAGACAGAAGTTGAATGGATGCATATAACACTGCAACATAATATTGCATGCGATTTGACTCATAAGAACCACTCCGGTATCACCTGGCTATAGTATATAGTCCGGATGGTCGTCCTTGTCTGTCGACCAATATCCTTGTCTAACTTACGCCTAAGATTTAGTTTATTATTATAAACGTTTGAGGCGAAATCCTTTGACTGCAATGAGTGAAGATATACTTTTCATACTTATACTTTATACTTTTCAGAGATTCTATTAGCAAGACATCTCTGTGTTTGTATCTCAACCATGATAATTATATCATTGTCACTGTTAAAATAATTATTAGATTCGCTGGGTCTGGAGGTGTGTTAGTACCGGAAATCATTGAATTTGACAGCTCATCCCTCGTGGGCCAATGCTCTTTCTGCGAATAGCCACATTGTGTGGCTGGTACTCAGTATACAATAGACGGTATATAGTATAGTCGATCTCGGAATTTTTAACAGGACGTGTTTCTCCGTGTTTCCGTTTTTATAATTTTATTTCAGAATTACCAAAAGATGATGTGATTATATGTCAATTTATAGTTTGTGACCCCTATTATCACTTTGTACTAATTACAAACGATTTAGCAAAGATGGAGTTTAAAGACGCTAGTAATTACTGTATACACGTACAAAATATTTTACATGGCTATCGAAAGAAGCATTGACTTGGTATCGACATGTAAACAAACATACGCTTTGACCCTTAATTAGCTTTATTCAATTTTTATTTTAAGTACACTTTAAAAAAACTCTGTACATGTTTGGCATTTATGAGTGTATAACATAGTTCATTGTTGTTGATTTTTTTTACATATTTAGCCAAATAGAATTGATCATTTGGGTATGATGGTATGACAAAACACGCGGTTTTTGAAATTAAGTTAACGTTTAAAACTTGTTTTTATGGAAAATCATGGCGTTTCGTTAATATATAACGATCATGGATCAACTCGATCGTATATAAAGATGTTACACATATACATGTATATAGGACAAATAAACTAAATATCCAAGTATTCAAAAAATTGTTTGATTACGATTGTAGATGTCCAGTTATTGCACAGAAACTAACTGTTTGCTGTTGTTCTATTTTTCATTGCCCCGACTTGCAAGAAATGCAATATCAAGCATGGATTTCGTGTAAGCTTTCAACAAACACAATAAAAATGCAATAGTTCCATCAAAATTAAAAATATTAGCCGCAAACTGCTTTTCTCCATTTAGTAATAATAACCAGACACGCCCCGAATACAATCACATACCAAATTTCTATGCATGTTTGCTATACCCAAAGATTCATTAAGATTGATCAATTAATACTTAATGTTATGACAGTAAACCTGTTGTTTGGCGTCGCCCATCCGACCCCTCCTCAATCCCGGTCTGCCCGCACGCAGTTACCCAATTTGATAACGTGATTTTGATTTTCAACACGTTGCAAACCTTGTTTCAAAAAGATGATAATTATTCCCACTATATTACACCCATTAAATAAAAGAATTTGATTAAATTTATGGCCTTATTAAATTCTTGCCTTACCTTGCCATTAACCCGCGATGACTTAGAATATACATGCATTTCAACAAACATCGCATACTATAAAACAGGCTATACAAGGTTACTTTCTTGCACGTCTAAAACCAAGACAGAGTGAGTGTAGTTGTAATAAGCTGTTGGTAGAAAATGTTTTTAAAACAGATTTGCATCACTTATTTTATTGTCAACAGAAATGTAATTATGATCGATGCGATATTAGGTAAAGATATTTTATTTAAAGTCGTATACGGCTGTTTGGGAATGTACAGCGAGGAAAACTTCAATCAGTCACATCTTAATATATGAACATATATGTGTAAAAATGCACGTGCAAGTGCTATATTTACTTCATAAACGCATTAATTATACATGTTAGGAATTCAAATGACGTTTAGTTGAGAAATTACAATATTTTTAGATTATTTTGTTATTCCGTTAAATGCAACATGTTCAAATGTCACGTTCAATCTCGTGAAATCGTTGAGTTTTCAGC
Source organism: Dreissena polymorpha (assembly GCF_020536995.1). Lineage (NCBI taxonomy): Eukaryota > Metazoa > Mollusca > Bivalvia > Myida > Dreissenidae > Dreissena > Dreissena polymorpha. The sequence continues at coordinate 44,904,493 of NC_068361.1, read as the reverse complement.
GTGTTAATCAATATTCGAATATCCTGTTACAAACATCCTTGTAATTAAACGGACTCATATTTTGATTTCTTAATTTAAACCAATAGCTTCGAGTTCTGTACCAGGCAAACCATGATACACCGACCACAGCCTTTGTTTATTATTTTAGGTGTGGACAAACAACAAAAAGGTATTGCATTATTCTAGTATAGTGGATGAACATATAAAGGAACCTAGTTATTTTTGTGTTTTATGGTGATTACAATTCGCACCTACAAACGTTAGAACTATAAACTGTGATATGTTTTATGTTATTGAAAGGGCGCATTAAAAACTAATGTTTGTATTCATGACGCTTTTGTATGCTTTTCAATTGAACAGAAAAAGTGCATGGTTTATAAAAGGACTGTATTATGCAATATACAACATACACAGATATACATAACAATTTAAATTAGTGTGCATTATAGCACAATGTATAAAAGAAGTGCAAAGCACACATGCACAGACATTGAATGCCAATTAATTACACTATAAGCATCAAAAAAATATCCACATCTCATACGTAACACTGTAAATAGTTTTAATTTTCAGCAGAAAGATTGACACATGTGTTATAAAATACAAGAGTAGTTTTACAAACATATAGCAATATGTAACAAATGACATCTTTTATGAATTGTGACAATTAAACATAATCAATGTGTTGCAACGATGAGTTATATGCGCTATACGATTATTAACATAAACGTTAACTAATGTTTACATTTACATATTATATGCATTTATCTATTACATATTAACTCAAATAATACAATAATCACATTATTAAATGATATGGCGTTTCTGTACATAAAACGGTGATATATTTGGTTAGCTTATAGCAAAAACATTGGGACATCGCTTCACATGACAAATTGCTGCAAAGCAAATAGAACTTCATGAAAGCGGCCCGGATGGTTAACAATAACAACTGGCTATTAAAACATCTCATTGACCAATAAATGTTCAGGGTGTAGGATCACGTGACTTTGTGGGGTTCCCATTTAATCTTTAATGGATTGAAACACACCGGTAAAAACTGGTGCTTTATTTTAAATAACTTTTTAAAACAATGTTTCTTGAGAATTTCAACTAGTGCATAAAATACAGTTTGTTGTGCTATTTATGGCAATTTGTACTACATTTATGTATACGGTTATGCAGCACGCAACGTGAAATATTGGCACCGATTTCAGACGTATTCAATGACGTTTTCTTTAATCTTAAGATATCGGCACACACTGCAAGAAAAACTTGTATGCATAAAAGTTTTTTTCCAAAGGTATTTAAATAACTTGAGATATTTGAAAAAATAACGTTCTTAATGGTGTGTTTACATCCTTTCCAGCCCGTGTGTAAACCCGTGAAAACCCCGTTGATCCTGCACTCTGTGTAAGGAGTCCTTAATTAGAAAATCACCGCATGATTACTTCGTATAACATACATCATGTTTAAATGGAATGTCGCTGGCGGTATATGTAATGAGCAATCGTGACGTATGATATGTGAGTGGGTAAGATTGCAGGGCGGTCCTCTATGACGCGTAGTGATACACTGCGTCATAGAGATACACGCTCGATGAACACCGCGTTACGCGCCATTTAGTTTCAGGTGAAATGCGAATGAGAAGTTGATAATTTAGTTACGACATATGACTCATTAATACACATTTATTAACTTGCCTTAAAGTTACGTGGACAAAATTGCAATAAACGAATTTGTATATCCTATGTCATGCTTAAATATTTGTATGTGTGTATTTCGAAGTTTACGAGTTTTCTTCGCGCCAGTGGCTGCGTTATGTGAGGGCCCAAACTGTCTCCCAACATATCTGCCTAAATAACTCACGAAAGGCGATTTTTAATTTGAATAATATATGAAATACGCAGCTTTGTATGTTCAACTGAATGCGCTCTTTTTGTTATGGTCTTGTCCACACCGGAAATGGGTATTGAACCCCGATAGGCATGAGAAGAAGTGTGGTCACCAACCGCTGCGCCTTGGTCCAAATTGTATGGAAGAATATACAAAAGCACCATATAATCCATTGAATCGTCGTATTTCTGATTCCAAGACTTCGCTATAAAGTCCACGTAAATAACGATGACCAGGTAAGGAACCATCCACTATGAACATACCCATTCAGCGACGTTCAACGTCATATACTGAGATTTCAATACATTATAATGTCACTGCACCCAATCCCATGTTAGGTTCCATTGGCGTCTGCTTCCGCCGCGGCCTCCTCCTCCTCCAACATGGGCTTCACCTCGCCCTTGTGCTGCATCCGCCGCATCTCCTCCAGATCCTTCCGCTTGAAGAAGCCGCACTGGAATGGACCGAAAGAAACACTTTTTAGCCGCGAGTAAAATTCTCCCCCCCCCCCCCCCCCCCCCCCCCCCCCCCCGTCAATATAGCATATATAGCATAGGTCTGCATGACTCTTTATAAAAAATTTGAGTTGTTCTTTCAATTTCTATAGAGTAATGTGTGGCATTGTTCTCGATCGTAGTAACAGTGCACGTTAACAACGGACTTAATTATTTCCGTAACCATACTAACCGCATGTTCTGTCTGACGAAAAAACTAGAAGAAATAACGTGCATATTGCACATATGCCCATCTATCCTCATACCACTTTCATCAGCCTAGCTTAAACACTTTCTGAGTTATCGCAGGATCCAGATTCGAACGGACAAACGGAATCACGGGCGGAAGGGGGTTAACCTTAAGTCCCTCCGGTTACACCGATAGGGGACTACAAAGGGACATAACTTTTGAAATTGTAAACATTGGATGATAAAACTCACAGCTGCATAACTTAATATCAAAGCAACAATCCAAGCAATTTTCATAGACAAAAGTTGAATAACGTTTCCTCGTGACCATTTCTTGTCTACGGACGGACGGATGTATTTCATTGGCTTTTCCAGTTTACTCAGTACATGGGGTATAATAAGTAACAGCGCATCCATCATATCATGTATATGTAATACAAAACAGCAACAAAACATAATGTGATTGTATGCAGGCTCAAACAAGAAACTCATCTGGACGAGTTTATTGAATTGGTATAAATATTTATTAAAAGTCATTTAAAACTTAAAACAAGTATTGAAATTGCTGCTGGGCCTCACGAACGTCACTGATTTCTGTTCCTGCAAAGTGCTACTGATCAAAACACAAAGGTTTGGTGATCACATATCGGGAAGCAACTATTGTCGTTTAAGCACTCAGTATGTAAGCACTCAAGCAACTTTGAATTAGTCGGGAGAAATATTTAAAGAGTTTTGAAACAATAGTAAACATATAAACATTTACTGAACAAGCATTTAGCGGACCTGAAAAAAGCCGATAACTTTGGTATTAACAAACGATCGCAGCTGAGCGTTCATTATCCACAATAATTGAGCATCGCTCTGCGAAAACGGGGCTTAATGCATATGCGTTAAGTGTCATCCCAGATTAGCCTATGCAATCCGCACAGGCTTATCAGGGACAACAATTTCCGTCTTACTGGATTTTTGCTGAAAAGAGACTTCCTTTTACACGTGAAATGCTATAAAAGCTTAAAGTATCACCCCTGATAAGCCTGTTCGAACTTCACATGCATTTAACCCCGTTTTCCCAGAGCGGATCCACATATTATACCGACTGTGAACCAGCCGGGTACCGGGGCCCTCATATTATACCGACTGTGACCCAGCCGGGTACCAACCTTCCAGAGAATGAAGACGACCAGTAGGATCAGAAGGAGTCCCGCAAGGACGCTGATCAGGATGATCCACCACGCGAGCGGCTTTCGGGGCGGCGTCACCGGAACTAGGTCAGTGAACACCTGCAATTACCATAGCAACCGAGTAAGACAATTGCGAACGTGGAATCAGTACTTCGCCCAAAAACGGGACCCGCATTCGCTCAAAACGTTTTATAAGATTGGTTTTACAGATGGCTTCGATTACATTCCTTAACTATTTATTATCCCCCGCCAGAGGCGCAGGGATATTGTTTTGGCGTTTTCCGTCCGTCCGTCCGTCCGTCCGGCACTTTTGTGTCCGGAGCCATAACTTGGAAGTGCTTTGGCGGATTTCATTGAAACTTCGTATGAGTATATATATGCATTAGATGATGATGCACGCCACATGGCATTGTACACCATCTGTTAAAAACAGATTTATGGCCCTTTGTATCTTGAAAAAATGCTTTTTACTAACGGCACTTTTGTGTCCGGAGCCATATCTTGGAAGTGCTTTGGCGGATTTCATTGAAACTTCGTATGAGTATATATATGCATAAGAGGATGATGCACGCCAAATGGCATTGTACACCATCTGTTAAAAACAGAGTTTTGGCCCTTTGTATCTTGAAAAAATGCTTCTTACTATAGGCACTTTTGTGTCCGGAGCCATATCTTGGAAGTGCTTTGGCGGATTTCATTAAAACTTGGTTTGAGTATATATATGCATTAGAGGATTATGCACGTCAAATGGCATTGTATACCATCTGTTAAAAACAGAGTTATGGCCCTTTGTATCTTGAAAAAATGCTTTTAACTATAGGCACTTTTGTGTCTGGAGCCATATCTTGGAAGTGCTTTGGCGGATTTCATTGAAACTTGGTATGAGTATATATCCCCGCCAGAGGCGGAGGGATATTGTTTTGGCGTTGTCCGGCTGTCCGTCCGTCACTTTTGTGTCCGTAACCATATCTTGGAAGTGCTTTGGCGTACTTTATTGAAACTTCGTTTGAGTATATATATGCATAAGAGGATGATTCACGCCAAATGGCATTGTACACCATCTGTTAAAACCAGAGTTATGGCCCTTTGTATCTTGAAAAAAATGCTTTTTACTATAGGCACTTTTGTGTCCGGAGCCATATCTTGGAAGTGCTTTGGCGGATTTAATTGAAACTTGGTATGAGTATATATCCCCCGCCAGAGGCCAGAGGCGGAGGGATATTGTTTTGGTGTTGTCCAGCTGTCCGTCCGTCCATCACTTTTGTGTCCGGAGCCATACCTTGGAAGTGCTTTGGCAGATTTCATTGAAACTTGGTATGAGTATATATATGGATAAGAGGATGATGCACGCCATCTGTCAGTATGTTCATCCGTCCGATTTGCACCCATCCTCAAACAAAGCATATGTTGCGGGGGATATCAATTCTACGAATTTGCTTGTTCTTTTAGCAGAACGCTGGATTGAGAAAGTATTCAATGTCGAGCGTATCTCTGACAGGATCATCTTGGTGAGGTTGATCATTGGCGAAGTGGTATTCACCTTTATCTCCGTATACGCACCACAGTCTGGACTCCCTGAGGCTGAGAAAGACCGCTTCTACGACCAGCTTCAGAGTGCTGTTACCAAAATCCCAGCTTCAGAAATTCTTGTACCCCTTGGGGACTGGAATGGCCATGTTGGTGTCAAGAGTGATGGTTTTGGCGACATACACGGTGGTCGAGGCTTTGGTGTCCGCAACAAGGAGGGAAAGAGAGTATTAGAATTTGCTCTAGCCAACGATCTGGTTGTAGACAACACCTGGTTTGTAAAGAGGGAGAGCCATCTTGTCACCTACTGCTCGAGAAATCTTAGAACGCAGATTGACTATATCCTCTACCCAAAGAGGTATCGCAGAGCAATCACCGATGTGAAGGTAATTCCAACTGAGGAGTGTGTCCAACAACATAATCTCGTTGTTTGTGATATCACTATCTTCATCCCCAAAGTCAACAAACGCAAATTCACCCCTCGCATTCGCACTTGGAAGCTGAGGGACAAGGCTGTGGCAGACAAGTTCCGTGATGCCTTCACTGAAAAAGTCGTTACTGGCGATGGCAACCTTGCCAACACTGTTGAAGAGGTTTGGATGAGGTTAAAGAACCCCCTGCTTGAAACAGCAAGAGAAGTTTGTGGTTTCTCCAAAAAACACCAGTGGAAGAGGGAAACCTGGTGGTGGGACAGTGATGTTGAAGTTGCGGTGAAGTTGAAGCGAACCCGCTACAAAACATTCAAAGCACTGGATAAACCTGGCAGTACCATTGAGGCTAACGTTGCCAAAGCTGCCTATTACGAGGCTAAACGTGCTTCTAAGCAAGCTGTCTGGTTAGCCAAGTCCAAGTCTGAGAAAGAGAAATTCGCGAACCTCTCTCCATACGATGGAGGCATCTTCAAGCTGGCCAAGCAAATGGACAGGACAAACCAAGATGTTGTTGGTGAGAAATGTGTTCGAAATGATGCGGGTGAACTGTCCCTCAGTGATGATGAGAAAATGAAAGCCTGGGTGGAACACTATTCAAAGCTACTAAACGTCGAGTTTGAGTGGCCCAGTGAGCTACTTCCTGAAGTTGCGCCTGTGGAAGGGCCTCCTCCACCAGTCACAGTAGAACAAATTCGCAAAGCCCTCTGCAAGATGAAATGTGGCAAAGCCGCTGGACCGTCAGGTGTTATTGCCGAGATGTTGAAAGCAGCTGGTGAGGAGGGAACAAAAATGCTAAGACAGCTGACTGAGGTCGTTTTCAGCAATGGTGTGATCCCCAAGGACTGGGAGGAGAGCCACATCCTTAACCTTTACAAAGGTAAAGGTGAGGCTCTAGACAGAGGAAATTACCGTGGGTTAAAGCTTACGGACCAGACGATGAAACTGATTGAGCGTGTACTTGACACCCACTTACGCGAGATGGTCGATATCGATGGGATGCAGTTTGGTTTTGTTCCTGGTAGAGGTACGACTGATGCAATCTTCATCATACGCCAGCTACAGGAAAAATACAATGCAGCAAACAAGCCACTGTGTATTGCCTTCGTCGACCATGAGAAAGCATTTGATAGAGTTCCAAGAAAGGTCCTCTGGTGGGCTCTGAGGAGTTTAGGGGTTGAGGAATGGGCAGTTCGTGTCATACAGGGTATGTACACAGGCGCCAGGTGCCGTGTGCGTGTCAACGGACAATATAGCGAGGAATTTGGAGTCGAAGTAGGGGTGCATCAGGGTTCTGTTCTTAGTCCCCTGCTTTTCATCCTAGTGCTTGAGGCTCTGTCGAGGGAATTTCGCGTCGGGGTTCCATGGGAGCTCCTCTACGCTGATGATCTTGCTGTGATCGCGGACTCACTGGAGGAGTGTCTCTCCAGATTGAAAGGTTGGAAGGATGGAATGGAAAGCATGGGGCTGAGGGTCAATATGAAGAAGACAAAGCTCTTGATCACCGGCCCAGGACTGAATCTTCTGCGCGATGCGGGAGCATATCCCTGTGCGGTATGTAGGAGTGGAGTGGGAGTGAACTCGATTGAGTGTACCCAGTGCAAACTGTGGGTGCACAAAAAGTGCAGTGGCATCAAGGGAAGAATCACCAGCAACCCGGACTACGTTTGCCCGAGATGCATGGACCAGGCACGACCAATTGATGGAAGACCTGTTACCCAGGTGGTCATTGATGGCTCACAGCTTGATGTTGAGGCCAGCTTCTGCTATCTGGGTGACACGCTATGTGCTGGGGGAGGCTGCGAACTTGCCATCATCACCCGATGCTGCATTGCCTGGGGAAAGTTTAAGAAGCTCCTACCAATATTGACTTCAAAGCATGTTTCCCTAAAAATCCGTGGCAACGTGTTCAATGCTTGTGTCCGTTCTGCCATGTTACATGGTAGTGAAGCGTGGGCACCATCCGCTTCTGATCTACAACGACTTCGTAGAAACGACAGAGCAATGGCCCGCTGGATTTGCGGCATCAAACCTGACGACGGAGTCCACACTGACATGCTGTATGGCAAACTAGGGATACCAGAAGTCACTGCATCACTGAGAGCCAGACGCCTGAGGTGGTATGGGCATGTCGAGCGTGCCACCTCTTGCATCAATTCAATCTCGAAGATGGCCATTCCTGGTGCTAGAGGTAGAGGGAGACCAAGACTGACTGTATTAAGGATGACCTGCACACATGTGGCATGGGTGACACTGACCCACAAAACAGAGGAGCGTGGAAATCAGGGGTTAGACGCTCTAGCCGCCTGCTGCCTACCCCAACTACTGGGACTAATCCCGCAGCAGATAACAAATAAACTCAGGATCAAGTCAAGTCAAGTCAAAGTAGTTTATAAGTGTATACACATACAATAAAACAGCTTAAAGTCCGATACACACAAAGCAAAATCATTCATATGCAAATTCATGTACAGCCACGTGTGCGTAAACAAGAAAATGTAGCATGTCTTTGCTTGGGATTGAACTCACGATACTCAGATTAAAACAGTAATCCACTTAATTGTAATAGACTCTTATAAGGTGAACTTAAATACAGATCTCATTAGAGAAATAAGACTTTCTTACTAACCCATTCCCATAAAATGACTATGAATATATTTTATGAATACATTTTATGAAATGACATATTGAAACGACTTGACGGTATTTTAGGAATATAACACGCGGTATTCACATGTCTTCATGTCACACTTACGTCTGTCACGTGGGTGGTGGTGTCGGTGATGAGACGCTCAAGTCGGTCCAGGCGCACGAACGCGTCAGAGCGGATAGTGAGCGTCTGGCCGCCCTGGAACACAGCCGGCACATGTGCAACACGGATGCGGGTGGGTTTACAATGATAAAAGCCTACGCTTCGGCTAATCAGGGACAGCGTTTTCCGTTCGTATGGTAATTTTCGTTTAAATGAACTTTCTCCTTATCAAAAATCTAGTTAAAGCGGAAAGTATCCTCGAAAAATCAGACTGTGTTGACTGCTCAGGCTAATCTGGGAGAACACTATACACACATACATAAATAACCGCTTTCAAAGAACGAGACTCATCTGATTATTCATATTAAGTCAAACGTTTCCAGACAATGTTTGGCAGTTTGGCATGTGCAGGAACGGTTCTATAGGGATCGTTAGAATATAACATTCAAATTTACGAACAAAAATAGACATGTTGATTTAGTTAAATGTAGATATTTTTATATAAATCTACCTTTGAATTAAAAATCAAAAACTTTACATTCATTGAAAACTGGATTTCGGTTAATAAACAGCTTCGATGTGCAGTTTTTAACATATATCATGTGCATTCACCACATCCCGTCTAAACATGGCAGCGATTACCTCCCCTAAATGTTAACGGTTTGATAACAGCTGTGCTCGAAACCAGTGTAATCTTTACTTGGGACTATGTCCAACCAAGCGCAGGGCAGGATTCTTACCGTGACGACATCAAGCGTGTCGCCAGCAACGTGGAAAGTCAACGTCACGACGGCGCTCTCTCTCGCCGGTATGTCCGTCAGCTTGCAGTCGTAGCGCGAGCACCTGTGCTTGTTACAGTCCTGAAACCAAGTCGGAAGTTTAACAAACATATGATAGCTTTGTTTGAAGGAAAAAGTGATAATGGGAAAGACCTTTCTAAAATCATAATTTTACAATATATGTATTTGTATACATCGCATACTTTTGTTTAATGACTTTTTTCTATAACTGCAACTAGTAATTGTCCGATTTTATAGGAAAATAACAATTATTATTTATATGTATCAAATAAAAATAAATGTATCGTTGTTCTTCCGTTAAACCACATTTGTCCCTTTGAGACCTATCTTTTAGCTTACAGTGTTCCGTAGCGATGACAGGGATTTTGCCTCTCCGACGTTAACGTCGCTGGTCGACGGTGACGTCTTGACGCTGTAGCTTGGGCCGATATTCGCCGAGAAGATGGCGGGCGCCTTGTTCTCCTCCATGTTGGGGAACTCGCACGTGATCCGACATGGGGGCGGGCAGCTCCACTAGGGGAGGGAGGAGGGGGTTAAAGTGTAAGTTGACGATAAAACCACCCAGATGCAACGCGCTCTCAAAATGAGACCCGGCTAACATGTGTTTTCGCAATAATTTAGATCGTCGGGCGAATGTCTTATCCATATGCCCCTATCCCCTCTCTTCTATTGAGCCTCTTGGTCATAATATCCTGCCTATAATTTAGCCTGGTAAATGTGTGAAGAAAGCCCTGCGAAAACATGTTTTAAATAGTTATGCCCGCTTATATTATTCCAAAAATTAAGCCTTGCGGTAAAAACTTATCTCACTAATTTATCACGGCACAAACATTATATTCCAAATATTAAATAAGGTAAACATATATTACCCCGATAATTTAGCCCCATGGAGATGTTTCCTTCAGATAAGCCATCAAAATGATTGAAAAGTTGTGTATTATTGTATATTAGTACAGTTCATAACATTTGCCCTGTATTAAATTCGCATTCAAGGACATATTTTCTGTTTAATTATACGTTTGACCTCGATGCATATAACATTTCAAAGTATCGAGATCGACTATTGACGTAAATAAAATTTTAATACATGCCTTAAATAACAGCTTTTAAAGACGTGTAATTTAAAACGAAATATCAACTACCGGTTGAAGCTTTGACCAGTAACTTAATCGATTAAAATAGACACAAACATGGTGTCATGATATTTATTGTAATAGTCTAACAACGATTATATATATCGACTTCCCATCAATCTTACTTCAGTGGTGTTCAGTTTGATTTGCACGCGGCCGCTCTGCTGAACCTGCGGGAACTCAATCATGAGCAGGGCCGCCGGAAGTGGACTGGGCCCCTGGTTCCGGAGCTCGTACACGTGCGTCACGTTGTAGCGCAGGGCGGGGTCAGCCAGGGTCAGGATGGAGGGCCGGGACACACTGCGGGAAGGAAAGAGGAATTCCTAGAGCAGTATAAATAATTGTTTTCTAACAAATGCGAAAATAGTATCAATTTTACTAGGTCGCCGTGGCGTAGTGGATATGGTGTCCTCCTAGCAACCGAGAAGTAATAGGTTCAATCCCCGCTGTGGCAGCGTTCTTCACATCTCATCCAAATACACACAGTACTGGTTATACCAAGGAAACGGACAAGAGAGCGTGTCGATAAGCCTATAGATTTTAAAGCAATCGAGCCAAAATTAATAGCTTTAAACTTAACAATGATTTATTTTAATAGTTCGTGCGAGCTAAATGGTTCAATACGTGTTTCTGTGTGTCCGACTCACCCCTTGAAGGCGGTCGCCACCTTGTACTTGACCGGAATGTCAATGTTCTGCGTGTTGTCCTCTGCTCGCAGCTCATCGCTAAGGGTCGTTGCGTTCAAACGGAAGTAGAGCTTAGACTCCTTCACAGACTCCGGAACTACCATGTGTAACCGGAACCTGGCGATTGAATATTTTTATATAAAGAGTTGCAATTATACAAAACATTTACCCGAGGCATACATTGACATTTTAAAAGATTCAATCTACAGCCGTATATAACATATCGTTACTATAAATAGTATATAAAGTCGTCCGACTCAGCTCTGCCGTGTGTTTTTGTCTAAATAATACATATTGTAGCTGAAATCTGAAATAATTGACAGCAAAACGCCACACAGAAAAGTAGAGCTTTGCAATTTGGTATTAATTGATCACCATGTTTACACCTCACCTGATATCTGTAATATGAGACAGGGTTTTCCCCTCACCTGACACCTGTATTTGTAGACAGGGGGTTACCCTCACCTGACATCTGTATTATTAGACAGGGTATTCGCCTCACCTGATACCTGTATTTGTAGACAGTGGGTTCCCTTCACCTGACACCTGTATATGTAGACTTGGGGGTTCCCCTCACCTGGGGTTGCCCTCACCTGACACCTGTATTATAAGACAGGGGGGTTCCCTCACCTAACACCTTAATTATAAGACAGGGGGTTCCCCTCACCTGACACCTGTATTATAAGACAGGGGGGATCCCCTCACCTGGCATCTGTATGATTAGACAGGGGGCTCCCTTCACCTGACATCTGTAATATTAGACAGGGGGTTCCCCTCACATGACACCTGTATTCTTAGACAATGGGTTCCCCTCACATGACAGCTGTATTATTCGACAGGGGGTTCCTCTCACATGACACCTGTATTATTAGACAGGGGGTTCCCCTCACCTGGCATCTGTATGATTAGACAGGGGGGCTCCCATCACCTGACACCTGTATTAGTAAGACAGGGGGGAACCCCTCACCTGGCATCTGTATGATTATACAGGGGGGCTCCCATCACCTGACACCTGTATTATTAGACAGGGTGCTCCCCTCACCTGACACCTGTATTATTAGCCACGGGGTTCTCCTCACCTGACACCTGTATTATTAGACAGGGGATTCCCGAAGGAGCACACGAGCATCTCCTCGGCCTCCTTGTCCATTTTGGGCACCAGCTGCCTCTGCAGATACTCGAGGGAATCCACATCCGGGTCGGCGTCACTCGCCTCTTCTCGCAACTCGATAAACCCGCACTGGACCTGGGAACCACAGAACTCAGAGTGAGAAATATTGATACATACATATTGTTATATTATTATGCAACATAGCACTACAGAAGGTTAAATATTAACTTACTGATGCTTTAAATGCATAACTTTAACGCTTTCTTATTACAAATACACTATTCACACGACTCTTGGCCAAAGAAGACACATTTTTAAAAGCATTCGTTATCGTAAAAAGAAATGCCTTTAGAAAAAGAAAAACGGCATTGAGATAAACACTGATGTCAACTTTTTTTCTAAAAATATAGCATGATAACGGTGATTGGTTTATTGCCTTCTCGGACCCTTGGTTTTTGCTCTCTATGAACGGGACTTCTCGGAAACATCATGACCCATAATATGAGATTAAGTAGAAATAATATGTACCGAGAATAAAGCGATCATATACCCATATTCCCATCAGTGAAAATAACGAAAATCTACTAGATAATATTCCTCAACGTTAAATTGATTCAAGAATGGCCAGAATTTTTTTTATAATATCACATGTTAAGAAATAATAGCGAGAGAACATGAACCGTTTTTTTAATCAGATAAGTGTATTAAGATCAAGAAATAAAAATAAAATATTCGTATGCAAATTGTGTCTATTAGCTTTAGCCAATGGACTCAATAACCGTGAATCGAAAAGACGTCTCGTCGTTTGAGTGTAAAAATGCGGTAAAATGCCCGGATGTTGTAGAATGTTGTCAGACGAAATAGATGAGATAATAACATTAACTTTTATAATTCTTTCATTTTTTCACACACACTTTTTTTCGAAGATTTTCATCATAGAATTTATCTAAGACCATTTTTAGTGAAAAAACATTCTTAGAAAAAAAGTTCGTTTTTAAAACAATTCTGTTATTGGCAAAAGCTAGATACGTTTACTATACGGAGGCGGTAATCACGTGATAGTCAAGATGGCGACGCCATGCCGAGGCAAGTATTTTTCGCCGCTTTACACACTTTATAACTTGCATTATTATTTCAAATGCCACTGATATTACAGCCATGTCAGCGAGAAAGTTATTTCGTATTAATATTCGCTCTATATCTCGACTTTACGCGCTGTGAAATTTCTTAGCGGGATGGCCTAATTACAGCTTACAGAAAATTTGCGGGGAGTAAAGACGATATATAAAGCGTATTTTAATACGAAATAAACGCTTATCACCTTTTACTGATATGGCTGGAAATTGAGCGTCATTTAAAAAGTAAACAAAAGTACAAAAAGTTATAAAACAGCGAAAAATACCTTCCTCGGCATGGACGTCGCCATCTTGACCATCAAGTACTAGTAATTACCCCCTCTACTATAGATATTTTGTTTCGCATCGGAAGATTAAAGTATGCGTGGCGCAGCGGTAGCGCATCCATTAACAGATGAAGACGACACGAATTCAAATATCGGGACTGTCAGTGTGTTTGTTTGTTTGCTTTTCAACTTGTTTTCTTACTATACAAATTAGTTAAGTATTGGTCTGGCGGTCGTTGTCACTTGTGGCGCTACAGGCAGCACAGATAAGGGCGAACAACTGATGTTATTTTACATGTTCGGCTAACCAGAGGTTGCTAGTTAGTTCAATGGGGTATTTGTTTTATGGCATTTAAAATAAAATGCCCAATTACAACACGACATAGTGTTATGTTATTGTTTCTGTCCCTTACATAGTGAAACTGTTGTTAGAGACCTAAAGCAAATAAGGAAAATAAATAAGTTAAGACTATTAAATTATTAGAGATTTTTAAGCAATCATATCTGATGACATCAAAAATGCCCAGATTTGTTAACAATTCCATTAAAAACGTGGATGGCAACGAGAGTTTGATTACATTAGCGTTGTTCCACAACTTTCATATATGCCATCATTCAAATAAATACAATAAATATGATCCTAACATTTTAAGTTTACTTTTTGCACACTCAGTTATGTGTTTTTAACAAAGTGAATATCGTGGTATTTGATTTTAAGATTACATACTTTTTCAATGTATTTATTTTTGGGGCACGTTACTTTCAGTAGTTTTTACGGAGTTTGTTTTAGGCTGTAATACCGTTAAACTTTATGGCGAATTTTTGGGAGGCAAGAGAGGAAGGTCAACATTTTGCATATTACTTGAAGTTATTTGAATAATTGAATAAGGATTAAAAACTTCAGAACATGTGCTCCAAAATACAGTATGCATGTAATATTTTTCTTATGTAAGTCGGTAAATATAACAACAGAAACAAAACAACAACAACAACGAAGTTTTCCATTCTGCTTGGTTTGCAATATTTCGCCCCTTCTGGTTTCATTAATTTGTACTTATAGTAAAAAAAATCTTTTTGAAAGCCTTTTATATTTTCATTTAGTCAACTGTTCCTGAAACATTCACTTAAGCAAAACTTCCCATTATCTTGCCAATAGACTTCCAATGCCGTCGGCGCTCTAGTTTCCTGCTAGGTGCATTAATTGACGTGAATATATTGCAACGAATTACAACACTTCTGTCACCACAGTTTACTTCAAAGAAAGGCGTTTAACATCATAGATTGGACAACATCTGACGTAGAAGTTGAGTTGAATTAAATCGCACAACTCTATGATATATCTATAAAATGACTCATTCGCTAATTTAGCTCGTTCGTATATACACACCCGTGCGTTATTTGAAGAAGCAAGTTCATTTATGGCCAGTGCTTTTAATTTAGGTGTGTTTTTTTCTCGCCAGCCAAAATTAGTTCACGGCTTAGAGATTCACTTACAACGTGAAATATCATTTTAACCAATAAAAAATGAAATATAAGCGCAAGGTTTATCGTTATGTAGTAACCTACTTTCACACCCGTGAATTGCATCATTTGAGTCTCGGTTTTATAGACTAAATAAAATTAATATTGCTTTTAGTGGAAAAAATAAGCATTTTTACATAATACAAATTGTTAAAAATATGTTCAGTTCTAAAATATATGGCGATAACATGTTTAAACTTTATTTCAACTGCTCAAGTGTGAAACTTTGTATTTCTAACAAGTGTTGCCGGTATACGTGTTAATTAAACCGTTGTTGTAAGTTTGCATTCTCTAAAACAAAAACCAACACAGTCCATTGGCCGTTAGTTTTACCATTGCAAATAGTAATTGAGAGAAATCTAGATAACGCCCTATTAGGCATCTAGGCCGAAAACCTAGCCGAAAACACTGAAATGACATAAACAAAGTCGCAGTAGTACTGGATATGGTGTCCGCCTAACGACCGAGAGGTCCCGAATCGCACCTAAGTCGTGGAGAGTTCAAATAGACACCAGGTACAGATTCTTCCCAAGGAATTGACTTAAGAGTTTCTCGTTTAGCCTCCCGGTATCGATGTATATGCATACAATAAATATGTTTAAACAAAGAAGGATAAGACTTCGCAGCACAAACCTCCGTCTCCCCGGCCACCTTCTCCACTTTCTGGTACCGCATCGACTTCGGAAACGCGACGAACAGGTTGGAACCGTAGCTGGGGTCGCCGCTCTTCCGGATGCTCACGTCCAATACGAGACTGGAAGTTCCCAGGATGAGGTTTCCGGCCTCCTGCTGATACTCCGCCGCTGCCGTCAGGGTGAGGTCGGTGCGACAGCGGTTGTCCGGGCAGTTCTTCTTGAACTCAAGCTGAACCGGAAACACGTGACAGGCGTGAACAATAAAGATTACATGAATTCCGGTACACCTAATGTTTGAAAAAGGAGATTAATTGCTTTCGTTGTTTATATCTAGTGTTAACACTGATTTGATTTCAAAAAATGTTAATATTGAATTTTATTATTATTTTTATTATTTTTATTATTTTTATTATTATTATTTATTTATTTATTTATTTATTTATTATTATTATTATTATTATTATTTTTATTATTATTATTATTATTATTATTATTATTATTATTATTATTATATAAAGATAATAATAATTATTATTATTATCACATGTTATACCCTGTTTCCCATGTAATACAGCCATTACATATTTTTTTATATAACACATGTGTAATACAACATTTTTAAGCGTTTTCATTGGCTTAGTTTTCGTTTATTGCATTTTGTTATTTTGCTGAAATGACGTTGCAACTTCAAATGACGTCACGACATGTAAACAACATTCGGGATTTATCGTTATGTTTGCGTAAATATTTATTTAATTTGCTCATTTAAAAGCATGTGATAAAAAAGATCTGACACTCGTTGTCATATCATACCAAATAATATTAAACTCGTCAAGGAAATTCGTTAGTAAGCGAGCATTTGGCGAGTTTACTTACAAAATTCCTGAACTCGTTTAATAAAATATGGTATGATATGACAACTCGTGCCAGATCCTATATTTGTTATTATTATTAATATTATTATTATTATTATTAGTAGTAGTAGTAGTACTAGTAGTAGTAGTACTAGCATTATTATTATGCATACCGGTAATATTTAACACACTACCTCAAAGAAAAGTCAAGTTATTAAATAGAAACTTTTTATAGAAACAGTGACCACGTCCGAACAGGCGCATGCTTTTAATCGGACCGGAACTATTTTCGAACTCGGCCAAGCTATAATTAGGACAATTGTTCTGTTCTTAGCACGTTTCATGAAGAGTGAGCAATACATTTGACCTCTTTAGTGTTCACAATGTTTTACTTTTGCCATATCAGGAAAACTGCCCCGACTCCTGGCGGCAACGTTTTTTCTATGATTTTGAACCATTTTCGTACCCGGCAAAAATATCATTTAGACACATGGTTTACGCACGTAAATATTTAACAATTAACATATTGACCTTAACATGAATACCTGTTTCGTTATAAATCGCCCATTTTCTACATAATAAAACTCAAACAACACCGACCAGGCCGGAAGTTACAGTGTGTCTCACCCGCTCTACGGCGATCATCAGGTTCCGGTTGGGGTCGTCTCCATGGAAGCGGTTGATGGCGGGCTGCTTGTCCCCTGAAGACGCGAACTGCACCACGCTGTAAGAGGCCTGGATCCGCACAGGCGTCATCAGGTCCACGGTCGACTGCAAGGCAAACATGCATTGCGATGGACATGCAAGCCTTCACTGAGCTTGTGGACGACAGTTGGGGCATCTGGGGCCGTATTCACCAAATAATTCTTAGACTTAAATCTAGGAATCTAGAATATTCTTAAAATTATTACATGTATATTTAAGAATGGCTTAAATTTGGAGTCAAACTGGGTATAAACAACTTCCAAATACATCAACATCCATGAAGAACATTTTGTTAATGGCATAATCACGAGTGGTAGCCAGTATATATTCAAACACTGTATTTTTCTTGTTTGAAGTATATTATTAATTCTTAAGTATAAGAATGCGTTACGAGCTCTGGGGACCACGTTTCAATGGGCCAATAAGCATCTTTTTGTGAAAGGGTTTTGAAAGTGGTCGGGACCAGTTAATGTAGCTAACACATAACAAAATAAAACGTGTACCATTAACATATTATTTGAAGTCCAAATTGTGAATTATACCACAAAAAACGTTGATTTTAGGGAAGCTACAGGTATATGTGGCATTCCTTTGCAATTCATGGGAAATAATTGATGTAGTTAATACCATCATCATTTTCATCACCACCACAACCAGACGCATCGTCAACATCGCCATCATCATTAACATCGTCAACATCGTCATCATCATTAGCATCGTCAACATCGCCATCATCATTAACATAGTCATCATCATGAACATCTTCAACATCATTAACATCATCATCGTTATCATCATAAACATCGTCAACGTCCTCATTATAATTAACATCGTCAACATCATCATTAACATCAACATTCTTATACTAATCACCCCATCGTCGAACAATTGCTGGTACCTTAATCGTCAGTGTTCGGGTATCACAAGATTTTTCGTTGTGGAAGACTTTCAGTAGAAATGACGTCATTCTGCTCCCTTTGTCGAACATGATTCGGTTGTATTCTCCCATGTAGGTATCTAGCTCTATGGTGACGTTGAACTCTGAAAGATATCGGCGATACGGTCTTTGAGCATCTTTAAATCGAATATATTTTTCAAACCATGAATACTTAACAATGATTTCCCAGTACATAAAAGCATATGTATTCAATAAGGCTGTTGTCACGTGTCCCTTCTTAAAAAGTGTATTCATTTTTGTCAGTAACCCAAACTGTGGCTTAACAACTTAAAACATTTCTCAGCCGACTGTGAAGTCCGCACAAACTTATCCGGGGCAACATTTTCCGCCTTAACTGGAATTTCGCTTCCTTTAAAGATACTTCCTTTAAACGCAAAATACCATTGAGTTGTAAAGTGTCGTCCCAGATTAGCCTGTGGGGTCTTCAGGCACTTCACGCACATGCATTAAGCCTTGTTTTAGAGCGATGCGCAATGTTATTTTAATAGCGATATTTCAAGTCTAGGTTACACCCCATAAAACAGGTTACGTCGCGACACTCACGTATGTAGGTGACGGTGAAGTAGTTGTACTGCAGACACGTGGTGAGCCTCAGTCCCGCCGCCGTCAGGGAGGGCTCGATCTGAGAGACGGAGGAGGCCAGCGTAAGCTGCACGTTGATCACGGGCTTGCCAAGGAACAGGTACGCCCGGTCAGACAGGTAGGCGCCCACCAACAGGTCTGAAATACAGTGCGCATGCGCGGCGACATGCAATTATGTTGTATTTAAAGCATACTATTGCTCAATGTGTCGCTGTCTGCTCAGGTACTTCTGAAAAGTTCCCCGACTACTCTTAAGTATACTTTAATTTACAACGGGTACGGACAATACGTTTAAAGAAACCGGCAATATTCCGGGGTACTTTTAAGTATTTTCCATACCCCGGGTGCTTTTAGGTATACATACTTAAGAGTTCAGGGTTATTTAAGTATTACCTGAGCCAACAATGGATTAATGCGCATTAAGTCACAGTGCGCGATGAATTTTGGTAACGTTGTAATTAAAAGCATACCATTGGTATACGATTTACTTAAACTTGACGAAGAGGAGCCGTACACGATCGTTCCATATTTTATTTCTATTTACCTACATTAGTTAATTTATTTTTCATGATTCTCAGTTGCATTTTACGGACAGATACATAGTTCTGGAATACATATGTTATAAGCGAGTTTATCTCACGTTCTTATTTAAGAAACAAAACATTGTTCCTACTTCTGTCTGCCTAAACTTTTTGTTATGTGATTTAAAGAAACCTGGTTCAATGATATTAGGTACTACTGAAATATAGACCAACCAGTGGCCAACTCTTTCACGGATTGACAAGTCGTACAATGACTTAAAACATCTGATTTTACAATCCGGCCCAGTATCCATAGCATGAATATTCGTATGTAGTCTCTGCCGAACTAAGCATTACCGTTGATGCCATTTTCGTCAAAATCCATCGGTCGCGAGAAGGATATACCAAATGATCGGAGTGCGGGCGCGAGCGTCCGGGCATCTAGTCGCTGCGAGAAGTGGTGCCACACCCCCAGCTTGCAGCCGTTGTAGATGTACACCGAGCCCTGCATGGCGTCACCCTCGTACGGGGCGCCAACCACGATATCTGTAACACAGACGTTGAATGCGTGATACAGCCATGGTCACACAGCGAATAAAACACAATCTGTGTTTAGGTGCAATCCGACTCTATATAGTATTATAAAACCGCTGATGTTCTTGAATGTCATAATCTTTAGGAGTTTTCTCTCCATAATTATTTCTACCAAATAAGTCTCAAATAAAATAAAATAGCACGATCTCCATCCTACCAAACATATCTTCACATCTTATCTCCCGAAACTCACATATTACTTCCTCCTTCACTACCAATATGCTAATCTGACGACTGTTACAAACGGAGACATACAACTGATAATAAATTACGTACCGGTGAAACCGTCCATGTTGAGGTCCCCCATGCTAGCGATGGCGGTTCCGAATCTTGCACCCGCGTATCCACTTCCGGTAAGGCGTTCCTTCTGAGGTTTGAAAGTCTGCAAGCAAGTAAACGATGAGATGTTTTCTGTCCAGACAAATTACTATGGAACTTCCATCTAAGATCTTATAGCAGTTTTCGGTCCGAGGTTAAATAATTTTAAAAACTTATTATTTCAGGAGATATTAACTGTAAACGGCTGAAGAAGCAAAGGTGCGATCGCTAAATTGCTTTAAAAGAGAGACGGAACTCTTTAGATATATGCACTTCTTTGGACCAAGGAGGGATACACAATTATTTTGTGTAATGTAACCGCAAGCGGGCAGAATTCTGGAAAATAGCATTATAATATAAACGGTCCGGAAATGACGTGTCATTTATTATGGACGAAAATCCGTATGTCCGAAAATTTAGAGTCACGCTTAATAATTGTTTTGGCTAAAAACATGCGTGTCCGAAAATTGAGAGTGTCAGAAAACTTCTAATTATTACGGTTCTTACAAAGCCTGCCTGCCCAAGGTAGACCAGTACGAGGCCGGTCTCATAAGCCGCGGTGTCTGAGAACAGCGGAGCTCCCACTATGAGATCATCCCGGCCGTCGTTGTTGACGTCAGCAGAGCACAGCGCTGAGCCGTAGAAACCGTTCACGGGAATCTGAAAACATGGCATAAGAAGGTGTGAGAGGGATGGCGATTGTGCGTCAAATCAATCAGCAAGTCCGAGAGTTCCACAAGGGACCTCTCGCTTAACATGGCGGATATTCACCGGCCTAAGTGATGTTAGGGGACCGTATATTGTACATAGAGAGACACATAAGTCTAGCATGGTTTAGACATTTAGACAACAAAACATCACACCAACGCCGATAAAGCATCTTATTCACACATTTTCGTATGGTAGATTGATGTCATTAATTGGATGTAATAACAAAACTATCAAAACTAAAATTATATGAATAATTATGATAACCAGACAAATAACTTACGTAAAATGCATGTAAAGTGCCTTTTATTAGAAAACAACGATTAAGGATGTTTATGTTATGCATCCTTTTGTCATGGTAACGGATGATTGGTTCTCTCACCTGACTGTTGCCCAGCTCGGAGCCATTAAGCGACAGGAATGGCCGCTCCGCCTGGAATAACTTCCGGTCTCCCTCGTACAGCAGCACCTGAAGCGACAGACACGACCCGGGGTAATGCGCATGCGTGCACATGATCAACGGAATTGTTATTGAATTATGTGGTTACGTTTAAAAAGGCAAAGCCCGATCATGATAAGTTTTTTAAGCAATATTATCTATAAAACACACACACAACAGACACAACATAAAACACATTGATAGACATTGCATAAATGTTTGGGGTAAATACTAAATTAATGGTAAGCGTCCGAAGAGACGGAGAGTGATTCAATGATCATGTTTAGGTGAACATCAATACATTATTCAGTTTCGCAATTGGTTGACTAAGCAAACAATACATGAAGTAAAAGTTCAAATTTTAAAAAGGTCATCGTACCTTTCCGGTTAATTCATATCTCGGTGATCCGATGGCGAAGTAAGTCTGGCCATTCCCGAAGTACTGACCGCTCGTCATCGCGTATCCTGCACGTGGAAATCACAACAGTGAGTGAAATTGAAAAATCGAACTAGATATTGCACGTGGAAATGACATGACTGTCTGCACGTGAATATCGCAACAGTGTGTGTACGTGCATTTGAGAGTAAAATGTATCACAATGTATGTAAATTAAAAAAAAAAGAACCATTGCAACGCCACGAAACCAGGTTTCAAACGCGTTAGTTATGAATGTAAAAATAAAATAAATGTCCGATCCCAATCTATGTCTGCATGTGAACAACCATCACACAAAATTGTAAGTCGTCTCCCACATACTTTAATGTTTTAAGAAACAGTGACTTTGATCTTAAACATTACATTTCAGCAAAATCTCCATCCATATTAAGGTTGTTACGCAGAGGTTTTGTTGTTGTTAGTGTTAGGAACAGTTACCTTGGCCTAAACCCAACTGGCCCCAAATGAAGTACTCTGCTTTAGCCTGCATGCAAAATTTCAATATAATACCTCTTTCCAAACTCATGTGATTTTTTAGCAATATCGACAGCTCCCGTGACCAGACAAACCACACATACAATCAAAAACAAGGTCTCCATACAAAGCTTGCTTTATACAAGTTTTCGTCATGATTGATCGATGCAAAACTAAAGTTTTTGACCGGAAACAACCTGGTGGACACCGCCCGCCCGCCCGCCCGCCATACCACAATTTAATAAGCATGATTTTAAACTTCGTTGAAAACCTGGTTAATAAATATTTGAAAAGTTAAAATCCTATTTAACTGAATATTTTCTTGCTGCTGCTTTTTATTTCCATTATTGTACCTGAACCGGTAGTTTACAAGCCAAGAACGACAACAACAAAAATTATTACAAAATATATTTGCTTTTTTCCAGTGCACGAGTTCATATATACCTGCCATTTCAGATATTTCTGTGGGCAGGTTTTCATACTGGGAGATGTGATTCGTGTTGCCGCTATTGTCGATGTCTATGAAGCCACCTGTCCACGTGTATAGGCCCGGGGCACCCAGCAACAAGTCTCGACCCTGAAAATGGGGACGAAGTGGGGCAATACAGCTTCATATAAGCGAAATGTCCGAACATTAGGGGTTTTGATAATGGCTTGACTCAATTAACGTACGTTCGATTCATGAATACAAGAACAAACACCAATTATATTCAGTTTACACAGAGGAATAAAGTTGCATGAAGGATTACATAAAGTCCAGTAGATGTCCGATGCAAAAATATAATATATTTATGTATTGCAAATACTTGTCACAGCCGCATCTCGTATGAAATTGGGTCCGATTTCACGCCCAAACGCACGAGCTTGATATATGATTGACCTTAGATAACACGCGGTAATAACAATGCAAAACAAGTCCACACACAAAAGATCTTTTCATCCGATTGGAAATAAACACTTTAGCCTCGCTCTGGGAAAATGGGCTATAATGAACGTGCGAAAAGTGTCGTCCCAGATTAGCCTGTGCAATCCGCACAAGCTAATCAGTTATGACACTGTCAGCCTGAACCAGATTTTCGCTAAATAGAAACTTCCTTTTAAACGAAACTTACAATAAAAGCGGAAAATATCGTCACTAATTAGCCTGTGCGAACTGCGCAGGCTTATCTAGGACGACACTTTACGCCCATCCAGTTTTTCCAGAGCGTGACTCATATATACACGTGTATGTCTCCTTACATCCGCGGTGTAGTGTACAGCGGCGCCCATGCTGCCCATGCCGTAGTTGAGACGGGTCAGGTTCCCGGGCAGGATCATCGTCTGTTTCTCGCCATCCACGAGCGCCGGGATCTTCCGGATGTTGGTGGCCATGAGGTCGAGAGGCAGCTCGTAACACAGGCCGTTCATGAAGTAGTAGCCAGCAGTAAGGAAGTTCTTGTTGTACCAGCGACTTGCGCAGGTCTGAAATCAGTGTTATCATTTTCAGTTTAAAGCGTTATACACCTTCTACTACTACTACTACCACTACTACTACTACTATTACTACTACTACTACTACTACTACTAGTACTACTACTACTACTACTACTACTACTACTACTACTACTACTACTACTACTACTACTACTACAACTACTACTACTACTACTACTACTACTTCTACTACTACTTCTACTACTACTACTACTACTACTACTACTACTACGACTACTACTACAACTACTACAACTACTACTACCACCACTACTACTACTACTACTACTACTACAACTACTACTACTAACTACTATTACTACTACAACAACTACTTCTACTACTACTTCTATTATAACTACAACAACAACAGCAACTACTACTACAATTACTACTACTACTACTACTACTACTACTACTACTACTACTACTACTACTACTACTACTACTACTACTACTTCTACTACTACTACTACTAATAATAATAATAATAATAAAAATAATAATAATAATGTTAGCAATTATAATTTTAATGATGATGATGATGATGATGATGATGATGATGATGATGATGATCCACTGAGCCTCATTCTTGGAAAACGGGGCTAAATGCAAGTACGTAAAGTATCGTGCCAGATAAGCCTGTGCAATCCGCACAGGATAATTAGCAACGACGCTTTCCGCTTAGTCTTGATTCGCGTTTACAAGAGACACTCTTGGAATGAAAATCCAATTAAAGCGGTTCGTTTTGTCCCTGATTAGCCTGTGTGAAATGCACATGCTAATCTGGGACGACACTTTACGCACATGCATTAAGCCCCATTTTCCCAGAGCGCGGTTCCACTGATCTCGGTGCACTCACGACTATGCCCCTGCTGGTGTCAACGTCCAGGGATCCACCCAGCCACTGGTTGTCCTTTCCGTGTATGAAGATCCGAGTCTTGTCGCCAAATACCGCCTGGTCGCGATCGTTGTTCTTCGCCGCTGAAACGCGCGATAAATTCGTTATATGTACACGGCTCTTACTGACGCTTTATTGATGATTGTCGTCCCAGGCACTACTTAAAAGTACCCCGGGTGCTCTTCAGTTCACTACAATGAACCGCGGGTACGGAAAATACGCTTAAAGACACCCGGCCATACTCTGGGGTACTTTTGAGAATATTTTCCGTACCCCGGGTACATTGTTGTATACATGAGAATACCAGGGGTACTTTATATTTGAGCCAAACCGACACATTGAGCCTTTCTGACCACGTGCGGTAGGCTATCGAAGCCTGGTACATTAATAATGCGCTCAAGCTATATTAATTTACTGATCCGGTATCACACCATATGGGTTAAGTACGACAGGCGAGCGCTTTCGGTGTTCGAGCCGAGCAACATAAACTTCTCTGTATTCAACGCTAATCCTAGTATTCTATTTATCCCATTTGATTTTGTCAACGTGACATTAAACATAAATAGATCTAATAACCTTAACAATAATTTTAATTCAGTCATAAAAGCGCTTAAAATCTAACAAATGTAACCATGTGTAGTGATATACATGTATTTGTTCTGGTACGCAAAATAGTCTTTAAAAAATTCACACACAAACTGTAAAACAAGTAAAAATATCGCCATATGCCTACATTCAATTTTACGCAGTATGCGAATTTTAACACATTACGACCGCGAAAAGAAGATTTTACTTTACTATAATTCATTTTATTTTCGAAAGAAAATGATCAAAATCCAATATGGCGGCGATTGCTCCTGACAACATGCTGTCGATGTCAACATACATGTACACCATCGACGACCTAGTTCTGGCTACCATAACTTTAAATGTCGTTTTTTATGATTTTTGACTGGCGCGACTTTGTACAGGTCTGTCAATACTAGATAAACTGTACGCTGAAGTTTCTTTAGCTATCGAAGACCTTGACAATTTTGACGAGTAAACAGACAATTGCAGCGACTGACACTTTATTTGACAAAATATACAGGGCAATACGTTTTCCGACTTCGGACGACGAATTTAAGGACGCGCAGAACGTGTTTATTATATAATGTTATGGGTATGCCGTGTGTGATCCGATGCATCAATGGCGCCCCTGTTAAAATCATTTCCCCGAGAACAGGGAACGACAAAAGTACAAACAAAAATCAAAACACGTAAGAACTAGTATCTTACCTTTAATTATCCTTTAAAATCCATCTAATAATCCATTTAACTCAATAATTGACGATTTTGCATCTAGGGTCTTTAATAATTATTTTAGCATAGTTAAATAAAGACCCTTATGCCATTCTATCACTCAATTCAAATGAGTTTATGAACGCGATAAACTTTCTTCTTCGTCACACGCTACGTCATGTACTCTACCGGGGCAGTTTATCTAATAATAGCCGTTGGTAAACTCGGTTGCATTTGCAGATTTCTGCATACAAACATAATTATGTTTAAACTTGCACAATGTGTTATTTATCTATGGTAAATGCCCTTATTGTACGAGAAAATAATTTAATATATAAATACACAAAGAATGGAAAACATTCCAGTACACAACAGATAAATGAGTAGAAAATACCCGTGTACAAAATGGGACGTTCCCAATTCCAGTGTGGTGCTATTTTTACCATCTTATACTTTACACAGCTCTATGCCTAACGTGAATTAAATAGGAAAGCAAACATAGCAGATTATTCATGAACTGTGCGATATGTGTATGGCTTGTTGTACATTCTTAATATTTAAGTTAAATGTCAAAAGTATATGCTTTGGTTATAAACAATGCACATTACACGAAATAAGGAAAATGTGATCAGTTGACAATTCAGATATGTCGACATACAGTACATGTAGAAAACATGTGAAATAAGTCGCGTTTGTAATAAATCGTCAACAAAAATGGGGAAAATGACGCAATAAGTATGTCATTTTATGACGCCATCAATCAGCTGATTCATTATACGGATGGCGAAAAAATATGTCATATGATTAGATTTAAAGGTTGAAGGTCGTATAATTTTGAAGCTTAAGTTTTGTCGACTTTGTTATAAATAAAAAAAATAACAAAACAAAAATCGTGTAATTTCATATTTTATTTCAACATTTCTTTTGGTGAATATGTCATATATATGTTTTTCTGCAAAATATGCACATTTTCTTCTAATGGGTGACCTTAAAATTCGATCAATGAACCACACAATATCGACCTAATTTTAGCGCATATCGCATGACGTCATTTAAAAAGTAGTCCGTGCACGCGACAGGTATATTCCACAGTGTTGAATACAAGCAAGTATATTCCACAACGTGTTATACCGTCAATGTCGCGGTGAAAATGGGATAAATAGAGAATACTAGGTTAGCGTTGAATACAGAGAAGTTTATGTTGCGAGGCTTAGAACGCCGGAAGCGCGAGCCTTGGCGAGCGCTTTCGGTGTTCGAGCCGAGCAACATAAACTTCTCTGTATTCAACGCTAATCCTAGTATTCTATTTATCCCATTTGATTTTTCAACGTGACATTTAACATAAATAGATCTAATAACCTTAACAATAATTTTAATTCAGTCATAAAAGCGCTTAAAATCTAACAAATGTAACCATGCGTAGTGATATACATGTATTTGTTATGGTACGCAAAATAGTCTTTAAAAAATTCACACACAAACTGTAAAACAAGTAAAAATATCATCATATGCCTACATTCAATTTTACGCAGTATGCAAATTTTAATACATTACGACCGCGAAAAGATGATTGATTTTACTTTACTATAATTCATTTTATTTTCGAAAGAAAATGATCAAAATCCAATATGGCGGCGATTGCTCCTGACAAAATGCTGTCGATGTCAACATACATGTACACCATCGACGACCTAGTTCTGGCTACCATAACTTTAAATGTCGCTTTTTATGATTTTTGAATGGCGCGACTTTGTACAGCTCTGTCAATACTAAATAAACTGTACGCTGAAGTTTCTTTAGCTATCGACGACCTTGACAATTTTGACGAGTAAACAGACCATTGCAGCGACTGACACTTTATTTGACAAAATATACAGGGCAATACGTTTTCCGACTTCGGACGACGAATTTAAGGACGCGCAGAACGTGTTTTTTATATAATGTTATGGGTATGCCGTGTGTGATCCGATGCATCAATGGCGCCCATGTTAAAATCATTTCCCCGACAACAGGGAACGACACAAGTACAAACAAAAATCAAAACACGTAAGAACTAGTATCTTACCTTTAATTATCCTTTAAAATCCACCTATTATCCATTTAACTCAATAATTGACGATTTTGCATCTAGGGTCTTTAATAATTATTTTAGCATACTTTTATAAAGACCCTTATGCCATTCTATCACTATAAATTCAAATGAGTTTATGAACGCGATAAACTTTCTTCTTCGTCACACGCTACGTCATGTACTCTACATTACTGCTGTTCAAATGAACCGGAGCAGTTTATCTAATAATAGCCGTTGGTAAACTCGGTTGCATTTGCAGATTTCTGCATACAAACATAATTATGTTTAAACTTGCACAATGTTTTATTTATCTATGGTAAATGCCCTTATTGTACGAAAAAATAATTTAATATATAAATACACAAAGAATGGAAAACATTCCAGTACACAACAGATAAATGAGTAGAAAATACCCGTGTACAAAATGGGACGTTCCCAATTCCAGTGTGGTGCTATTTTTACCATCTTATACTTCACACAGCTCTATGCCTAACGTGAATTAAATAGGAAAGCAAACATAGCAGATTATTCATGAACTGTGCGATATGTGTATGGTTTGTTGTACATTCTTAATATTTAAGTTAAATGTCAAAAGTAGATCTATATGCTTTGGTTATAAACAATGCACATTACACGAAATTAGTCAAATGTGATCAATTGACAATTCAGATATGTCGACATACAGTACATGTAGAAAACATGTGAAATAAGTCGCGTTTATAATAAAATCGTCAAAAAATGGGGAAAATGACGCAATAAGTATGTCATTTAATGACGCCATCAATCAACTGATTCATTAAACGGATGGCGAAAAAGTATAACATATGACTAGATTTAAAGGTTGAAGGTCGTATAATTTTGAAGCTTAAGTTTTGTCGACTTTGTTTCTTATGAAAAATCATTCAGTGGTAAAGTAAATATAAATAAAAAAATTAACAAAACAAAAATCGTGTAATTTGTTATTTTATTTCAACATTTCTTTCGGTGAATGTGTCATATATATTTTTTTCTGCAAAATATGCACATTTTCTTCTAATGGGTGTCCTTAAAATTCGATAAATGAACCAAACAATATCGACCTAATATTAGCGATTATCGCATGACGTCATTTAAAAAGTAGTCCGTGCACGCGACAGGTATATTCCACAGTGTTGAATACAAGCAAGTATATTCCACAACGTGTTATACCGACAATGTCGCGGTGAAAATGGGATAAATTATGACGTTCTCTTGTTCACTTCCGCGACGACATTTAAATGTACTAACCAAATGTAAAAAACAATGACCTAATAAGGCAAAATACACGATCAGAAAGTGACCTTGTTTAGCCAATCAAAAACGTGTACGAGTTCAGATTAATGTATAAATTGTACATCCAGTGATTAATAACTTATGAGGAAACACATGTTTACAAGTATTTACATGTGGTCATTTAATATACTTAAGTCATTAAACAATGTTTTATGTTAAATTGCTCATGTGTCTCAGATTAATTTTTTGGATACTATATTTCTTAAAATGGGAATGGTTTTGAGACGTACCGTCAATTAGAATTTCCTCACACCTGGCGTTCGTGTCACAGCGGTAGAGTGCGCCTGGTCGCTCCACATCCGCCAGGAAGACGGGACTGTTAGCTCGGGGCGCACCGACCAGGACCCTGGTAAAACAAGGAAGGCAAATGTAAAGCGGACATTTAGATTGCGTTCACCGGGTTGTCTTTCCTGCTTGGAAACTGACATTGGGAAAAACGCGTGCCGTGCTATTGTAAATCAAAATACGAAAAAAGGAATTGTGGTTTAATCTATGTACAACTAATTCAGTTATAAAGACTAAATGACTGTAGTATAACGTTCTTTCTGTGTTTCATAAGGCTATAAAAAATAAATAGGCTCTGTCCTTTTTATTTTTTTATTTGGCTGTCATGATATATTAAGGTAAAGTTTAGATTTTACAAGTAAGTGCGTTCCATACGCGAATTACTTTTGCAATTTGCAATTATCTACTGACACATTCGTTAATAAGCCTATAAAGGTATAAGTCTTCAACCGAATCCGAGTTTTTTTCTGTAAATGAATGCTTTAAGCCTGGTGTTATGCTTTATTTTAGCGCTAAATGTTATTTCATGCATCTTCAGCTTACGGTTACAATGATTTGTGTGGGGACGAAAATGCAATAAGCTTTTTCAAAACTCAACAAGCAATTGAACAGTATCGATTGAAATTCAGTAATAAAGATAGGAACTTAAATGAGCCAATGCAGTGTTAATATTCGATATAATATTGGCCATGTAAATATGTAGTCAATTATTTTAAATTGTAAGGTATCCTACTTTTTTGGAAATCCATGTTAAATTTAAAATACCTATATATGTGGAAAATAACTTCTTTTCTCCGGCTTTTGCAAGCTGGCCGTTTTGAACTTGTTAAAGACAGTAACTTTGCAAAAGATATGTTAGAAGATTAAGCGAACACGACTGGTTGACCTTAAGATTCATGTGTGGTCCTTGCAGTTTAATGACAGGATCTAAAAGTTGTCTTAAACACCCAAAAAAATGTTGGCCTGTGTAGTGCTAGTAACGTTTGTGCTCAGGTGAGCTTTAAATACAATTCAGATTTAACCTCTCTGTTTAGTCAATAACAATGTACATGTCCCACAGCTACGATTCGCCATATAGTTATAAGACTGACGGGTTATCTTAATGTGTCAACACTCTTGAACACTTTTGAACCCACAAACCAAGTATAAAGTCAGCACAGTAACGTCCATATTGTATGATAATATCGCACACGTGACGTTGTATTATTGTTTGAGATAGTGGTTGAAGACAGATCGCATGATGGTCTTCTTGTACAGAGCAAACTGTTGTTATGAATACAGTTTCTTTATCTGAATTAACAATCGTAACCATAAACACCTCGTATCAAAAAGGGGTCTAAAATATGTATACGAAGTAGCAGTGTCAAATACAAATGGGGGAGGGGATATAAAATATCAAACACTTGAATACATTTATAAAACAAACGTCAGTGTCTGTTATTTTAAATGGAATTGCAATGTGGAGGGATGAATTAAAAAATATCAAACACTTTAACAAATTATTTTAAATGGAATTGCAATTTTACATAAATGTGGCCTCTCTTACGAATTTGACGTTTTAATTCCATTCCATTGTTGGACAATGTCTGTTATTTCACAACAGATGGGTATGTTTTTAGTTTATTTTCATCTCAGTACTACGCGTACTTAAGTTATACACAGAGTCTAAATAATGGTTTAGCAATAATCTCTCTGACCATCCGAATACCCCATACCAAACCTGAAAAAACCCTCCCCATTTTCTCTCTTGACCCCTGATTTATTTAATAGTCAACGATCTGAAGCTGGTGGTTTTAGCAAGCATTTATGCAGAACGCCGTAAATTATATCTTTATATTACTCAATTGTTGCAACAGTATATTCTTATTGTGAATTAATTATGATGATCCAACAAGATATTAAACTGCTCCTTTCTTCTAGTGTTACACGATCGAGCAGCTATATATCATATAAGGTGGCTAATAAGCCACGCAGAAACAAACATGACATTTTGTACCATCGCAGTTTTTAATAATGACGAAGAAAATTCTGAATTACGCATTTACAATGAAGACCATGTACAGCAACCTTGTTGATGTTGATGTTATTGGCTTTAGAAAGAAAATCGTTATTGATAAAAAGTACGATGACACCGTTAGTGTTTGTCTTTTGATCAAATGACAGCCACTGATGACTCAGCGAATCAGCTTGCCAAGGTCACGTGACAAATTATTGTTGTGAAATTCCTTTAGAGGGACGCCGATGCACGATGAACTGAGTTCATTGATTTTCAGGAACAAAGCGCGTGCGGGAACATTTAATACTGACAGTCAGCGCGAGCCAGTGCTACCGGTAACTGGTTCCCGGTGGAGACAAACTTTTCACTACACATCCATCCATGACGCCAAGCTCTGACGTGGACATTTTATAAGAGCACAGCGATACCCTGAATTCATTTATGAGTATAATGATAATGGCTGCGTATGCTCTTGTTTCTACGAGTACACTGCTTAGACAGTCTAGATTATTCGTTACTAAATCTAAAGGTCAAGAGGTCCAGAAACACGTGGATGATTTTCAGAAGAATAGTTACAGTAAGCCAGATCGTTAACACAATTGAAAAGAAAGGCGTTGCTGTGTTTCAGTTTCTTCTATCAGATATAATATCATTGTATACATGTATTAATAACGAAAGCCGATATACATTATCGGATCTTATGGTGCACTATGAGTCATTGTCAGTGCCTCTGATATTGTCTAGTTCAAGTGGACTATAAATCGTCTGACCGAACGTGAATTTACAACCGGAAGCTCCACAAAATCAACAACCCAGCGACAGATATTCAATTTAGTTTAAATGTCAGGTTAAATATACAAAACCACAGACATGAAAGTTAGTCTCGTAACTATATAGTGCGGAAATGATAAAAAATATTGTATAAAAGTATAATTGAATGGATGAATGTAAAATATAAATTATTCCTAATGTGTCAGAACTGGTACATTGGAATACCAAATGAATGGTTTAAACTGTTGTTCCATAGATAGCTCATTCATACAATGAATAGACTCGAATAACTCAAAAATCCGTTTACCCTAACACTCGTTATACTTAATGTATAAATTATATAAATCATGTCTCAAGAATCTATACTCCAGGAGTAGTATCAAATGGTAAATCAATTAAAAATGCGTGTTATATAGCTTTGGTGTCGAGGAATAGAATATCTCTAAATACGGTCGTTTGTGGAGTATTTAAACACTTATATGGAAGGATAAACTCAAAACTGTTTTACAATAAACATGGGTCGTGGTTGCGTCCCGGTTTATAGATTGTTTAATAGTCGCTTGACTGTTGGGTGTACGAGTTAATAGCCTCTTTCGCGATTATCTAGGGTCGCACAATAGACCAAGCCTGGACGGATGGTGTTTAACTATGTCTTTTTAATGTCTCTTGATAAAATACGAACCCGACTGACAAGACAGAACGCAGCGATGTTGTGCCAACACATTTTAATAAAGCCGCCCAAAATCCCGTATCTGAATATACAACACGCGATCAATTAAACGTCATCATTGCAATAGAATAGTTACTTTTTAAACGCATGTTCTAGTTACGTTAGTATACAGAGTGAATACCTTGAATATGTTGTGTGGTTGTACAATTTTGAAGTAATTGGCCCAGGGCATAATAGTTAAGTCAGTGATAAATCTGAACAGAGGCCGCCAGTGTAACTGTAATCCGCGCAGGTATTCGATACCGAAACAGTCGGGATTATAATAAGTGGTCGAGATCAAAGAATGTAATAAACAATTATCTTGATATCCTTGAGTTGACGGTGGAATGTGTCATAGAGCGGGATCCGAGAAGGTGAGCCATGGCTGGTAGAGCTTCCATAATTATGTTACGTGTCAGGGTCGTAAGAGAACACGCATGCTCAATCTGAATTCAAGTCGTTGCTGGTAGGGGGAGGTACGGACATGGTAATACAAGGATAAAGTACACAGCTTAGTAATAATGTCAATTTGCGTGAATTGTTTAAAATAAAACGTATTTCCAATCATCTAAAAAGCAAAATGAGAGGCTATAGTTCGAACCCCGCGTTTTCTGTTCGCCGACCTACTTACCAACGTTCACCCGATGAAGGCCGCTTGAACATGGCCACCGTGTAGCCGAAGTAGGACCCGGCGTCCTGACCGGGATAGGAGAACACTACGGGGCTGTTCACGTCCAGGTTGAACGCCGTGCACGTACTGACGAGCACGAAAAGCGCGGCGCAGGTGACCGCGAGACTGCGCGGGAATCCACCTGCGCGAAATGAAATCACAGAATAATTAGCACCGGAGCCACCACTGATGGCTGAAAGTGTACACTGAGGTCTCGAACTAACATTTCCTGATGGTGTTTGTTGCATTTTCAAGCGCGCTGTTCTTTCGCGTCTTAAGCAACCATTACACTTTTCTTTAACTTCCCTAAGATCGATTTGTGTTCCCTTTATTTCCATTATTCCTAATGCTGCACCGTCACTTAAATTACCAGCAGCTTCTCATCAATAATTCCTTCGATTTGAAACAAACACTAACATCCCTTGCCTTTTCGTCTGTTTGTAATCCGCCTTATTTGAAACTGTACCCACAATTATTCATAAATGTTTAAGTATTCCACCGCACAACAATATCAACCAAGCCATTACGGTATCTGCTTAAGGTTGGTTTTCTATCCATGACATGATACACCCCAGCTTTACCGCTGTTTACATATGGGCCTAACCATTAAAGCACACGACGCGGTGATATTTAAAACTGAATTACTGTAGCGATGAATTAAATACTTGGATAAATGTCTAACTATGCTTCACTTGACATTAATAACACAACATAAACAGTCTGCCTTTAAATGAACTCTTACTACTTGGCATACACAACTTTAAGCACAAACACACACCTGTGCAGTTGATAAATAATTCACCTTCATTCGGGCAATATAACTGTTGGTTTCCCAATGCACTACAAGAATTATTTAAACAGCACAATACATTGCGTTCGATTACTAATAGCCCGCCCCTCTCCGCACGTGCACCACATAGCGGTCTGACTCTCCCTCTCGTGCGCTACACAGAGAGCTGATTAGTCAATAGCTGCCATTCCTTCACTGACTAATACAGCCACCAGAGACAACATTCAGATGCGTATAGCTTCCTCGGATCCGGAAAATAACTAATACTGCCGTATTTTTGTTCATTATAGTCGTAAATGCACACATCACATTAAGGTTTCGATTGATGGCGCCGTATTTCTTTTCTTTTAATATTTCGTTGTAAATCAATAAATAAACAACGATTAGGAGTTCTTAATTAAAGGAGCTTGAACACAAAGGTGGCAGTTGGAGAGCGGGGTAATGGGCACACATGAAAACAAACGTTTTTATTTCTATTGTACTACTCTGTTGTGCTCATCCGAACCACTTCTTGCGTCGTATATTTTGGAAAGTTTTACAGGATTAAGTCGTTCACTGGGAAAACCGAGCTTAATGCATGTGTGTAACGTGTCGTCCCAGATTAGCCTGTGCAGTCCGCACATGCTTATTAGGGACGACATTTTTTAATTAACTAAATTTTAACGTTTAAAGGAAGTCTCTTCTTAGACGAAAAGTGTCGTCCCTGATAATCCTGCGGACTGCACAGTCTAATCTGGGACGAGCTTTTACGCACATGCATTAAACCCCGTTTTCCCAGAGCGAAGCTAATTGATTTTGCTATATTGTCTTTAGAACGGTAGAACGGACAGAAAGTAGAGTGACAGAACGTAGATGTGTTAATACGATGTTCCCGGTGCAGATGTGTCACACTGAGGAACGGCATGTGGTTTCCGTTTAAAATGCTTTTTGCCAGTGTAAACACACCCAAGTGATTGTTTTGTTATATGACTGAGCAATAAATACCTTCATTCCCAATAACTCTGGGTAGCAAATTTTACATACCGGTAACAGTACAGTACATACAGTAAAGTGATATTATAAGCTATCTCTATTAAAATACTGCCAATTCAGTTTGCTCTAAAGCACTCCCAAACACATAAACTTTGATTCAAGTTTGGTTGGATTCTTCAGCTTTAAGTATACGAAATACGAGAAGCTGTATGTACCATTATGATAAGAGTTCGATTTAATTAGTTCAAGGTCTAACGTCAATAGTATACATAGGATGGTATGCCCAGATTTCCTTAAATAAAATAATGCGATCAATTATTTACTATAGAGAGAAATTTCAATAACGGCAGACAGACGCTGGTAGTCGTTCTGTGAGAGAATTTCTGTGATGTGCCATGTCGGCATGTGACTCACTCTTGGAAAAAATGGCATCATGGAACCAGGGTCAATAATTCGAGGCATTGATGACTCACTCACCGCTTACCTGAGATTACGTGACCTTAGGTATTGTTGACTGACTGGGTAGATTGTATGCCGAAGTGGAACTGCGGTTTGAATTAATGCGTGTCAGGAAATACTTGATCAAAAATATAAATAATTTCCTTTGTAATTTGATACACGAATAAATAAATGACTGAGCGACTGCATGACCGATTCAGCAAAACATCCTGTAGTTATTAAATGCAAACGAAATAATGAATGAATAACAACACGAATATTGTGACGGTGTATATTTTTTTCACAAATCACAAACATACTTATTATATGACACAATTTTATAATTTATGTTGGCCAATTTAAAGTGAAAAACGGCTGTTAGAACTGTACCCTGCGTTAATGCAGTAGTTAATTTGACTCCCTTATACCTATAAATAACGAGCCCGCTAGCTGACAATGGGTGTTTACGATCCAGACATACGTGGACCAATTTCAAGTCACTAACGTCGAATGTAAACATTGAGCGCGATCTCCAAATTAAAGTTTTGTGTACTATATTATAGACACGACAATTCACTTAACAAACATACACAGTTTCAAACAGTTTATACGGACATTTAAATTGTTTTGACCTCGCATTGGTAAACTTGTATTGAACATTACGTGCGTCGTTTATTCTATCGTTGAAGCGGTAAAATAACCATGTACTGTGCATCGCATATTCTGCTGATATATGCGTATTCATGCGTTCGGCATATAATATTAATTTATGAATATATTATATATATAATAATTATTTGTTTGTCGGTAAAACAGCGATAAGTGAGCATACACCGCTTCTATACGGGTTCTATCATACACTCTCTTCTCGAGCATACCCGGATATATCTGGTGCGCTCGAACTTCACACTCTGCTCGCACTCTACGCGCTATTGCTCCACGTGAGTGCAGGACAGCTGCACGGTAGGTACGGCTCGCGGACAAGCTGTTCATAAAACCTCACTCACCCAAGGGAACACTTGGGGGCACAGTTTATGTTTGCGAGGCTCGGCATTCTGCGATAATGCAGCCGACAGACAGTAAACCAACTGCCACCATTAGGCTCTCACAAGTTTATGGTCTTCAATAAGCAATTGTTGTACTCTTTACATAAAGTCATATATTACTAGTATTAATGTGTTGCACTCGCGCTTAACTGTTTTGTAATTAACATGCAACTTAAGCTCTGAAATAGGCGCGTACTATTAACAGTCCAACGAAAAGCGCATAATTAGCAAAACAATGCACACTGTGAGCTAAATTACTGCATTGATTTGTGAATAAACTTGTGTGACATTTTTGTCTGGATATTTTGTTTTGTTTTTATTGCAAACAATACATTTTGAAATTAATAATGTAGCAAAATGTCTCAAATGTCATTACTCCAGTACATATTGTTCATACATGTACCTATTTTTTATGAATATGAATTCTGAATTTTGAAATATTCCATGTATTTTAAATATCTTGAAATTATATATTTTACTGTATTTTAATTAAATTATCAGTCTAAACATATATCGTGAAAACATGCAAAACTGTTTAAGGTTTTTATTACAAGAAGAATTATTAGAATACATGGTTAAACAGTACTTGGAAGCAACTTGAAACCACACCGGTCCTGTGCAGTTGTATGACAGTTTTATGGCCCCTAATTACCCTACCATGCTGAGAGACTGACCACAGCTCACATGTGGCCCATCAGCGGTAACTGTAAATATGCTTCAGCCAAGCCAGCCTGAATGAGCACTTTTCGTGGCATGATTCTCTGGACTGTTAATGTAAATCCATTGAATATTTGAACGAAGATCTTCCACAACAAATGTAGTACAAGTCTTAATGTACAATAATTTGTACGGGACATTGTATCTACATAAATAAGTGAAGCTTTTACAGATAGATGGTTTCTCTTCTATACCGTTGGGCTTGTAAAACTGAATTTGAAAAATGCATAAAGTTTGTTTGCAGTGTAGTGTACGCTGAATTGCATGCGTGATTGATAGCCTTATAATTAGCGTTAACAGGTGTTGCAAATTGAACAAAGTAAACAATATATCAGCTAACCAATTCACATAATTATTAATGAATATGTTCATGTTTCATCCAGTATTGTAGACAGCGGACGCCAGAATCAAGCTTCACGCTCCAGATGTCACTAAACTTGTATCGTGTGCATCTCTCAGCTTATCGCGTTGAAAATAATGTGAAATTCGTATACTGTGTGTTTGTATATTTAAATGTGAAGTTATAGGTAAACAAACATCACTGTTTCCTGATGAGTTAAATTCAACTTCAGAAGCTAGCATCAGTCCAAATTGTTAAATAGAATGGCATTCGAATGAGGTCAGTTGTTTATTTACCGATGAACTACGATTGTATTGAAATTATTTTGGAATCCGAAATTATCTGATCTTTTTTGGCAAATTTTGAAATCAGAAACTTAGTTTGTATTGCGATGATTCTTTTCGCATATTTGTTCGGTACTCAAACACTGAGAAGTGTGTGTTTGTCTATAACAGATTCAGCAAATATCGTGTTTTTAAATAAGCGTTCACGCAAGATATTGCAGAATCAACGAACAGATCAATGTGCCAGCTATGTAAGCAGCTGAGCATTATCTTTATGGATGATGCTAACTCAAGCCCATTTCACAAGATAGGATTTAATGCAAAGTTGACGTCGCTGGTATTTTCTTACCGAATCGATGTCTCCATGACAAACTATCAATTAACGTCTGTCTATTATTGGCCGCCTTATGTTATCAATTAACTTCTGTCTATTATTGGCAACCTTTTGTCAAGTAATTTTCCTTCGGTGGTTTCGCAGACATTTCGATAAAAATGAGGATATCATATGATCCCGCTATGCGCCACTTCAGCAATGTCACTATTCCTATAGCAATCAGAGATGCAGTAAATGTTCTACTCTTCTTTAACGGACTCACAAATATGTAAACTATATATGCCCGCAAGGTGCGAAGAAAGACCTTCGAGTCTCTTTTTCTGTCTTCTGTTCTCTCGTGGTGAGGAATCCCGACATGTTCCATGTGAGCTGGACACAAACGCACGGGACATACGTCCTCTTTTTATGCATACATCTTTTTGAGTAGGCGGTCATTCGCCCCCCTCCCCTACATATGCTTCGCGCTTATTTTTCACACGTAACACCCAAGAAAACTCGCATTCCCATGATATTCGATTTGTAGTTTATGGCGTTGCTTTACCATTGATATGTTTGAAAAATTAACAATGATGGCATATGTATTTTATTTAAGATTCCTGCATTGAACGGTCAATTTATGCCTTTCGATGATCAATGGATACCAAATATTGTTTATTTGCCACTCAATAAACATTTCATGTAAAAATAAACACCTAACTGCGTAAAATAAATAACTACATAAAAAAGACTATTGCCAAGCAATATAAGTCCCCTACCGGTGAAACACCACCATTTTTAGCAATATTTCTAGTCTATTTGTTACCATAGCAACCAGAATTCTTGACGTAGGAACAAAACGAAATGACGTTCATAATCTCCATATTTCCATCTATCCATACTTCGAGTTTCATGAAAAAATATGAAGACCTTTTTAAGTTATCGCAGGATCCAATATTTTCAGCAATATTTCTGGTCTATTTTGTGCCATAGCAACCAGAATTCTGGACGTAGGAAGGAACAAAATGAAATGACGTGCATAATCTCCATATTGCCATCTTTCCATGTGTCAAGTTTCATGAAAAAATATTTAGAACGTTTAAAGTTATCGCAGAATCCAGAAAAGTGTGACGGACTGACAGACAGCGCAAACCGTAAGTCCCCTCCGGTTTCACCGGTAGGGGACAAAAATGTCAGGCGGGCGCATGTCCACAATATAAAGATGTCGGGCAGCGAATGACCACTACATAAAAATGTCGGGCGGGCGTATATCCACTACACAAAGATGTCAGGATGGTGAATGTCAATTTTATAAAGATGTCGGGAGAGCGTATGCCCACTGTATAAATATGTCGGGAGGGCGAATGTCCACGAAATAAAAATGTCGGGAAGGCGTATGTCCACTTTTTAAAGATGTCGGCAGGGCGTATGTCAACTATACTAAAATGTCGGGAGGGCGTATGCCACTTTATAAAGATGTCGGGATGGTGTATGTCCACTATATAAAGATGTCTGGAAGGCGTTTGTCCAGTATATAAAGATGCCGTGAGGGCGTTTGTCAACTATATAAAAATGTTGCGAATGCGTATGTCAACTAAAGAAAAATGTCATTAGTGCGTATGTCAACTAAAAAAGAAATATCAGGAGGAAGTATGTCCGGGTCTTGTGTCCGACATTCATGTTACCTTCAAATGAAACGTTAGTACTATATGCGTATATTTACACTCATTGCGAAGCTTTTCAGCAGAGTTCACCTTAAACGAAATTATTTGAATCGATCACGTTTCTGTGATAAATACGAAGGCTGTGAAAATCGAAATAAATTTATTCAGAATTATTCAAAACGTAATTGCAGATTAAGTAACGACAGAGACAAATTGTATGCTAACGGGGCATTTTATTGGCCCCTGTAATCCGCGCGCTCTCTGTTAAAGCACGCTCACTGAGCACACAATCTCTCACAAAGTAGCGAGATCACTCATGCGTGCGCCTGATGAGAATACTAAAATATAATCTGGCGATATTCATATGCACTATTTGATATTTGACCATGTGTTTTTTAGCGGCGCCTTCAATCATTGCCATGGTAATTACCGATACACGTAACTCAAGCGTGTTTCATACATATATTTCAAATATTTCATACGTTCTTATTTATAGCAGTGATGCAGGAAAAGCCATTGGAAGTTATACACGTTCTATAGAACCGTTCAACACGCGCGTCCGTTTTTGACGTCTGCGTGCTTCCTGACGCCACAATCTGTTCGTTGAAAAACTCGTGCAAACCGCTGGTTAACTCCACATTTCGAGAGCAGTTGTTCCGCCTCGCCTCTCTCCAGTATTGGGCTATACACAGTGACAGATGGAAGCCCGCTCTCTGCTGCATATTCACATTATACAGTACTGCGAGATAGCCTGCCCCACCGAGCAATATCGCCCCGCAACTCGAGCGAGAAATCACTGCTCAATATTACTATTTGTTCTATTTATTTTGTAATATACAAATGTTTTTTTTTTTTAAGTTACACACGATTTTGAAAATTTAAACAGATAGATATCCACAATACGTTTTGTTATCAGGCATATCAAAACACAAGGACAACACTGGACACAAAGCAGGTTGTCCACATGGGTTTTGCTACCAGTTGTTGTCCAGCTAATCTGGTGAACAACATGCAAAACAGTTTAAAACGAAACAATCAAGCCATCAGTGAACAGTCAAAACAACGATAAGCTCATGATCAGATCTAACACTACACAACCAAGAAGTCTTCTAGGGTACTCGGGTTACAGTTGCAATCCCACAAAAATTTCCAATCCGAACACATGCACACGGACACTCACTAGTTTACAAGTTAAATTCATACGCTGTTTACCTAGCCGCATGACATTGTGCACGAAAAAAACCCACACACTCAACACTTGGATCTTCACATCTTAACTTTTAAAGCCGTCACATACTGTAACAATATTAAACACTTGAACAGTTAACGTAACTTAAATGGTTTAATGCCAAGCCTAGGTCTTGAATGAGTAGCCGCCTCAATATCACTGATTTCTGTGGCAAGCCTGGAGAACCAATCCCCTGGTTACAGCCATGGGTGCCATGTCGTGTTCATATGACACAGGTTATCATGGTTACAGCCATGGGTGCCACGCCGGGTCCATACGACACAGGTTGTCATGGTTACAGCCATGGGTTCCATGTCGGGTCCATATGACACAGGTTGTCATGGTTACAGCCATGGATTCCATGCCAGGTCCATACAAGACAGGTTGTCATGGTTACAGCCATGGGTGCCATGCCGGGTCCATACGACACAGGTTGTCATGGTTACAGCCATGGGTGTAATGCCGGGTCCATACGACACTGGTTGTCATGGTTACAGCCATGGGTGACATGCCGGGTCCATACGACACAGGTTGTCATGGTTACAGCCAAGGATGCCATGCCGGGTCCATACGACACAGGTTGTCATGACTGTTGGCCGCTGCCACCAGGGTGTTCACTTTACTCTCCGCACCCTCGAATGTAGCGAGGTCTGAAACAGGGTACACACATGCCATGTGAAAAGGTGTGAAACAAACAACCATACTGACCTGCTGTCAGAAACAGTTTAGTTAAAGCATATAGTTTGTTAAAATATTTCCATGACAGCAAGTGAGTTATGTATACAGAGCAAGTTACCAAGTAACAAACGCGATAATGTTCCATTATGCATTTGACATAAAGGTGCAGGGACAAAAATGTTCTGTACACAATTAGAAGAGGCTAGATGTTATCTTATTATATATTTGATAACACTGCCGATCACCATATGGAACATTATAAATAAGCACAATTTGCTATAAACATACTTTATTTTACATACCGGTAACAGTACAGTACATACAGTAAAGTGATATTATAAACTTACTCTATTAAAATACTGCCAATTCAGTTTGCT
The DNA here is from genome assembly GCF_020536995.1 of Dreissena polymorpha. NCBI lineage: Eukaryota > Metazoa > Mollusca > Bivalvia > Myida > Dreissenidae > Dreissena > Dreissena polymorpha. The sequence goes on along the minus strand of NC_068361.1, from coordinate 44,861,837 downwards.
CTAAAGCACTCCCAAACACATCAAATTTGATTCAAGTATGGTAGGATTCTTCAGTTTTAAGTATTAGAAATACGAGAAGCTTTATTTATTATTATGATTAGAGTTCGATTTAGTTAGTTTAAGGTCTAACGTCAATAGTATTATACATATGATGTTATGCCCAGATTTCCTTAAATAAAATAATGCGATCAATTATTTACTATAGAGAGAAATTTCAATAACGGCAGACAGACGCTGGTAGTCGTTCTGTGAGAGAATTTCTGTGATGTGCCATGTGACTCACTCTTGGAAAAAATGACATTGTGGAACCAGGATCAATAGTTCAAGGCATTGATGACTCACTCACCGCTTACCTGAGATTACGTGACCTTAGGTATTGTTGAGTTACTGGGTGGATTGTATGCCGAAGTGAAACTGCGGTTTGAATTAATACGTGTCAGGGAATACTTGATCAAATATATAAATAATTTCTTTAGTAAATTGATAAACGAATAAATAAATGACTGAGCGACTGAATGACCGATTCAGGAAAACATCATTAAGTTATTAAAGCTCTATTGGTCATTGTCGGCTCGGGTACTACTTACATGTACCCCGGGTACTCTTAAGTATACGTATAAGTACCCCGGGTACGGTAAATAAACTTAAACGTACCCGAGAACTTTAACGCTTAATCGGTCGTTGTCGGATATTAAAAAAAAAAATAATTATGATCACATTTATGTCAATTATCTGTTAAATTGCCTCTATATTATCGAAACTCATACTCAAAAAGCATTTTTTGTTTAAAAGAGAAATTGTTTAAGATAAACAATACCGTTTTACGGTAATCGGTAGCGCGAGTTACGACATCGGATTTTAGGCGGAAATACAATTCGGGTACAGTCTAATATCGACCGGGTACGTTTAAGTATATTTACCGACCCCGGGGTACATGTACGTATACTTTAGAGTACCCGCGATTCATGTAAGTAGTACCCGAGCCGACAATGACCAATCGAGCGTTATTAAATGAAAACGAAATAATGAATGAATAACAGAACGAATATTGTGAGTATATTTTTTCACAAATCACAAACATGATTATAATATGACACAATTTTATAATTTATGTTGTCCAATTTAAAGTGAAAAACGGCTGCTAGAACTGTATCCTGTACCTTGGAATAACGAGCCCGCTAGCTGACAATGGGTGTTTACAATCCAGACATACGTGGACCAATTTCAAGTCAACGTCGAATGTAAACATTGAGCGCGATCTCCAAATTTAAGTTTTGTTTACTATATTATAGACACGACAATTCACTTAACACACATACACAGTTTAAAACAGTTTATACGGACATTTAAATTGTTTTGACCTCGCATTGGTAAACTTGTATTTGACAAAACGTGCGTTGTTTATTCTATCGTTGAAGCGGTAAAATAACCATGTACTGTTTTTTAAACTGAATAACGATTTTTCTGCTGATACATGCGTATTCATGCGTTCGGCATATAATATTAATCTATGAATATTATATATATGTAATACTTGTTTGTTTGTCTGTAAACATCGATAAGTGAGCATACACCGCCTCTAAACAGGCTCTAGCATACACTACTGTGCTCGCACTCCACGCGCTATTGCTCCAGTGAGTGCAGGACAACTGCACGGGAAGTGCGGCTCGCGGAACAGCTGTTCAACAATAGCACACCCCCCCCCAAGGGAACACTGGGGGCACAGTTTATGTTTAAGAGGCTCGGCGTTCTGCGATAATGCAGTCGACAGACAGTAAACCAATCGCCACCCTTAGGCCCCATCATAATTCTTCAATAAGCCATTGTTGTACTCTTTACATAAAGTCATATATAATTAATGTTTTTCACTCGCGCTTAATTGTTTTGTATTTAATATGCAACTTAAGCTCTGGAATAGGCGCGCACTATTGACGTCCATTCATTGAATATTTCAACGAAGATCTTCCACAACAAAAGTAGTGCAAGTCTTATGTACATTAATATGTACGTGACCTTGTATGTACAAGTTAGAAAATAAAATAATCCTTAAAACACGTTACTTTTGCCTATTACAATGTTTTGTTTTTTTTAAATAATTATATTATATTATTACTAATAGGCTGGTATATCAAGACTTATCCATCATTGGTTTGCATATTACAATGTCTTTTTATAATTACACTGTATCTACAGAAATAATGTGTAGTTTATTTTTACAGATAGACAACATTTTATTTCTCTTCTATACCGCTGGACGTGTAAATTTGAAATCGAAAAATGCACATAGATTGTCTGCAGTGTAGTGTACGCTGAATTGCATGTGTGATTAATAGCCTTATAATTAGCGATAACAGGTGTTGCAAACTGAACAAAGTAAACAATATATCAACAAACTAATTCACATAACTATTAATGAATATGCTCATGTTTCATCCAGTATTGTAGACAGCGGACTCCAGAGTCAAGTTTCACGCTCCAGATGTCACTAAACTTGTATCGTATGCATCTCTCAACTTACCGCGTTGAAAAATAATGTGAAATACGTATACTGTTTGTTTGTATATTTAAATGTGAAGTTATATGTAAACAAACTGCACTGTTTCCTGATTAGTTAAAATTCAACTTCAGAAGCTAGCATCAGTCCAAATTGTTAAATAGAATGGCATTAGAATGACAGTCAGTTGTTTATTTACCGATGAAGTACGATTTTATTGAAATTATCTTGGAATCCGAAATTATCTGATCTTTTTTGGAAAATTTTGAAATCGGCAATTTAGTTTTTATCGCGATGATTCTTTTCGCATATTTGTTCGGTACTCAAACACTGAGAAGTGTGTATTTGTCTATAACAGATTCAGCAAATATCGTGTTTTAAAATAAGCGTTCACGCAAGATATTGCAGAATCAATGAACAGATCAATGTCCCAGCTATGTAAGCAGCTGAGAATTATCTTTATGGATGGTACAGACTCAAGCCCATTTCACAAGATAGGATTTAATGCAAAGTTGGCGTCGCTGGTATTTTCTTACCGAATCGATGTCTCCATGACAAACTATCAATTAACGTCTGTCTATTATTGGCCGCCTTATGTTATCAATTAACTTCTGTCTATTATTGGCAACCTTTTGTTAAGTAATTTCCCATCGGTGGTTTCGCAGACATTTCGGTGAATAGGAGGATGTCACAAGACTTCGCTATGCGCCACTTCAGCAATGTCACTATTCCCATAAAGCAATCAGGGATGCAGTAAATGTGCTACTGTTTTTGAACGGACTCACAAATATGTCAATAATAAATGCTCGCACCTTAAGTTAGACCCTTCGAGTCTCTTTTTCTGTCTACTGTTAATCATGGTGAGAAATCCCGACATGTTCCCTGTTAGCTGGACACAAGGGGCACGGGACATACGTCCACTCGACAGTTTTTGAGTAGGCGGACATACGCCCTCCCCAACATATGCTTAGCGCTTTTTTACACACTTACAACCAGATATTAACACCTAACTGCGTGTCCGGTGTGCAATATATGCGGGAACGCTTATGTCCACTAAATACAAAATGTCGGATGGGCTTATTTATGTCCACTATATAAAGATGTCTGGAGGGCGTATGTCCAAAATAAAAAGATGCCGGGAGGGCGTATGTCAACTATATACAAATGTCGACCGGGCGTATGTTCACTACAGAAAAAATGTCGGACGGGCGTATATCCACTGTTAAGATGTACACTACACAAAATGTCGGGAAAAGGCGTATGTCCACCATACAAAGATGTCGGGAGGGCGTATGTCCAATATATAAAGATGTACACAACAAAAAAGGTCGGAAGGGCGTATGTCCGGATCGTGTGTCCGACATTCATGTACCCTACAAATGAAACGTTAGTACTATATGCGTATATTGACACACAAATGCGAAGATTTTAAGCAGAGTTCACCTTAAACAAAATAATTTGAATAGATCACGTGTCTGTGATAAACACGAAGATTATGAAATTCGAAATAAATTTATTCAAAATTAATCAAAACGTAATTGCAGATTAAGTAACGACAGAGTCAAATAATGAAATTGCATGCTAATGGGGCATTTTATTGGCCCCTGTTATCCGCGCGCTCTCCGTTAAAGCACGCTCACTGAGCACACAATCTCTCACAAAGTAGCGAGATCACTCATGCGTGCGCCTGATGAGAATACTAAAATACAAACTGGCGATATTCTTTGAGCATTGATTTCTCGCTGGAGTTGCGGGGCGATATTGCTCGGTGGGGCGGGCTATCTCGCACTGCATAATGTGAACATGCAGCAGAGAGCGGGCTTCCATCTGTCACTGTGTACAGCCCAATACTGGGAGAGATGTGAGGCGGAAAGCTGCTCTCGTTATGTGGAGTTTAACCCTTTGCATGCTGGGAAATGTGTCGTCTGCTAAAATGTTGTCTGCTGAATTTCTGAAAAAATAGCATTTTCTTCGATTTTTTTTCCGCAAGAATTCTATCAGAATAGCAAACAGTTTGGATCCTGATGAGACGCCGCGTTCTGTGGCGTCTCATCTGGATTTAAACTGTTTGCAAAAGCCTTCAAAATTCGGTTCCAGCACTAAAAGAGTTAAGAACCAGTTTACACGCGTTTCTCAACAAACACACTGCGGCGTCAGGAAGCACGAAGACGTCAAAACGGACGCGCGTGTTGAACGGTTATATAGAACGTGTATAACTGCCGATAGCTTTTCCTGCATCACTGCCATACATAAGAACGTATGAAATATTTGAAATATATGTACGAAAAACGCCAGAGTAACGTGTATCTGTAATAACCATGGCGACGATTGAAGGCGCTGCTAAAAAACACATGGTCAAAAATCAAATAGTGCATATAACTATTTGTTCTATTTATTTTGTAATATACAAATGATTTTTTTAAGTTACACACGATTTTGAAAATTCAAACAGATAGATATCCACAATACGTTTTGTTATCAGGCATATCACAACACAAGGACAACACTGGAGACAAAGCAGGTTGTCCACATGGGTTTTGCTACCAGTTGTTGTCCAGCTAAGCTCGTGAACAACATGCAAAACAGTTTAAAACGAAACAATCAAGCCATCAGTGAACAGTCAAAACAACGATAAGCGCATGATCAGATCTAACAATACACTACAAAGAAGTCTTCTAGGGTACTAGCCAACTAGGTACAGTTGCACTTCCCATGAAATTTCCGATCCGAACACATGCACACAGACACTCAATACCGGTACAAGTTACATGCATATTCTGTTTACCTAGCCGTATGACATTGTGCACGAAAAACACACTCAACACTTGGATCTTCACATCTTAACTTTTAAAGTCGTCACACACTGTAACAATATTAAACACTTGAACAGTTAACGTAACTTAAATGGTTTAATGCCAAGCCTAGGTCTTGAATGAGTAGCCGCCTTATTATCACTGATTTCTGTGGCAAGCCAGGAGAACCAATCCCCTGGTTACAGCCATGGGTTCCATGTCGGGTCCATACGACACAGGTTGTCATGGCTACAGCCATGGATGCCATGCCGGGTCCATACGACACAGGTTGTCATGGCTACAGCCATGTATGCCATGCCGGGTCCATACGACACAGGTTGTCATGGCTACAGCCATGGGTGCCATGCCGGGTCCATACGACACAGGTTGTCATGGCTACAGCCATGGGTGCCATGCCGGGTCCATACGACATAGGTTGTCATGGCTACAGCCATGGATGCCATGCCGGATCCATACGACACAGGTTGTCATGACTGTTCGCCGCTGCCACAAGGGTGTTCACTTTGCTCTCCGCACCCTCGAATGTGGCGAGGTCTGAAACGGGAACACACATGCCATGGGATAAGGTATGAAACAAACAAACATACTGACCTGCTGTCAGAAACAGTCCATAAGCATTTAGTTTCTTAAAAGATTTCTATGACAGCAAGTGAGTTATGTACACAGAGCACTTATAAACACCACAGTGGGCAAGTATTAATCTGATATAGAGGTGCAGGTACAAAGATGTTCTGTACACAATTAGAAGAGGCTAGATGTTATCTGATTCTATATTTGATAACACTGCCGATAACCACATGGAACATTAAGAATAAACACAATTTGCTATAAACATTATGTTACATACTTAACTTCCATACTTAAGCCAAAAATCATGACCATAGCAAAATTTATCAGTTGCCTAGCGTCTGATTATGTTAGATGCTCGCATGGCAACAGAAACATATGAGCCATGATCTGAGAAAACGAGGCTAATAGAATGGGCAGACTGCACAGGATAATCTGGGACAACACTTTACACACACAGTCCAGTAAACCAGGCTAATAGAATGGGCAGACTGCACAGGATAATCTGGGACAACACTTGACACACATAGTCCAGTAAACCAGGCTAATAGTATGGGAAGACTGCACAGGATAATCTGGGACAACACTTTATACACACAGTCCAGTAAACCAGGCTAATAGAATGGGCAGACTGCACAGGATAATCTGGGACAACACTTTACACACACAGTCAAGTAAACCAGGCTAATAGAATGGGCAGACTGCACAGGATAATCTGGGACAACACTTTACACACACAGTCCAGTAAACCAGGCTTATAGAATGGGCAGACTGCACAGGATAATCTGGGACAACACTTTACACACACAGTCCAGTAAACGAGGCTAATAGAATGGGCAGACTGCACAGGATAATCTGGGACAACACTTTACACACACAGTCCAGTAAACGAGGCTAATAGAATGGGCAGACTGCACAGGATAATCTGGGACAACACTTTACACACAGTCCAGTAAACCAGGCTAATAGAATGGGCAGACTGCACAGGATAATCTGGGACAACACTTTATACACACAGTCCAGTAAACGAGGCTAATAGAATGGGCAGACTGCACAGGATTATCTGGGACAACACTTTACACACACTCCAGTAAACCAGGCTAATAGAATGGGCAGACTGCACAGGATAATCTGGGACAACACTTTACACACAGTCAAGTAAACCAGGCTAATAGAATGGGCAGACTGCACAGGATAATCTGGGACAACACTTTACACACAGTCCAGTAAACCAGGCTAATAGAATGGGCAGACTGCACAGGATAATCTGGGACAACACTTCACACACAGTTCAGTAAACCAGGCTAATAGAATGGGCAGACTGCACAGGATAATCTGGGACAACACTTTACACACACAGTCCAGTAAACCAGGCTAATAGAATGGACAGACTGCCCAGGATAATCTGGGACAACACTTTACACACACAGTCCAGTAAACCAGGCTAATAGAATGGGCAGACTGCACAGGATAATCTGGGACAACACTTTACACACACTCCAGTAAACCAGGCTAATAGAATGGGCAGACTGCACAGGATAATCTGGGACAACACTTTACACACACAGTCCAGTAAACCAGGCTAATAGAATGGGCAGACTGCACAGGATAATCTGGGACAACACTTTACACACAGTCCAGTAAACCAGGCTAATAGAATGGGCAGACTGCACAGGATAATCTGGGACAACACTTTACACACAGTCCAGTAAACGAGGCTAATAGAATGGGCAGACTGCACAGGATAATCTGGGACAACACTTTACACACACAGTCCAGTAAACCAGGCTAATAGAATGGGCAGACTGCACAGGATAATCTGGGACAACACTTTACACACAGTCCAGTAAACCAGGCTAATAGAATGGGCAGACTGCACAGGATAATCTGGGACAACACTTTACACACACACAGTCCAGTAAACCAGGCTAATAGAATGGGCAGACTGCACAGGATAATCTGGGACAACACTTTACACACACAGTCCAGTAAACGAGGCTAATAGAATGGGCAGACTGCACAGGATAATCTGGGACAACACTTAACACACACAGTCCAGTTAACGAGGCTAATAGAATGGGCAGACTGCACAGGATAATCTGGGACAACACTAACACACAGTCCAGTTTATCCCACAGCAAGGCTCATATCCACATATCCCTATACTCACTGTGTAGTCTGTTGCACATATCCCTATACTCACTGTGTAGTCTGTTGCACATATCCATATACTCACTGTGTAGTCTGTTGCACATATCCCTATACTCACTGTGTAGTCTGTTGGTGATGGCAGTGACAGCCTTGGTCACCATGGTGATGAGCTGCTCTCCTTCCATTTCACTGGGCTCTGTACCTGGGGTCACCTCCTCCTGCTTCTGTAATAGAGACAAAACAACTGACACTCTACAAGGATACAGGCTGACAAGAACAACTCGCTATTTAAACATAAATAACCGTAAGACGATATAATCTAATACATCCTGAAAAAAGAACAGTGCTTAATGCATTAACGTTAAGTGCCGTCCAAACTTCGCCTGTTCGGTCTAAACAGGTTAATCAGGGACAGACAGACAGACTGACGTACAGTTCAACTGCTATATGCCACCCTACCAGGGGCATAAAAAACAAATTTGTTGAATTGACATCCCTGCCAAATAAATTGTTGTTATGAATGGATGCAAAGCTCTTGAAAAAGGTATAATTCTATAAAAAAATAATTAAGTGTAGGGTAATTTGATTTATGCATTTCAATTCTATCCTGATTGATATCTATACACCCAGGAAGTTTCATGTTGAAAGATTGTGTATCTGAGATAAAGCCCTGAAAAGTTGTATCACATAAAATCAACAAAGGGCAATAACACTTATTTAAGAAAGTGAAGGGTTATGGTTTTTAAGCATGGCACTTCTCCCTGTTGATATCAATACATTCATGAAGTTTCATGTTGAAGTCTTGTGGTATTTGATATAAAGCCCTGACAAAATACATAAAAAAAACACAAAGGGCAATATTTTTTATTTAAATAAGTGTAGGGTTATGGTTCTTGTGCATGTTACTGCTCCTCATTTATACATATAAATATACACCTATGAAGTTTGATGTTGATATCTTTTATAATTCCTGAGATATAGCCCTGAAAAGATTGCGACAGACAGACAACGCCAATTCTATATCCTTTGGCGGGTGATAAAAAAAATTTTTAGGTAATTTTTTTCTCTCTGATATACAATGCAATCTTAAGTAGACACATTGTCAATATCAAATAGAATGGTCTCTCATGCCTAAAATCAGTATGTCTTTACATATGCCTGTGGCAATAGTTTAAACATATTTTATTCAAACGAGAATGCATATACATATATACGAAACATACAACAATTGTTTACAAACAAGTTTGATTTGGATAAGAACGGAAGACTACGTCTTATAGAGTTCTTCTCCATAAATGCCTGTGGCATAACGACTGCACGCTGACACACTCACCTTCTTATGCAATGTGATGTACTACAACAAATTCAGTCAATTTGTTAAAACAATCTTTGAAAAAGCCTATTAAGGCAAAATATATCAGGAAAGAGTAAAACTTGTTCAGCGCTAAAAAATCTCTGTATTTGTTCTACATGTACATGGAAGTGTTATGGTGACCCACCCACCTTCTTATGCTATGTGATGTACTCACACACCCACCTTTTTATGCCATGTGATGTACTCACACACCCACCTTTTTATGCCATGTGATGTACTCACACACCCACCTTTTTATGCCATGTGATGTACTCACACACCCACCTTCTTATGCCATGTGATGTACTCACACACCCACCTTTTTATGCCATGTGATGTACTCACACACCCACCTTTTTATGCCATGTGATGTACTCACACACCCACCTTCTTATGCCATGTGATGTACTCACACACCCACCTTCTTATGCCATGTAATGTACTCACACACCCACCTTTTTATGCCATGTGATGTACTCACACACCCACCTTCTTATGCCATGTGATGTACTCACAAACCCACCTTCTTATGCCATGTAATGTACTCACACACCCACCTTCTTATGCCATGTGATGTACTCACACACCCACCTTCTTATGCCATGTAATGTACTCACACACCCACCTTTTTATGCCATGTGATGTACTCGTCCCGCAGTATGGCTCTCAGGAAGCTGGGCAGCTTGTACTGTGGCTGCACGAGGCACCGTGCTGTGGCCACCATTGCTGCCGTCAGGGGCCCTGTTACACCGGTAGAGGTCACAAACTCAGCGATGTTAGGGGTCAAGCGGAATGGCACAGGGCGGTTAGCATCTAGGTCACCTGGACACAGCACACAAGTATAGGTTATCTATGGCAGGTTGATGATGTATTAGTGCAATTTATATACCCCCAACATAACAATAACAAAGTATGAAAACACTTCTTGGACAATACCAAATCATTGACAATAAAACATGGATTGTACAACATTAGGTTTAAAATCCAAACAAATAAATGAGAAACTTAAATACAAATCTTATTATTGATTTACTATGACATATATTTTAGAATTGTATCTGATGGGATAAGACTACTATAATTTTACATGTTAAGTTAAAACCTATTTGTTCTTGCTATATTGCATTGACAACCTAAAGCTTATTGAAACAAACCATAGAGTCTGTTTCCTGGGTAGAACCAGTACTTGGTGTCTTTTAATAAATTTAATTTTAAGTTATTGACGCAGTATATGAGTGACATACCTGACTGGTCATCAATGTCAAACTTGAAGTAGGCGATGTTGAGGTACCCACAGTCCTGGTGCAGGTACAGCATGTCAGGGTCCATACGACTGAGGTGCAGTACAAACTCTGCAAACCCCATCAGTGCCAGCTGGACCGTGAACTGCAGGGAAAACATTCACATCCAGGTACAGGCCTCATTTTGGGAAAACCAGGCTTAATACATAAGCATAAAATGTATTCCCAGATTAGCCTGTGCATCCCGCACAGACTAATCAGGGACAACACTTTCTGGCTAGATTGGATGTTCACACTGTATACGAGTTCCTCAAACAACATGTCTTCAATGTATAGTAACTGCTACATTTGAAACAAATTCAAATATCCTGATACAAATACAAGCAATTGATGTATATTTAATATATTTGATGATTAAGTCAACATTGAATCTGAAATAATGAACGCTCAAGGAAAAGTGGTTTTCATGCAAGTTGGTAAAGTATCATCCCAGATTAAATGTGCAGTCTGCACAGGCTTATGTAGGACGACACTTTTCCCCGACTGGATTTTCATTTAGAAGAGACCTTTAAAGTAAATTCCATTTAAGCAGAAAGTGTTGTCCCTGAAACGCCTGTGCAGACTGCAAAGGCTAATCTGGGACAACATTTTACGCACATACATTAAGCCCCAGTTGCCAGAATAAGGCTGAAAAACATGCCATTGAGACATATTAAATATATTCAATACCAGAATAAACTTGGAGCTGATTTAATTGATATAGCTGGCAGTAGGCTGCCACACTCTCTCCTATACTCACTGTTTTCCTGTAGATCCAGTAGTCTGTGGCGTCCAGGAAGGTGTGCAGGGCCCACTCTTTGAGAAGCCCGCGTGGAACCATGTTGTTCTGAACCTCCTTCAACACGTCCCTCAACACCTGGTGGCTCGCTGCCGACCCCCGCGCCTGAACCGTCAGCAGTCGCTCATAGTAGCGGGCAATTGGGGAGTCAGGCTCAATACCTCGCTTGCAGCACCGCTGTTGAGCACATTTTATTATACCATGTAATTATAATGTCATACATTCTACACGTGGCTATAATGTCATACAGTCTACAGGTGGCTATGATGTCATTTATTCTACATGTTACTATGATGTCATACATTCTACATGTGACTATGTCATACATTCTACATGTGACTATGATGTCATATATTCTACATGTGACTATGATGTCATACATTCTACATGTGACTATGATGTCACACATTCTACATGTGACTATGATGTCACACATTCTACATGTGACTATGATGTCATACATTCTATATGTGACCATGATGTCACACATTCTACATGTGACCATGATGTCATACATTCTACACATGGCTATGATGTCACACATTCTACATGTGGCTATGATGTCACACATTCTACATGTGGCTATGATGTCACACATTCTACACCTGACTATGATGTCACACATTCTACATGTGACTATGATGTTATACATTCTACACCTGGCTATGATGTAACCATTCTACACCTGGCTATGATGTCATACATTCTACAGGTGGCTATAATGTCATACAGTCTACAGGTGGCTATGATGACATACATTATACATATGGCTATGATGTTATACATTCTACACCTGGCTATGATGTCATACATTCTACACCTGGCTATGATGGCACACATTCTACATGGGTTTAGGTTTGTTCGACAGGTCACCTTTACACCACTAGTACATGTATATAGGGACTACTTTTTTGCCTTTCTCTCCTTGTTCGTTTGTTCTTTAATTTGGATTTATACATGAATTGAAACTTTGACATTTTAAATCAATGTACCCTACATAAATAAAAGTTTTCAATCCAAGGCAACGCTTCTGTAAATTTGTTGAACTAAATACAAATCAAATCCCAACACTTCACGCGCTTGCCATTTCAAAAGACGAAATCTAAGCTTCAACTGGGGATTTAACCAAGGTCTCCTGCCTGGTAACCAGACACTCTTACCATGACGCAAAAGAGCTTATTCTACAACCGAGCTGTTGGAAAAGAGCTAATTTTAATACACTGCTAACGAAATCACTTGATTGCATCATTCAGGTCAAGGACAATGATGTCTGCATTTGAAACGAAGTCATTTTAATTAAAACAATTATGTGTGTTTTCTATAGATTATTATAATACATTGTGAATAACAGTGTTGAAATATATTACTTGAATGAAACCAGTGAGACCACAGGAGGGAAGCCCATAGTATTTTTTTTCCATATATATGCTATATACTGCTGGATCAATGGTACTATGTTAATTTTTCCTGATAAATTATTTTATTAGCTTTCAAAAACAACCAGTGTGTAGTTGATTCGTTAAAAAATTGTTCGAGTTACATGGTTTACAGTAAAGATGGTGTAGTTTTTCGGCAAATGAAGTTGCACTCCTTGTTTCTATTATAGCATATATATGAACAAAAATTAATAATACTATGGGGGTCCCTCCTGTGAGTGAGACTGCATGTTCAATTTCTTTAAAATGTCTAATATACTCATATAACCCATTGTTTTGTTGAACAATTGTCAGACGGATTAAGAAAAGTGTCAGTGAACTGTTCTTTTAATGTTTAAAGGAAATTGATGTTGAATGAAAAGGGTATATTTTATGAACAAGTCGTTCCTTTTTCAGTCAATCAAAGAATGTCTATCCACAAAGAATTGCCTGCTTTCTCCAAGTGCTTTAAAATGGAAAAGATGGATGGCGATGAACACATGTATATTTTGTGTTTGTGCAGAATGTTATCTTGTCATGGAAGCAAACAAAACTTATCAAAAGTAACAGAGTTTTTTCACAACTGTGGTGTGTATAACAAGAGCCAGTAGATGTATGTCTTACTTTATGCCAGTAAGTAAAAAGTGTCTAAAAAGATTTGTTGTTTATTGTCCAAAATTAACAATTTCTGTGGGTATAATTGCTGAATCATGCTTGACATAGGGGTACACATTTTGAAATATCAAAATGGCAGCCATTTTTGTTTTTGGTATTTTGCAGTGATGAAACTTACATCGCACAGCAAGCCTCGACATGTAAACCTTTCTTCACCTTGTCGGATACATTAAAGAACACAATGACACTAACATAGTATTCTCTATGCACTCAGGGATTCTGTGTCTACAGGCTTCTAAGGACTGATGTGAGGTCAAACACCTCAAAATAAACAATATGTGAGAGCCTTGTTCTGGGAAAACTGGGCCTAAGTGCCCACATGCATATCAATGATGACACTTTCTGCCTAAACTGGGCCTAAGTGCCCACATGCATATCAATGATGACACTTTCTGCCTAAACTGGGCCTAAGTGCCCACATGCATATCAATGATGACACTTTCTGCCTAAACTGGGCCTAAGTGCCCACATGCATATCAATGATGACACTTTCTGCCTAAACTGGGCCTAAGTGCCCACATGCATATCAATGATGACACTTTCTGCCTAAACTGGGCCTAAGTGCCCACATGCATATTAATGATGACACTTTCTGCCTAAACTGGGCCTAAGTGCCCACATGCATATCAATGATGACACTTTCTGCCTAAACTGGGCCTAAGTGCCCACATGCATATCAATGATGACACTTTCTGCCTAAACTGGGCCTAAGTGCCCACATGCATATCAATGATGACACTTTCTGCCTTAACTGGGCCTAAGTGCCCACATGCATATCAATGATGACACTTCCTGCCTAAACTGGGCCTAAGTGCCCACATGCATATCAATGATGACACTTTCTGCCTAAACTGGGCCTAAGTGCCCACATGCATATCAATGATGACACTTCCTGCCTAAACTGGGCCTAAGTGCCCACATGCATATCAATGATGACACTTTCTGCCTAAACTGGGCCTAAGTGCCCACATGCATATCAATGATGACACTTTCTGCCTAAACTGGGCCTAAGTGCCCACATGCATATCAATGATGACACTTTCTGCCTTAACTGGGCCTAAGTGCCCACATGCATATCAATGATGACACTTTCTGCCTAAACTGGGCCTAAGTGCCCACATGCATATCAATGATGACACTTTCTGCCTAAACTGGATTTTTCCTAATAAGACACTTACATAAAGTCTTCCTAAATTAGTCTGTGCGGAATGCACCAGCTAATCAGGGGCAGCACTTTAAGCACATGCATTAAGCTCTGTTTTTCTCAGAACGTGACTCAGTGCGATAAGCATTTTCTACAAGTCCCCTATATTTGAACCGCTGTTTGCCCATCTGTCTGCAATCAAACACATAGAAAAATAACAAAAAATAACTGTGATGCACATTTTCTACAAAACCCCACATATTTCCACTGCTATAATATCTGTATTTAGCCCACCTGTCTGTAGACATCAAGCAGGGACACAGAGGCTGGGTTGTCCTCTACCAGTCTCATCTGGGGAGACACGGCCACCACACGGGGCACAGTGAAGTACAGCATGCGGCGAGACGTCTCCTGGAATACATAGGCAGCGTCTCATGGGCCACACTTGACATACTTCACGTAAGGTCAACTTTGACAACAATCCTCAGTGGTTCAAATGACCCTCGAGAAAATCGTGTGTACACAAACATTTATGTTTAAATTTTCTCACATGTATCATACAAAACAAGAGCTTGTCACAGCCAAAAACAAAAGTTGCATACCAGATTAATGTTGTTGGAGTGAGAACAGAACCACCATAAATTTAATTAACCTTCAATATTTTTAGTTATGGTTGAATGCAGATTTTAATTTTCTATTATTTTTGTGATCGTTTCATCCACATTTTTTATCTGAAGAAAAAGCTGAAATGTGCATTCAAAACCCCTACAGACCTCTATCCACAAAACAAATTTTTAAAAATAAAACTCATTTTATTTATTAAATACTTACCTGCTATCCTATAGCTTACTCCCTTCCAAGGGCATTAACCCATCCGGAACTTTTTATCGATCTATATCTGATTTTGTAGCTATTTGATTTTTTTTTTTTCCTAACCTGGCCTGTATTACGGTATGGTGGCCGAATTCCCAGTGAAAGTTCCGGATGGGTTAATGCCCCTTGGAAGGGAGTAAGCTATAGGATAGCAGGTCGGTATTTATGACATTAAAACAAAGTTTTATCAACCAAGCTACAGTACTTGTACATTAATCACAGGATCCGGATTCAGCCGGATAGAAAGAAGCAAGGACAGAATAGCGCTTAACCTTCAGTCCCATAAAGTTTTATCGATAGGGGACAATTAAACATGCAATAGCATAGAATAAATCTTTAAGTGAATACAGGTAACCATCTTACTGATAACTGTAGTTTAACCCTTTCCTGCTCACAAGCAAAGTGAAAATGGCTACATGCAACCAACATGAAACAAGAACAGTGTGCCAGCAACTCACAGTCTGTTCAGGTATTATACTGTTTGCTGCTCATCAGTATATTATGGTTGGAAATAAAGCCTTTAAAACTTGAACTTATTAAGAAAAATCAATAAAATTTGATTTGATAAGGTACTACAAGCCGGTTAAATATGAGTCTCTGAGTGGAAAAGGGTTAGTAGTGTGTCCATACCTTCTGTGTGGTTTTCTATGGGACAAGTTAAACATGCGTGTCTGAGTGGTTAAGGCTTAGTAGTGTGTTAGTACCTTGTGTTTGGTTTTCTAAGGGACAGGTTAAACATGCATCTCAGAGTGTTAAAGGGTTAGTAGTTAGTACGTACCTTGTGTTCGGTTTTCTAAGGGACAGGTTAAACATGCGTCTCAGAGTGTTAAAGGGTTAGTAGTGTGTCCATACCTTCTGTTCGGTTTTCTAAGGGACAGGTCAAACATGCGTCTCAGAGTATTAAAGAGTTAGTAGTGTGTCTGTACCTTCTGTTTGGTGAGGAAGTGGTTGAGCATACGCAGCAACTGCAGGACACGCTCCTCCCTCCGCGACTCTGTTAGGCAGGCATCATTCACCACCAGGTACGGGTAGATCTGTAACATATATACATGGTTGGGAACTGGTAGATCTGTAGCATAGATACATGGTAAGGTACGGGTAGATCTGCAGCAAAGATACATGGTAAGGTATGGGAAGATCTGCAGCATAGATACATGGTTGGGTATGGGTAGATTTGTAGCATAGATACATGGTTGGGTACTGGTAGATCTGCAGCATAGATACATGGTTGGGTAGGGGTAGATCTGCAGCACAGATACATGGTTAGGTATGGGTAGATCTGCAGCACAGATACATGGTTGGGTACGGGTAGATCTGTAGCATAGATACATGGTTGGGTATGGGAAGATCTGCAGCATAGATACATGGTAAGGTACGGGTAGATCTGCAGCAAAGATACATGGTTGGGTATGGGTAGATCTGCAGCATAGATACATGGTTGGGTATGGGTAGATTTGTAGCATAGATACATGGTTGGGTATGGGTAGATCTGTAGCATAGATACATGGTTGGGTATGGGTAGATCTGTAGCACAGATACATGGTTAGGTACGGGTAGATCTGTAGCACAGATACATGGTTAGGTATGGGTAGATCTGCAGCACAGATACATGGTTAGGTACGGGTAGATCTGCAGCAAAGATACATGGTTGGGTATGGGTAGATCTGTAGCATAGATACATGGTTGGGTACGGGTAGATCTGCAGCACAGATACATGGTTAGGTATGGGAAGATCTGCAGCATAGATACATGGTTGGGTATGGGTAGATCTGCAGCACAGATACATGGTTAGGTATGGGAAGATCTGCAGCACAGATACATGGTTAGGTATGGGAAGATCTGCAGCACAGATACATGGTTAGGTATGGGTAGATCTGTAGCACAGATACATGGTTAGGTACGGGTAGATCTGTAGCATAGATACATGGTTGGGTACGGGTAGATCTGTAGCATAGATACATGGTTAGGTACGGGTAGATCTGTAGCATAGATACATGGTTGGGTATGGGTAGATCTGCAGCACAGATACATGGTTAGGTACGGGTAGATCTGCAGCAAAGATACATGGTTGGGTACGGGTAGATCTGTAGCATAGATACATGGTTGGGTACGGGTAGATCTGCAGCAAAGATACATGGTTGGGTACGGGTAGATCTGCAGCACAGATACATGGTTTGGTACGGGTAGATCTGTAGCATAGATACATGGTAGAATACTTGCTGGCAGAACAGACCCATTAGGTGGTAGTCATGTGCTACATAGACTCATTGATTGCTAG
Organism: Dreissena polymorpha; assembly: GCF_020536995.1. Taxonomy (NCBI): domain Eukaryota; kingdom Metazoa; phylum Mollusca; class Bivalvia; order Myida; family Dreissenidae; genus Dreissena; species Dreissena polymorpha. The sequence continues at coordinate 44,843,994 of NC_068361.1, read as the reverse complement.
TCATGGGGTGGCATTTTTGGGGAGCAAAATTAATACATAAGAGTTTTGAAACCTATTTATTTGCGCTTGATTGCATAAATAATCCTATGGCTAGACAATATTGAGGTCATTTCTTGGGCAGAACCAGTACTTGGGATCTCTGAGGAAGATGGAAAGAAAACTCCCACAGCTGAAATTGAACCCCTGACCTTCAGCTTGCTAGGCGACACCATACAGATGCGGTGGTCGGGGAGGGCATAGACACATGGTGTAGTAGTCAAGGGCCACATACATGTAGATACATCGACACATCATTTAGAATGGAGCCTTGGATAGAGTTGCTTTTGCTTTTTTACAGTCACTGTTTATTGCAATTCAATTTTGTTGAAATGTGGGTACATCTATATTTATATTTAAACAAAATTAGCAGTTTTGGTGTAAACAAGCAAATTCGTTGAATTGATATTCCCCGCAAATATGCTTCTGGACACAAAAGTGTTATATTTGAAACTAAAAAAGCATTTTTTTATGATACAAAGGGCCATAACTCTGTTATTAACAGATCGTGTACAATGCCATTTGGCATGCATCATCCTCTTATCCATATATACACTCATACCAAGTTTCAATGAAATCCGCCTAAGCACTTCCAAGATATGGCTCCGGACACAAAAGTGATGGACAGACGCTCGGAAAGACGGACGGACGGAAAGACGGACTGACAACGCCAAAACAATATCCCTCCGCCTATGGCATAATTTATTACACAATATCCAAAGCCTTACCTTGCCATTGTGTCCCCGGATGTACAGTCTACGGGCAGCAGTGCTGTGTTTCTGTACAATCTCCACACGAGGCATGAAGCGGGCAATCCTCACATAGTAATTGATGTGCTACAATAATAGAACATGGTTGTGTGCTACAATGGAATAGAACATGGTTGTGTGCTACAATGGAATAGAACATGGTTGTGTGCTACAATGGAATAGAACATGGTTGTGTGCTAAAATGGAATATAACATGGTTGTGTGCTACAATGGAATAGAACTTGGTTGTGTGCTACAATTTAATAGAACTCGGTTGTGTGCTACAATGGAATAGAACATGGTTGTGTGCTACAATAGAACGTGGTTGTGTGCTACAATGGAATAGAACTCCGTTGTGTGCTACAATGGAATAGAACATGGTTGTGTGCTACAATGGAATAGAACATGGTTGTGTGCTACAATGGAATAGAACTCGGTTGTGTGCTACAATAATATAACATGGTTGTGTGCTACAATGGAATAGAACATGGTTGTGTGCTACAATGGAATAGAACGTGGTTGTGTGCTGAAATGGAATATAACATGGTTGTGTGCTACAATGGAATAGAACATGGTTGTGTGCTACAATGGAATAGAACACGGTTGTGTGCTAAAATGGAATATAACATGGTTGTGTGCTACAATGGAATAGAACATGGTTGTGTGCTACAATGGAATAGAACATGGTTGTGTGCTACAATGGAATAGAACATGGTTGTGTGCTACAATGGAATAGAACGTGGTTGTGTGCTGAAATTGAAAAGCTTGATTTAGTGCTTGAGTGGAATAGAAAGAGAACACTAGGTAAACGTTGAATACAGCAAGGCTTAGAAAACCTTCAACAAAAGCCTTAGCACATTTTTGCGTCAAGGAGATATAAGTATCTGTCTTCAGCACTTTTCTGGTATAATTGAGTTTATCTCGTCATTTTCACAATTGTCTGTCTATATGTCGAAACGAAAACTACACTTGCATCAAATGATGTCATGTAAATAAACAAAATGAAGTCAATATAATACATGTTCCATGACTATTTCAACTTTGATAAGATGGTATTATATTTCCTTAATGCTGGTATAACATGGACTAGCGCATGGTTGTGATATAGAATGGAATATGATGGGTTTGTTTGATAAAACATGGTTGTGTAATGTAACCTAACATAACATGGTTATGTGATAGAATGTAATAAAGCATGGTTTTATCATAAATAAATTGCAGATTAACCATTTTTTTATTTAAATATTGATTGGATACAGCTTTATTTTATGCTTTCCGGTGGTTTATAGAGAAATATCAGTGAATTAAAACTAACAAGGGCTGTTTGTAAAACATGCATGCCCCCCCATATGGGCTGTCCGTTGTAGTGGCAGCCATTGTGTGAATACTTTTTTGTCACTGTGACCTTGACCTTTGACCTTGTGACCTGAAAATCAATAGGGGTCATCTGCGAGTCACGATCAATGTACCTATGAAGTGTCATGATCCTAAGCAAAAGCGTTCTTGAGTTATCATCCGAAAATCATTTTACTATTTCGGGTCACCGTGACCTTGACCTTTGACCTTGTGACCTCAAAATCAATAGGGGTCATCTGCGAGTAATGATCAATCTACCTATGAAGTTTCATGATCCTAGGTGTATGCGTTCTTGAGTTATCATCCGAAAACAATTTTACTATTTCGGGTCACCGTGACCTTGACCTTTGACCTAGTGACCTCAAAATCAATAGGGGTCATCTGCTAGTCATGATCAATCAACTCATGAAGTTTCATGATCCTAGGCGTATGCGTTTTTGAGTTATCATCCGGAAAACATTTTACTATTTCGGGTCACCGTGACCTTGACCTTTGACCTAGTGACCTCAAAATCATTAGGGGTCATCTGCGAGTCATGATCAATCTACTCATGAAATTTCATGATCCTAGGCGTATGCGTTCTTCAGTTATCATCCGGAAACCATTTTACTATTTCGGGTCACTGTGACCTTGAACTTTGACCTAGTGACCCCAAAATGAATAGGGGTCATCTGCGAGTCATGATCAATATACCTATGAAGTTTCATGATCCTAGGCCCAAGCGTTCTTGAGTTATCATCTGACAACCACCTGGTGGACGGACCGACAGACAGACCGACATGAGCAAAGCAATATACCCCCTCTTCTTCGAAGAGGGGCATAATAATTCACTGTTTCAAACAGTGAAAATTATCAATAATTAGGTGGAATATCGATTTTCATTCACTTGTGATCATAGAACAAATATTTTTTCAATTGTTTCTATGATCACTCGTGAATTAAAAACGATATTCCACCAAGTCCAACAAATATCCTCTATGTCACTTACAGACGAATGACCTCGTATTGTTAATTGTATTGTTAATTTATATGATGTCAACAATTTTTATCATGTATGGTCTGCAATATTCTGCCTTTTACTTTTGTTTGTTTTCAAACTAATTACCGAAATTTTGTAGAAAATGATCCTATTTAGAAAATACCAGTACAGGTAAGTGTCATATAAAGATAACACTTGTGGTTCAGGTTTGGTAAGTCTAGCTAAATAAACTTATCTGTATGAAAAACTAACCTAGTATTCTATGTATGTGCTATAATGGAATAGAACTTGGTTATGTTATAGAATGGAATACAACGTGGGTGTGTGTAAGAATGGAAAATAATCTGCATGTGTGATAGAATGGAATAGAATGTGGTTATGTGATGAGTAGAATATAATGTGGATGGATTCTACCATTTTTTTGTGATGTAAAGGCCTAAAACATTATTTTGTGGTAAAACAGGAAGGAATGTGATGGTACTATATGATGATGCCCGAGAATGTTGCAGAATGGTTTCAAACAATAATGTTTTAAAACAGAAGAGAAAGTTTGTGGCGTGCATTTTGATTGCTGAGTATCTTGTGTAGAAGAAGTCATGTGTATATAGATAGCTGTGTACCTTGGGTAGCAGGAACTCGCCGGGCAGCTCTACCTCGGCCGTGCTCTGGGAGAAGTTGGACAGGAACCGACACTTCTCCTCTATCAGGAACGACCTTAACAGAGCACCCAAATATTCATTGTCTGGGTCCAGTCACTCAAAAACTTTAACAGCCAGTTATGGTAACCGTTATTAATTTTAAATTTTAAAAGCATAATGACATTAGCATACACATTTGTTTACAATTGAGGCTTATAAGGCTTTCAGCTGAACTGGTTGTTAAAGTTTAAGGCAACCAGGACCATTAGGACATGTATACAAATCTGGACAGCATAACAACAGACACCAGCGTATAAACATGTACGCACAGAGTCTGCATGAAATGTGTACTCAATCATATCATAGGCACATGATAATACAATTCTGTGAACAAGTTAACCCTTTCCCACTCAATAGCAAAGTGAAAATGGCTATGTGCAAACATCATAAAACCAGAACAGCCTGCGAGTAACTCACAGTCTGTTCAGGTTTTATGCTGTTTGCTGCTCACCAGTATTTAAGGGTTGGACATGAAGCCTTTCAAACTTTAATCCAGTAAGAAAGGTGTTAAATTAAATGTAACTTTCTAAGGGACTACAAATCCGTCAAAATACATATCTAAGTGGTACAGGGTTATAGATGTATCCAACATATAACTATGCCATAATATCAGAATTCCAAATGTATTTCATGTTCAGTCATGCTTACTTGGGCAGGAGTTTTGTCTTGGCCTCCAGTATCTTGATCCACTTCTTGAGTTTGTTGATCAAGTTGTGCAGCTTCATGGAGCCTGGCACACTGCAGACACAGAGAAGGGCTTCATCATACCGTCCATTATATATCGTCAATTAAGCACTATACGTCTGAGCCTTGCTCTGGGAAAATGGGGCTTAATGCATGTCAATCAAGTGTGGTCCAAGATTCGCTGTGTGCACAGGGACAAAGATACACTTTCCGCCTCAACTAAATTTTCACTAAAAAGGGACTTCCTTGTATAGAAAATACCATAAAACAGACAGTGTTGTCCTTGAATAGCCCATGTGAACTGCACAGGCTAACCAGGGACAACACTTTACGCATAAACATTAAACCCTGTTTTCAGAGAGTCCTCCAAGAGGCTTAACTCTATGCTGATAGCTTATTGCCAAATGTATCACATAAGTCTGTTGGATACTTTAATGTTCACAAGTACAGTATAGTGCCTCACTTGAAGTCAAAGTCCGTGGTGAACTGGCTCTTCATCTTCTGGAAGATGGGGTCCTGGGCAGTAGCCTGCGCGCGCCTGGCCAGTGACTCAGAGGCTGCGCTGGAGAACGTTGTCACAACGTTGGAGACATTCTCTATGCCCACACCAAACGTGCTAACCAGCTTCTTGACAAAGTTCAGCGTGTGAGGTGTGATGGTAGCATCAGCAACTAAAAGTGGGCGAACATGGTAAACATCAACAACATACAATCCAAAAATGTGTTTTCCTACTCCTTATTTCCCTTTGTATTACATGTCAAGTTTCTAACTAATTACTTTGTTAAGTAAAATTGACAAAGTTCAGCATGTGGGGCGTGATGGTGGCATCAGCAACTGCAGTGTGCAACAACCAGCAAACATCAACATTAAATAAGGAGATAAACTACCTAATCTTATTTAAACTACACCATACATATGCTACAATTGCCTCTAGTAGCTTGTTTTCCTACCTAGTATTGTCCTTTTGTATGCCATGTCAAGATTTTTAACACTTTACCCCTTAGATAGGTATTTTTATGTATTTGTAGTCCTAAGAAAGTTAAATTGAATTTAAGACCTTTCTTACTACATTCAAGTTTTAAAGACTTTATTTCCAACCCTAAGATACTGGTGAGCAGCAAACAGTATAAAACCTGAACAGACTGCGCATTACTCGCAGGCTGTTCTGGTTTCAATGCTGTTTGCACATAGCCATTTTCACTTTGCTTCTTTGTGGGAAAGGGTTTAATAAATACTTAGAACTCAACTTCCAGATTCAAACCTGACATTTACTGAATAATTATTTTACCTCTACATTAGTTCAGGGTCCAGTGAAATCAAAGACCTTATTAAAAGATTCAGTTACAACTGCATTTTGTAGCTTACAATATTCACTTATATGACAATATGTTCCTACCATACCAAGATAATGATGAAAACACTACATGTAGTTGAACTAAGTATTCCTAAATGATTTTGCAAATAATTGCTTTTTCCGAAATGAATCATTGTAGGAAAATGGATCCTAATGCATGTGTAAACTGTCATCCCAGATTAGCCTATGCAGTTGGCACAGGCTAGTCAGGGAACACTAGCCCGCTAGACTGGATTCTTTGCTAAGAAGAGACTTCTTTAAACACAAAAGACCATTAAAGCGGAAAGTGTCGTCCCTGATTAGCCTGTGTGTAATTCAAAGGCTGATCTGGGAAGACAATAAACACACATGCATTTAAGCCCCATTTTCCAAGAGAGAGGCTACTTAATCGCACCAATTTTCTAATAAGAATGGCTGCAGGTATCCACTCACCGTTGGCCCTGTTCTCGAAGGCCACAGCGTAGCACTTGGCAAGGCCCTGTCTGAGCTGTCTCAGCACCTCCTCATACCAGTTCTCTCTGAACCAGACCATCTGGTCCACAATGCCCTCCAGGCTGGATAGGATGGTCGGGTGCAGCTCGCGCTGGATGTGCATGATACGGCTGCACCGCCACATCGGCGCTGGTGCACGGATGGGACCCGCCTCCGACTGGCCCGATGAGCGACCCCCTACTGCAGCAGTGTTACTGCTGCCTGGAGTGGAGGCTGACGTGGTTGGTGGAACTGTCCCCCCATTCAGATCTAGTGGTAGGCATAGAAATAGAGATTTTCACTCAATGATTCATAAATAATTTTCTGTTTGCTATTCCTGGTGCATGTTTAAGAAATAATGATTCAGTAGCATACACTGTTAATATTGACAATATAAGAGTTTGGCACATTAGAGACACATGAAAATATATATGAAATGCTATCATGTATCAAACCTGTTGCAATGTTAGAAGTTGCACGGACATTAAAAGTTGCAAGGTTTGTCCTACATGTCCAACCAAAAGCTAAATGTTCCCAAACCATCTGACACTAAATGTCAACACAAATACTTACCCTATGGTGTGATGGTTGGCTCCGGGGTGGTGAATGACTTACCAGATGGTGTGATGGTTGGCTCCGAGTTGGTGGGATACTTACCAGATGGTGTGATGGTTGGCTCCGGGGTAGTGGGATATTTACGGGATGGTGTAATGGTTGGCTCCTGGTAGGTGGGATACTTACCGGATGGTGTGATAATTACCTCCGGGGTGGTCGGATACTTACCGGATATTGTGATGGTTGGCTCCGGGGTGGTGGGTGTACTAACCAGATGGTGTGAAGATTGGCTCCAGCGTGGTGGGTGTACTTACCAGATGGTGTGATGGTTAGCTCTGGGGAGGCGGGATACTTACCGGATGGTGTGATGGTTGGCTCCGGGGTGGTGGGTGTGGTGAGGCCAGGGTTGGCCTGGGACAGCATGAGACTGGAGGCGCTGGTAGCAGTGGAGACCTGAGGACTCTTGCTCTGGGGTGCTGTGGCCTCCCCAGTCTTGTCTGCAGCACATGTACAACATGCAGTAAGCATGTATCATACAGGAGCACTGGGACATGTATTGAATGAATGTTCCCTTTACAAATATTTTCAATTGCACTTAATACCGGTATATCTTCTCAAAGTTATTTGTGAGAGCATAAACCTCCTAAGCTACTGAAGGCAGTATTATATACATTTCTGATTGTGCAAGTCTAAAAAGAAGAAATAAGGTTGAACAATTCAGTAATTATTTGAGCCGCTTTCTTGGAACACTGGGCTTACTGCATGGGCTTATCAGGGACAACACTTTACCGTTTTATTGAGTCTTTTCTTTAATGCAAAATCCAGTTGAAGCAGAAAGTGTTGTCCCTGATTAGCCTGTGTACACTGCATTCTCCAGAATGCGGCTCATTTATTTACTTATATCTCCTCAGCTACTTGTGTATATAAATGAAGTAGTTACCGGACGTACATCTCTCTCGCTGCTCTATCTTCAGGGTGAGGTAGAGAGTGCGGATGGGGAAGTAGACAGCCTGGGGGAACATGCGACCCACCTGGCCCAGGAGGTTCATGATGAGACGACCCTCGTTACGTACCAGGCAGGTCAACAGCTGAGGGATCCTACAATACACAAAGAGTTTAATGGACACATCATATTTGGCGGCCCACCTGGCCCAGGAGGTTTATGATGAGTCGACCCTCGTTACGTACCAGGCACGTCAACAACTGGGGGATCCTACAGTACGTCAACAGCTGAGGGATCCTACAATACACACAGGGTTCAATGGACTCATCATAACTGGGAGACATGGGCACATCCTAGCCCAGGAGGTCAATGATGAGTTGACCCTCGTTACATACCAGGCAGGTCAACAGCTGAGGGATCCTACAATACACACAGGGTTAAATGAACTCATCATAACTGGGGGACATGGGCCCGACCTAGCCCAGGAGGTCAATGATGAGTCAACCCTCGTTACATACCAGGCAGGTCAACAGCTGAGGGATCCTACAATACACACAGGGTTAAATGGACTCATCATAACTGGGGGACATGGGCCCGACCTAGCCCAGGAGGTCAATGATGAGTCGACCCTCGTTACGTACCAGGCAGGTCAACAGCTGAGGGATCCTACAGTACACACAAGGTTAAAAGGACTCATAACTGGGAGACATGGGCCCCACCTAGCCCAGGAGGTTCATGATGAGTGGACCCTTGTAACGTACCAGGCTGGTCAACAGCTGAGGCATCCTACAATACACATGGGGTTAAATGGACTCATAACTGGGGGACATGGGCCCGACCTAGCCAAGGAGGTTCATGATGAGTGGACCCTCGTTACGTACCAGGCAGGTCAACAGCTGAGGGATCCTACAATACACATGGGGTTAAATGGACTCATAACTGGGGGACATGGGCCCGACCTAGCCCAGGAGGTTCATGATGAGTGGACCCTCGTTACGTACCAGGCAGGTCAACAGCTGAGGGATCCTACAATACACATGGGGTTAAATGGACTCATAACTGGGAGACATGAGCCCCACCTAGCCCAGGAGGTTCATGATGAGTGGACCCTTGTAACGTACCAGGCAGGTCAACAGCTGAGGCATCCTACAATACACATGGGGTTAAATGGACTCATAACTGGGGGACATGGGCCCGACCTAGCCCAGGAGAATCATGATGAGTGGACCCTCGTTACGTACCAGGCAGGTCAACAGCTGAGGGATCCTACAATACACATGGGGTTAAATGGACTCATAACTGGGAGACATGAGCCCCACCTAGCCCAGGAGGTTCATGATGAGTGGACCCTTGTAACGTACCAGGCAGGTCAACAGCTGAGGCATCCTACAATACACATGGGGTTAAATTGACTCATAACTGGGGGACATGGGCCCGACCTAGCCCAGGAGGTTCATGATGAGTGGACCCTCGTTACGTACCAGGCAGGTCAACAGCTGAGGCATCCTACCAGCAAATATAACACACATGCTTCAACCCTTTACCACTCAGAAAAGCATTTTGATGTGATTGTAGTCTCTAAGAAAATTAAATTATACTTAAGACCTTTCTTCCTAGATGCAAGTGTTAAACTTTTAAAGACTTCATTTCTAATACTAAGATAATGATGAGCTTCCAACAGCACTTAACCTGAGCAGACTGCGATTTTCTCACAGACACAGAATCTTGAGGAAAAGTTGACTACTCAGAGCTTAGTTTTTGTCAAATTTCTGAAATTTGGGACCCCAATACCAATCTTAAATAGTGTAAAGTATTCTCAAATGGCTGCCAAAAATTCACATTTTAAGGTTTCCCAATTTATTTATTTTTAAATGAATGGTCAACATTAAGTTTCATCAGGCTACCCAGCTGTATGATCTAGTAAATATAAAAATATCAAAAACGCTTATTTTCAATTTCAAGTAGTTGCCAACAAAACAACAACAACATCAACATAACAATTTATGTCAACATGATGTGATTTTTCCTGATCCAAAGGCCAATTCCCAAAATGTTTAAAAACAATGGACAACATTAAGCTATCCTTTAGGGGCATAATAATCCACCAAAATATTTATCTTGTTACAAGCACAAACCAGTGACCTCCCAGTTTCTCAGAGAACATTTCCTCTACGCAAAGGTGACCCCTTCAACAGTGTTACAGATACACATTTATACTTTATACTATATGTATTACAAAGCACACATTTAAACATCAATACAGAACAAAAGCTCAAATGTAGCTATATTACCATGGTAACCATTGGAGTGGAGGCACCCCGACGCAGTACTTGTCTACAGCCTCCGCCAGCTTGGACGTCTCATCATCATACGTGAGCAGCCAGAGCACCTTGGCCAGGTACTTGCGGGACTTGCTCTCGTTCTGGTGGCGGCATGCGTGCAGGAAACACGTGATGGCCGACACGCCCACGTGCATCTGCCTGCAATACACAGTAGGGGAGTATGAAGTGGAGTTACACAACACACTTACTGTCATTTCAAAACTGCTTCACGTCTGACCTGATCGCATGTTCCCACTGCTTGTATCTCTTAGCTCAAATGAATTTAATCCTTAATCCCTAATAGTCAAGGCAGACATTCCATGAATACCCAACATCATTTGTTTTCTACTTTTCAGTGAAAAACATTTTTCAGTAATTGTGAATGTGAGGTTTTAAACAACAATTTCTGTGCGACATGTTTCAATTCATTGTGGATTTTTGGATTGGAAATCTTAAACTTGACATTACTTGGCTCATTTTGATCATGGACCATAAAACAAGGCTGGTCTCTCCGCTGGTGACCTACTTGTCTTAATTTAAACCTTCTTATTTTAGCTAGATCTGATCAGAAGCCTTATACGCTTATTGTGAAACCTTCTCAAGTCTGACTCCAGGGTAGAACCAGTTCCTTTTGAGACTCACTTGTCCTTGGTGAAGACAGTCTCCAGGTAGTCTCCCCACAGGGCCCAGGCCTTCACCAGGGTGTCATGCATCTGAACGGCAGCCGAGAAGGACTTGTTCGCGTCCTCCGAGCGCCCGGTCTGCGCCAGAAACATCCCCTTGAGCGCGTAGAACTCGGCCGTCATCTCCTTCGTGAAGTACTTCAGGTTGGTTGACTCTATCACCTCGAGACCCTGCAGCATGGGCAACATGATTTATACATGGTATACATGTTGGGCTCTAAATCATTACCACTTAGATACGCACATTGACGCCTTTGTATTTCCAACACTTTGATACTGATGAGCAGCAAACTGCACAAAACCTGAACAGCATGCAAGTTGCTCGCAGGCTGTTCTGGTTTTATGCTGGTTGCATACAGCCATTTTCAATTTGCTTCTGAGTGGGAAAGGATTTAAACGGAAATGTGGGGCTTTTACAATGGACAAAGTCAGAGCAGATGTAATAGGATTGTTAATTTTGGGACTTTTTTCATAAACCATCTATAACAAACTCTTTAAATGATGTCATTCCTGAAGCCTGTGCCTGGTTACTGAACTAAACAGGCATTTTACATTAAACATATTTTATAATTTTCAAATTCTGTAAAGGAAACTATATGACTTCACATCCACGAGATGTTTGTTAAATGTTCAAATGGCAAATCCCTCAATTTTGTAAATTTAATAGAAAAAATCAAATGTCCCTGCGACCTTGACCATTAATCTCAAAATGAATAGGGGTCTTCATTTTCTCAACACTTACCAGCATTTACATGATTGTTTTCATATTACCAGATTCAATGACCTTAATATTTGACCTGTTGACCTTAGCTGACCTTAGGTGATCTATTTAAGTGTGTACCTCATTGAGCTCAGGTTTTCCCACGGCTCCAGCCATCTGCAGGTAACACTTCACCTGCTGACGTATCTTCTGGAAGCAGTCAACAATCGGCACACTGGGGATTGTGTGGATCCTGAAAACACGCACACGGCTGTGACAGTCATAGGGGAAAAATGGGGCATAATGCTTGTGCATTCAGTGTTTTAATTTAATACACAGAACACTGAGATACAGGTTTAGCTACAAAATGTCCACATGTACAAAGACATAAATATCCATGTCCACATGTACAAAGACATAAATATCCATGTCCACATGTACAAAGACATAAATATCCATGTCCACATGTACAAAGACATAAATATCCATGTCCACATGTACAAAGACATAAATATCCATGTCCACATGTACAAAGACATAAATATCCATGTCCACATGTACAAAGACATAAATATCCATGTCCAAATTTGTGTATGTTAAAGTGCAAAAATCTCAGCAAACAATATTGCGGCATATACAAAAACAATTATGCACTTCTGCATAGTATAAACAACACATCCATAAAGTTTACACAGAAATGATAAAGACGAATTTATAAAAGAAAGATCACATATCCAATGCTGTAACTTTGCACAATTTGTCTAGGTTCAATAGCACATACCTCTACAAAGAATATCCCAACATACATGAAAATGACATTTAGCATTTACATAGTATACACGATATATCTTTAACGTTTCATATTGAAGAGCCAGAAAACTGAGAGACAAGTTTGCCAAACAAAGTACACATGTGCTGCGTGAGCAACCTACATTTGCAGCTTGACAGACCAACCAACAGAGAGACAGGGTGATTCCAGAATACCGCCATAAAATTTGTTTGCAGGGGTATACAATGAAATACTTTTAACTTTTATTGCCCATTTATAAGTACACAGCTGGGTCTATACAATTCACACTGAAGGTAACCATGCCAACGAGACTTACCTGCTGAGAGAGTCCAGACAGACACCAGACAGGCTGTGCTTCCTGGCTATCTTGCCAAAGTGGATGATAGCCTGCGCGGAGGCGTGCACACCCAGCATGGAGTGGTTCTGAGACTGCTGCTGCAGTGAACGAATGACAGGACATGTGCTATAGCACAGCAACACTCAACACATTGTAACATGGAGTGGTTCTGAGACTGCTGCTGCAGTGAACGAATGACAGGACATGTGTTATAGCACAGCAACACTCAACACATTGTAACATTGAAACCTCAATCTGGGAAAACCCGGCTTAATGCACGTGCTGTAACTATTGTTGCATATTAGGCTTTGCAGTCTGCACAGGCTAATAAGGGACAACACTTTCACGTATAAGCTGTATTTTCTTGGAACGAAAAATTCCATAAAAGCGGAATTTGTTGTCACTGATAAGAAAATGCAGACTGCACAGGCTAATCTGGGGCGACACTATACACACATGCATTAAGCCCAGTTATCCCATACAGGTCAGCTCATATACAGTGTTAGGGCAACACTATACACACATGCATTAAGCCCAGTTATCCCATACAGGTCAGCTCATATACAGTGTTAGGGCAACACTATACACACATGCATTAAGCCAAGTTATCCCATACAGGTCAGCTCATATACAGTGTTAGGGCAACACTATACACACATGCATTAAGCCAAGTTATCCCATATAGGTCAGCTCATATACAGTGTTAGGGCAACACTATACACACATGCATTAAGCCAAGTTATCCCATACAGGTCAGCTCATATACAGTGTTAGGGCAACACTATACACACATGCATTAAGCCAAGTTATCCCATATAGGTCAGCTCATATACAGTGTTAGGGCAACACTATACACACATGCATTAAGCCCAGTTATCCCATATAGGTCAGCTCATATACAGTGTTAGGGCAACACTATACACACATGCATTAAGCCCAGTTATCCCATATAGGTCAGCTCATATACAGTGTTAAGGCAACACTATCCACACATGCATTAAGCCCAGTTATCCCATATAGGTCAGCTCATATACAGTGTTAAGGCAACACTATACACACATGCATTAAGCCCAGTTATCCCATACAGGTCAGCTCATATACAGTGTTAGGGCAACACTATACACACATGCATTAAGCCCAGTTATCCCATATAGGTCAGCTCATATACAGTGTTAGGGCAACACTATACACACATGCATTAAGCCCAGTTATCCCATATAGGTCAGCTCATATACAGTGTTAGGGCAACACTATACACACATGCATTAAGCCCAGTTATCCCATATAGGTCAGCTCATATACAGTGTTAGGGCAACACTATACACACATGCATTAAGCCCAGTTATCCCATATAGGTCAGCTCATATACAGTGTTAGGGCAACACTATACACACATGCATTAAGCCCAGTTATCCCATATAGGTCAGCTCATATACAGTGTTAGGGCAACACTATACACACATGCATTAAGCCCAGTTATCCCATATAGGTCAGCTCATATACAGTGTTAGGGCAACACTATACACACATGCATTAAGCCCAGTTATCCCATATAGGTCAGCTCATATACAGTGTTAGGGCAACACTATACACACATGCATTAAGCCCAGTTATCCCATATAGGTCAGCTCATATACAGTGTTACTCTGACAGTTTTCTGACGCACACAACACATTATTTTCCATTTGTGTACACAGATTTTGTTTTACACCAGTCTCTTTCATATCATACAAACAAATTGTTTATTTAGGGGCTAATTCTTTAATCTATTACTCTTATGTTCAATACAAAAACAAACATGATATATGATATATTAATGCAGAGAGATCAGTGTCAAGTATGTGGTTATAAGCAGTACATTCATTAGAGTATCATACCACAGTTCTATATCAGACCACGGGAAACTATTTCATGCCAGTCAAACACAAGTCTGATTGACAACAAAGCACAGTATGAGCTATGGCCTTTACCCTACACAAGGGTCATCTGAAAGTAGGTCTCAACTTGTTATTGACCCATGATTTTTATTATTCAGTATAGTGACTTCGGTGCATCAGGACATGTTTGTGGTCACATGTCCCTGTGTGGTACCTGGTTCTTTGTTGTACTTGGATCATAGTGGTTCATAGTACCTGACCCTGTGTTATACTTGGATCATAGTGGTTCATAGTACCTGATCCTGTGTTGTACTTAGATCATAGTGGTTCATAGTACCAGATTCTGTGTTGTACTTGGATCATAGTGGTTCATAGTACATGATCCTGTGTTGTACTTGGTACATAGTGGTTCATAGTACCTGGTCCTGTGTAGTACTTGGATCATAGTGGTTCATAGTACCTGATCCTGTGTTGTACTTGGTACATAGTGGTTCATAGTACCTGGTCCTGTGTAGTACTTGGATCATAGTGGTTCACTATGAACTGGTAGTGGTGCTGACGCCAGGTGAAGATGTCGCTCCAGTGGGACAGATCATCAGAGATCATCGGCAGACGATTCCTGCAAGTACAAGTCTTGGTGATAGTAGTTTTAGACAAAACTGTCAGACAATAATACACTAATTGATTGAAGCACAGGCTCAGTCTAGTGTAAGCTTATCAGAGTACAGAACAGCTATAACACCCTAATGGAATGCGATGGGCGACCACAGACTAAAATTCTTTATAAATGAATTTCTGTTGAATGATAAACTTGTACTTTATCTAGCATCAATTAGTGTTAATGAACACAAGGTTATATTGGACATTCTATAATGAAAGTATTAAACTACTAGTAGTTTTGAAATATACCATCGGAAATATACAGCTATTTACATTAGCATTTCAGACTGTAGCATGATGATGGTGGGAAAATGAAGCTTCCTACAGCATGATGA
Source organism: Dreissena polymorpha (assembly GCF_020536995.1). Taxonomy (NCBI): domain Eukaryota; kingdom Metazoa; phylum Mollusca; class Bivalvia; order Myida; family Dreissenidae; genus Dreissena; species Dreissena polymorpha. Next base: position 44,828,466 of record NC_068361.1, on the reverse strand, counting down.
ATATGTAAACATGAGGCTTCCTACAGCGTGATGGTGTTGTAAACATGAGGCTTCCTACAGCATGATGATGGTGTGAATATAAAGCTTCCTACAGCAAGATGATGATGTGAACATGAAGCTTCCTACAGCAAGATGATGGTGTGAACATGAAGCTTCCTACAGCAAGATGATGGTGTGAACATGAAGCTTCCTTAAGCAAGATGATGGTGTGAACATGAAGCTTCCTTCAGCAAGATGGTGATGTGAACATGAAGCTTCCTACAGCGTGATGATGGTGTGAACATGAAGCTTCATACAGCAAGATGGTGATGTGAACATGAAGCTTCCTACAGCAAGATGATGATGTGAACATGAGGCTTCCTACAACAGATGATGGTGTGAACATGAAGCTTCCTACAGCAAGATGATGGTGTGAACATGAGGTTTCCTACAGCAAGATGGTGATAAACATGATGATGGTGTGAAGATGAAGTTTCCTACAGCATTATGATGGTGTGAACATAAAGCTTCCTACAGCAAGATGGTGATGTGAACATGAAGCTTCCTACAGCAAGATGATGGTGTGAACATGAAGCTTCCTGCAGCAAGATGATGGTGTAAACATGAAGCTTTCTACAGCAAGATGATGGTGTGAACATGAAGCTTTCTACAGCAAGATGATGGTGTGAACATGAAGCTTTCTACAGCAAGATGATGGTGTGAACATAAAGCTTTCTACAGCAAGATGATGGTGTGAACATGAAGCTTTCTACAGCAAGATGATGGTGTGAACATGAAGCTTTCTACAGCAAGATGATGGTGTAAACATGAAGCTTTCTACAGCAAGATGATGGTGTGAACATGAAGCTTCCTACAGCAAGATGATGGTGTGAACATGAGGCTTTCTAAAGCAAGATGCTGGTGTGAACATGAAGCTTCCTACAGCAAGATGATGGTGTAAACATGAAACTTCCTACAGCAAGATGATGGTGTAAACATGAAGCTTACTACACCATGATGATGGTGTGAACATAAGGCTTCCTACAGCATAATGATGGTGTGAACACGAAGCTTCCTACAGCAAGATGAAGGTGTGAACATGAAGTTTCCTACAGCTAGATGATGGTGTAAACATGAAGCTTCCTACAGCATGATGATGGTGTGAACATGAAGCTTCCTTCAGCATGATGATGGTGTGAACATGAAGCTTCCTACAGCAAGATGATGGTGTGAACATGAAGCTTCCTACAGCATGATGATGGTGTGAACATGAAGCTTCCTACAGCAAGATGATGGTGTGAATATGAAACTTCCTACAGCAAGATGATGGTTGTAAACATGAAGCTTCCTTCAGCATGATGATGGTGTGAACATGAAGCTTCCTACAGCAAGATAATGGTGTGAAGATGAAGCTTCCTACAGCATGATGATGGTGTGAATATGAAGCTTCCTACAGCAAGATGATGGTGTGAACATGAAGCTTCCTACAGCATGATAATGGTGTGAACATGAAGCTTCCTTCAGCATGATGATGGTGTGAATATGAAGCTTCCTACAGCAAGATAATGGTGTGAATATGAAGCTTCCTACAGCATGATAATGGTGTGAACATGAAGCTTCCTACAGCAAGATGATGGTGTGAACATGAAGCTTCCTACAGCATGGTGATGGTATGAACATGAGGTTTCCTACAGCAAGATGATGGTGTAAACATGAAGTTTCCTACAGCAAGATGATGGTGTGAACATGAAGCTTCCTACAGCATGGTGATGGTATGAACATGAAGCTTCCTACAGCAAGATGATGGTGTAAACATGAAGTTTCCTACAGCAAGATGATGGTGTGAACATGAGGCTTCCTACAGCAAGATGATGGTGTGAACATGAAGCTTCCTACAGCATGATGATGGTGTGAACATGAGGCTTCCTACGGCAAGATGATGGTGTGAACATGAAGCTTCCTACAGCATCAAGGCAAGGTGAGCATACCTCCATGTCTTCACTATTGCCTTCATGTCGTGCAGGCTGTTGCTACGGGTGATGTTGGCAGGCTGGAGGCCCAGGTTGATTTGTGCGGCCTCCTGGAGCTCCATGATCTGCTGGGCCGCCTGCCAGAGACAAGTCAGGGTCAAAGGGGACGGCAATTGTGAATGTTGTAATGTTTCCTCGATTGGGAAAGTAGGGGAGGCACATATATGTATGTGTGACAATGTTAGCTGTAGAAGTGACACATGTATGTGCGTGAAAATGTTACCTGTAGAAATGGCACATGAATGTGTGTGACTACATTACCTGTAGAAGTTTCACATGCATGTGTGTCACAATTTTACCTGTAGAAGTTTCACATGTATGTGTGTGACAATTTTATCTGTAGAAGGGGCACATGTATGTGTGCGACAATGTTACCTGTAGGAATGACACATGTATGTGTGTTACAATGTTGCCTGTAGAAGGGACACATGTATGTGTGTGACCTTGTTACCAGTAGAAGTGGCCCATGTATGTGTGTGATAAAATTACTTGTAGAAGTGGCACTTGTATGTGTGTGACAATTTTACTCGTAGGAATGACACATGTATGTGTGTGACAATGTTACCTCTAGAAGGGGCACATGCATGTGTGTGTGACAATGTTACTTGTAGAAGTGGCAAATGTATGTATGTGACAATATAACCTGTGGAAGTGGAACATGTATGTGTATGAAAATGTTACCTGTAGAAGTGGCACATGTATGTGTGTGACAATGTTACCTGTAGAAGTGGCACATGTATGCGTGTGACAATGTTACCTGTAGAAGTGGCACATGTATGTGTGTGACAAGGTTACTTGTAGAAGGGGAACATGTATGTGTGTGACAATATTACCTGTAGAAGTGGCACATGTATGCGTGTGACAATGTTACTTGTAGAAGTGGATCATGTATGTGTGCGACAATATTACCTGCAGAAGTGGATCATGTATGCGTGTGACTATGTTACCTCTAGAAGGGGCACAAGTATGTGTGTGACAATGTTACCTGTAGAAGTGGCACAAGTATGTGTGTGACAATGTTACCTGTAGAAGGGGCACATGTATGTGTGTGACAATGTTACCTGTAGAAGTGGCACATGTATGTGTGCGACAATATTACCTGTAGAAGGGGCACATGTATGTGTGTGACAATGTTACCTGTAGAAGTGGCACATGTATGTGTGCGACGATATTACCTGTAGAAGGGGCACATGTATGTGTGTGACAATGTTACCTGTAGAAGGGGCATATGTATGTGTGTGACAATGTTACCTGTAGAAGTGGCACATGTATGTGTGTGACAATGTTACCTGTAGAAGTGGCACATGTATGTGTGCGACAATATTACCTGTAGAAGGGGCACATGTATGTGTGTGACAATGTTACCTGTAGAAGTGGCACATGTATGTGTGCGACGATATTACCTGTAGAAGGGGCACATGTATGTGTGTGACAATGTTACCTGTAGAAGTGGCGCATGTATGCGTGTGACAAGGTTACTTGTAGAAGGGGAACATGTATGTGTGTGACAATATTACCTGCAGAAGTGGAACATGTATGCATGTTACAATGTTACCTCTAGAAGGGGGCGCATGTATGTGTGCGACAATGTTACCTGTAGAAGGGGCATATGTATGTGTGTGACAATGTTACCTGTAGAAGTGGCACATGCATGTGTGTGTGAAAATGTTACCTGTAGTAGTGGCACATGTATGTGTGTGACAATGTGTGGCAAGCGTCTCCATTCCTTGATGGCCAGGTTACTGGACAGCTCGACAAGGCGCTCTATCTGCAACAGACAGCAATCACATGGTACAGTCAACAATAGCACAGGATGTGAACTTGGGGATACAGTGGGTGTAAACAGACATCAACCACATGGTACAGTCAACAATAGCACAGGATGTGAACTTGGTGATACAGTGGGTGTAAACAGACATCAACCACACGGTACAGTCAACAATAGCACAGGATGTGAACTTGGTGATACAGTGGGTGTAAACAGACATCAACCACATGGTACAGTCAACAATAGCACAGGATGTGAAATTGGTGATACAGTGGGTGTAAACAGACATTAACCACACGGTACAGTCAACAATAGCACAGGATGTGAACTTGGGGATACAGTGGGTGTAAACAGACATCAACCACATGGTACAGTCAACAATAGCACAGGATGTGAACTTGGTGATACAGTGGGTGTAAACAGACATCAACCACACAGTACAGTAAACAATAGCACAGGGTGTGAACTTGGTGATACAGTTGGTATAAACAAACAGGAATCACATGGTACATACAGCACTAGGATAGGTACTTGGTGACAAAGTATGTATTAACAACTAGGCTCAGATATAGGCTTGTAAATAGAATTTACACAAAAAGCAAACTTCACTGTAAAAAATATATAAAAAGAAAGCTGAGATAAACATGCAAGTTGACATTTAATGACAATAGAAACATAAAATGATAACAAACAAGAGCTGTTCCAAGGCAGCACGATCCAGTTTTCTTCGACTTTGTTAGTTTAATGCATATTTTCTCTTCCTTATATAATGACAAAAAAGAAATATTTAAAGTTGAATATCTGAAGTAGTATATGTTACCTTAGAGCCGAAAATTTGTTAATTAAAACAAGAAATGTGACTTAACAAAGAAAGTAGCTTTTCAGCCATTTACCAATTTATTTAGTTGACTCTAATTGAGTTTGTAAGCAAGGTCAGCTTGTCAGCTACCTACACACAAAATGTCAGCACAATTTCTCTATCCAAACTCAATTTATTGAAACCATTTATTCAATATTAAGTCAGAGCTCCAGATAGGGGTCGTATTTTCGTAATAACGAATTATTTTCAAGTCCGTTACGTTTTTATTTTAAAATCTTGTCGTACCATTAAGAATTACAAAATCAAGTTACGAATATTATTTTTACATTGGTTCGTAACGATTTTTATTGAGTTCTTTTCGTGTATTAAGGATCTTTTCGGTGCTTATATAAAATGGTTATCAGGTTTGTTGAACAAAGCGCATTTTTTCCAATAAAAGCAGCGTGTACAGTCTATCTGTCAAAAAACAATGGCGGCGCCCAGAGAGCATCATAAAAACCTGCAAAGCTGGCAAAAACACGCTTTTAACATATTGTACGCAAAGTGAGCTGAAGTTGAATGTTAAGAAAGACATTATCGAAAAGATCTTATACGATGTTGTATGTTCAGTTGCCAAAACAGTCGGAAAAGCAAAAAAAACCGCGACACGACGGGTCCAAACTTAAACAAAAAAACATTGAACGAGTGGAAGGGACGATTTCCGTGGCCAATCGTTGAAAAGATTGAAGGGGAGACCCGTTTTAATTGTGAAATATGTAAAAAATTATCGAAGGCATGCAATCTAAGCACAGTTTGGGCATATGAAGGTATTTGAAAAATAAAATTGTAAAACACTGAATAGACACTGTTGAACCCGTTTAAATTAAGTTGCTAGTATGTTTATTTTGATTTTTTGCATGAAAATAACCATTATTATTTATTTTAAGAATTATTTTCCAAAACTTAGTAGTAATGTTAAGAATAAAATTTCAGAGTTAAGAATTATTTTTGAAAATCTGGTAGTAACGTTAAGAATTTCACAAAACCTTATCTGGAGCTCTGATTAAGTAATAATGATATTGACCCATTTTTGTATTTTCGGTTACAATGACATTGACTGAACTACTCGCAATGTCTATCTCACCCTAGGTCTTCATGTCAGCTACCAACAAACTAACTTGTATCATTTCCATCCAAAATAAAAGGTATCGAGCAGAAACCTTTTTTTCTTATTTTATTAACAGTGACCTCGACCTAACTGGCTATGATCCCTAACTAGATCAGTTTGAGACCTACCAACAAACACATTTTCAGCACAATTTCTCCATTCTTACTGTAGTCATAAGGTGCAAGCTTTTTATCTATTTTAAGCAACAGTGACCTTGACCTTCACCCAGCTGGCCTCAAATGAGACCTCAAGCCTTGTCTGCTTGATTGAAGTTGCTCGCAAACCCTCGCCTGAATTTCCACAGTAAAAAAAATACAAAGAACATTAAGGGGCTTTTTTCTGCTGAATTGAAGACGAGAGTTATATGCCTTGTAAGTCTTGGTCAGTGACGCTAATTAAGACACTAAATAAATGTCAAGTTCCATTTTAATGTATGTAGTAGCCATAGAGAAACAGCGTTGTTGAATGCTTAAGTTAACCTGAATTTTCTCAGTACAATTGGTCATAATTCTGAACAAGATGTGTTTGGGAAACACTATGTCCCCGTATATGACGTTTGACCTTGGAGGATGACCTTGACCCTTCACCAATCAAAATGTGCAGCTCCATGAGATACACATGCATGTCAAATATAAAATTGCTAGCTTCAATATTGCAGAAGTGACATTACATGAGCAATTTTGACCCATATATTTGACCTTGAAGGATGACCTTGACCTTTCACCACTCAAAATGTGCAGCTCCATGAGATACACATGCATGCCAAATATCAAGTTGCTATCTTCAATATTGCAAAAGTACTCATCAAATGAGCGATTTTGGCCACATATATTTGACCTCTGACCTTGAAGGATGACCTTGACCTTTCACCACTCAAAATGTGCAGCTCCATGAGATACACATGCATACCAAATATCAAGTTGCTATCTTGAATATTGAAATATTGCAAAAGTGTACATTAAATGAGCGATTTTGACCCATATATTTGACCTTTGACCTTGAAGGATGACCTTGACCTTTCACCACTCAAAATGTGCAGCTCCATGAGCATGCCAAATATCAAGTTGCTATCTTGAATATTGAAATATTGCAAAAGTGTACATTAAATGAGCGATTTTGACCCATATATTTGACCTTTGACCTTGAAGGCTGACCTTGACCTTTCACCACTCAAAATGTGCAGTTCCATGAGATACATATGCATGCCAAATATCAATTTGCTATCTTCATTATTGCAAAAGTTATTGCAAATGTTAAAGTTGGTGCAAACCAACCAACCAACAGACCAACCAACAGACCAACCAACAGACAGGGCAAAAACAATATGTCCCCCACTACTATAGTGGGGGACATAAAAATTGCAAGTCAGAGATGGAAATTGGTGATTGACATTGCATGATGATCCCAGAGACATTTGAAGTTACATTGAATATCTGTATACATTGTAAGTTACTGTGTATACTGTGTATAATGTACTTGTTGAATGCAAACTAAAACATGAATTTAAACTAGCATGAAAAAATTAACCAGTCTTTTATTAGTACAAAAGGGGACATAATATTGCTTTAAAGCTGGTCACAGTTAAAGGTGATGGTCAGTGAATGGTCAGAGAGACCCTGTAGCATTTTATTTGAACATCTCTAATTAATAAACAGATATACATAGCATGAATCCTTAACCCCAAAATTACCTGATTCTGCAGCTTGGACTATTCTGTGAAAAGCGAGCTAAACACTTAAATAATGCCATCAAAGTCATGGTTACAAATTATTCATTAATTATCCAAGAATCGTTCCTTCTGTCTTTATGATCATATACATGTTTGACACATGAGTTTCAATGAAGAAACTTTATACATTAAACACAATATTTTATAGAACAGAATTGATACAATGGAGTTATCTACACTACGAACAACAGTTACAACATGACCAAAGTAACACATGCAATGAAATGTGCACAAACCTACTGCAGGTTGGATAAACACATTCACACAGATACAGATCTTGAGACACAATGTATACACAACAGCAGTTGTCATGACAATGGCCTAGTATCGTGAACATTCTTGAGTCAATATCCTGACTCAGTGTTCTCTTTTTTCTCAATGTATGAGATTACTGTGAAACCATTATTATTTGGCAGGCATTAATTTTTGTCTATTTGGTCACTGGACCTATTGGTTAAGTTAAGATTAGTAAATTGTAGTTTGACCATCATGCTCAAATAAGTGTTCATTTTTTTTTGAGTTTTGAAACCAACTCAACCCTTAGTTTGAGAAGGAATATATGCCTATTTTTATAGCTAATATTGAGATTGTTTTTAGCTAACCAACACTCACAATACTCAGCTGAGTGGAAACTCTAATCCCATCTTCTGAGTTGAGCTCAAAACATGAAAATGTTCCTGATACTGGGCCTATGTGTCCACAGCCCATGCCTAGAACTTGAGAGTGTTACCATAGTTACCATGTTAAGGTGGTGCTCGTCCGGGTGACATATTGCGATGTAGCCGCGGTACAGGTTCACCTTCCAGGCCATCTCCTTGGGACAGCTCAGCTCCACCTGGCGGACAACCGTGAATAGTGAGCACTGGGATTAATGCATGTGCGTAGAGTGGCATCCCCGATCAGCCTGTGCAGTATGCACAGGCTAATCAGGAATGACACTTGCGGCTTTTTAAATTGAATTTTTTGTTAATCACGTGTAGGCGGAAAGTGTTGCCCATGATAAGTCTGTGCAGTGTTCGCAGGCTGACCTGGGATGAAAGTTTAAGAATATGCATTAAGCCCAGTTTTTCCAGAACAAGGCTCGTAGAAGAGGAAAGAGTAGTCAATAGCAAGAATTCACTATAGCAATGGAATCCAAAACCATGCCTACTTAGGTCAATCTCTAAAGGCACTGAAATTAAATGAAAGCATTTACAAGAATTTACAATTAAGTACTAGCGTCATGAAAAAAGCTGAAAACAGAGTCCATTGAATCACAATAAAGAGAATAATAAGCTTCCACGAATGATAGACTTGACAATTTTTATATAAAGGTATCTAGAACAATAGCACGTGGAATGTCAGAAATATGATATTTCAGTGGAAGTGAAACTGTGATTTAAAATCCTGCTCCATATTGGCTATAACACTTCTTCTATGACACTTTTACAGCCAAAAAAGACAACCGGCTATGCAGGCTATCTGACTTGTGTGCATATATGCCAATGTAACAGTCTAGTTTTTAGTAGGCACTATATGAGTGTCACATTCCAGTTGTTAGAAGTCACTATATCAGTGTACATAAAATGGCGATATAGGACATAAGACTTGTGTGCATATATGCCAATGTTACAGTCTAGTTTATAGTAGTCACTATATCAGTGTACATGAAATGGCAATTTAGGCCATAAGACTTCTGTGCATATATGCCAATGTCACATTCCAGTTGTTAGAAGTCACTATTACAGTGTCCATGAATACATGGCGTGGCGACAGAGACCTGTGAGAGTGCGTCCTTCATGAGGGCCCAGTTGGGCACACGCCAGGCACTCTCCAGCACCAGGTGGGGGTTCGTGTTGCCCTTGGAGTTGGCGTACTCTAGCAGGTGGTCCCACTGGTTCAGCTCCTTTGAACACCTGCACACAAACACAACTAGCTACAATAGATGCAAACAAATTATGAAATGACATAAAACAAACACAGTATTCAAATGAAATCAGCAAAATATCTTACTGTACCAAATAAATACTAATGTACAATATGCCAATGTCCACCAAAAAAGAAAAGTATAAACAAACTTCAATAATCAGTACTGAAAATTGTGCGGAGAAGTTCCACGTTTAAATTTAAATCATGAGGTTTTTTTAACTGCTGCAAAAACACAAAAACAGAAAAGACATATTAACAAGAGATTGACAATCAATATGGTCCCCAACCATTGAAACTCCACCATGGTCAGTATTTAAAAAATATATTTGTTGCCATAGCAACCAGAATTCTTGACGTAGGAACAAAATGAAATGACGTGCATAATCTCCATATTGCAATCTATCCATGTTTCACGTTTCATGAAAAAATATGAAGAACTTTTAATGTTATCGCAGGATCCAGAAAAAGTGTGACAGACAGATAGACTGACAGACAAAGCGCAAACCACAAGTCCCCTCCAGTTTCAAAGGGTAATAACTCCTTGAAATATTATAAAACCCAAATGACATCACAATTATAAAAAATTCCACCATACAGGAATGCTGCTGATCAATTTTCATTTGATTCCCATGATTATTGTCTGATTTCTCACATGGAAACAAAAAGTGTGACGGACAGAACGACTGACATTGAGTACAACAAAAACAATCATGGGGAAAATGTGTTTCAGACCCGTGCAAACTCAATTCCATCAAAATCAGATTTAAGAAAGATGTGCACAAGCAAGCAAAAATATGCCCTTTCAGGATGCATAAATATGCCAATCCTAACAAGAATGTCAGTTGTAAGATCCTACCGTAGCTTACCCCATATATGAGTCACTATATGACCACATAGCTATTTGTGCCCATACCTGATCCAGTGGTCCTCCCACAGCCTGTACTCAGGTACAATACTGGGGTTTGCTGGGCCAGCATTGTGGTCCACACGAGCCTTCGACATCGCCTGTAAAACAACATACCCAATAGTCAATAGTATATCACATATTACATACACTATAGTCAATAGTACATCACACATACCGTATAGTCAATAGTACATCACACATACCGTATAGTCAATAGTATCTCACACATACCGTAGTCAATAGTATCTCACACATACCATATAGTCAATAGTATATCACAGATACCCTTTAGTCAATAGTATATTACAAATACCATTTAGTCAAAAGTATATCACACACAACATTTTCCCTTACTTAACTAAGTACTTAAGACATGCACTACTTTGATTTTCTGCACAGTGGTGGTATATCACAGTCAATAATACACATATAGAATAGTCAATAGTATATCACAGATACCCTTAAGTCAATAGTATCTCACACATACCATATAGTCAAAAGTATATCACAGAAACCCTTTAGTCAGTAGTACAGATACCGTATAGTCAATAGTATCTCACACATACTGTATAATCAATAGTATATCACAGATACCCTTTATTCAATAGTATCTCACAAATACCGTATAGTCAATAGTATATCACAGATACCCTTTAGTCAATAGTACACATACCGTATAGTCAATAGTATATCGCAGATACCCTTTAGTCAATAGTATCTCACACATACCGTATAGTCAATAGTATATCACAGATACCCTTTAGTCAATAGTATCTCACACATACCGTATAGTCAATAGTATATCACAGATACCCTTTAGTCAATAGTACACAAACCGTATAGTCAATAGTATATCACAGATACCCTTTAGTCAATAGTATCTCACACATACCGTATAGTCAATAGTATATCACAGATACCCTTGAGTCAATAGTATTTCACACATACCGTATACTAGTAGTCAATAGTATATCACAGATACCCTTTAGTCAATAGTATATCACACATACCATATAGTCAAAAGTATATCACAGAAACCCTTTAGTCAGTAGTACAGATACCGTATAGTCAATAGTATCTCACACATACTGTATAATCAATAGTATATCACAGATACCCTTTATTCAATAGTATCTCACACATACCGTATAGTCAATAGTATATCACAGATACCTTTTAGTCAATAATACACATACCGTATAGTCAATAGTATATCACAGATACCCTTTAGTCAATAGTACACATACCGTATAGTCAATAGTATATCGCAGATACCCTTTAGTCAATAGTACACATACCGTATAGTCAATAGTATATCACAGATACCCTTTAGTCAATAGTATCTCACACATATCTTATATTCAATAGTATCTCACACATACCGTATTGTCAAGAGTATATCACAGATACCCTTTAGTCAATAGTACACATACCGTATAGTCAATAGTATATCACAGATACCCTTGAGTCAATAGTATCTCACACATACCGTATAGTAGTAGTCAATAGTATATCACAGATACCGTATAGTCAATAGTATATCACACATACTGTATAGTCAATAGTATCCCACACATACCATATAGTCAATAGTATATCACAGATACCCTTTAGTCAATAGTATCTCACACATACCGTATAGTCAATAGTATATCACAAATACCGTATAGTCAAAAGTATATCACACACAATGTTTTACCACTGTTAACTTAGTACTGTAGACATGCACTACATGCACTTTGATTTTCTGCACAGCAGTGGTTTTGGGTGAAAAGTTTCTGACACCATATTAAGTCACTTTTTGTGACTCTGTCTTGGAATACTAGACTATACATGTACAAAAGGTGTTTTACCAGATATACTTCTGCAGTTGGCACAGGCTAATCTGGGATGACACTTTCTGACTAAACTGTATTTTTGCTAAGAAGAGACTTCTATTGAACAAATATTACCATTGAAGCAGGAAAGTGTTGTCTTTGATAATCCTGTGCGGAGCTAATCTGGGACAATGATTTACGCAAATGCACTAAGCCCAGTGTCCCTCAACTCTCAAATACTCACTGCTTCATATGCCCCCTGTGCCTGCTCAAAGAAGCCATGCTGCTCATAGGCGATGGCAGTGGTGGTCTCAGAGAACTTGGCGCGCTTCTGCCACAGCCCCGCCCACATGTCATCTTCCTTCAGCAGCGAGTACAGGTCACACAGAGCATCCAAAGTTTCCTAGCAACCAAAACAAAGTACAGGTCACAAAGAGTACCCATGGTCTCCTAGCAACCAAAACAGAGTATAGGTCGAAAAGAGCGTCCAGGGTCTCCTAGCAACCAAAACAGAGTACAGGTCACACACAGGACATCCAGTGTTTCCTAGCAACCAAAACAGATTACAGGTCAAACAGAGTATCTTAGATCTCCTAGCAACCAAAACAGACTACATTTCACACTGGGCATACACTGTCTCATAGCAACCATAACAAAGTAATTTTTAATATCATTTTATCCTTAAAATAATAAGGGGATAGTTTTTATGTGCAGTTAATTATGTAATTTAAAACCCCAGTGATTAAGTTATTTTAATGATATTTGCAATCGAGTTGCAATGTCAGGGGTAAAAATTAGTGGCTTCCAGTTTCTAAGGGACAAGTAAATTAAGGTTGACTTACTTGTAGAGGACTGGTGGTGGGTTCAAACTCATACTCGCTGGAGGAGTGGCTCTTCACTAGGGGCTGGGACCCAGCACTGTCGGTTTGCTCCAGTAGGAGACAGGACCGGTACCAAAGGTTGTGGGTACGACCCAGGTACTGGCAGAAACACACACAATATTTGTGGATTTCAATGAGTCATTCATAATACCAATTATATTTCATTAGTGGCTTTAGAAAAAGTATTTTTGAACAAATATATTTTGTATAACTAAGTGTGCAATAAATATTCAATGTTTGGCAGAAAGAAACATATTTCTTTATTATTTCATGATTTAAAAAAGGGCAAAAATAGCTTATGTGTCAAACAAAATGCTTATAATGATGTCATGAAAAGGTGTGCTAAACAACCACATACATGAGAATGGGGGGTGTGTTCTCATATGTGCGCCATTGTATTTAAATGATAATTGTGTTTAAATGTTAAATGTATTCATAAAAAGCAAACGTTTGTGTATGTTCTACATGCTATTTCTATACAGACATTTTCATTTGACAGTAACTTACACTATTACGTTGATATAAGTGAAGGTAAAATACTGTAATATTTCTTATATTTTCACTGCAGTGATACTTTTAAAATCTCATATTTTCACTGATATGACTTTTTTTTCATCAATAAAATTGATTCAAGTATGACAAATACAACAAAAAGGATTATAGAATTAATGCTTAGTTAACCTACGACCACTACTCACTAATCTAAACCATCCAAGGTCTATGAAGTTTTCCATGTGACTATCCTACCTTAAGTATGGTAGGTCTGACTGGTACAGGGGGCACACACAAGGCCAGACTTTCTGTGAAAGTGTGGATAGCACTCGGATGGCAGTCTTTCTGGATCACGTGGCAACCACTGCACAGGAAGGGCACCAGCTCAGCACTCAGCATCTACACACAGCAACAGATACACACCTTTCTACATCAATTACATGGGGCCAACATGTTTGTTTATTTGATTAAAAAAAAAAAAAAATTGTGCATACATTTTATTTTTGCCATATAGTAATACATTCATATTCGATTCATATAAAAATCGTGCAACAAACATATACATGTACAAAAGCATGTACATGTTGGGTGTGTATAGCCATAGAAGTAGTAATCCAAAATATACATACAACACATGTTACAAATTCGGAAAAAAGGAAAGAAAAAGAAAACACTGTATATACTTCATAGATTGAAGATTCACATTAATGGATATTAACATAGTTTTGATCATATCCCATTCCTGTTTAACAATTAACATATATTTTTCTTTCATTTTTTTAAACAACAAAAAAAAAAAAAAAGAGAAAAACAACGATATTCGTTTACTTATAAAAGTAACACATTGGTTTGCTTATAAAAGTAGAGTTACACATGTATGTGTGCAGATCTTTTTTTCTATTTATAAAATTATATGCACATTAGGAATATATTATTTGAATTGTTTGTATATTTGGATTATTGGCAGTTTTCTACAGAATTTCACATGACATACATCAGATAACCTTCATACAATTCATTGACACATAAGTTTCTATGTTGCACGCTTATATAACTGATACCCGCATAAGTTAAATGGCTCGGCTGGAAATCCAACCAATGGTCCTCTGTTTTGAAGACTAATCTATCAATACCAACTGAACAATAAACCCCGTCAACCTCCGTCGTTGTTAGCTTAACTTCTTCTAAGGGATCATAATTAGTGCTCCAGAAATGCATACTTAAAGTGATAGTGTTGATAATGGGACTCATTATGGTCTGAATGCACTATAGACCCAGCCAGCAGACTGTTGAGGTGTGTACATGTACCTGCTGCTGTTTCTCAGACAGGACCTTCCATATGCGAGGGAACAAAGCCAGCCACGTGATGTGACTCAGGTCGGTGCAGCTGTGGCACAGTTGACTCAGAGAGTTCAAGAACTGGAATGTCTGAAAACACATCATTGACATAGCAGCAAGTGAATGCAAGTCGTCAAGAGGGCTAAGTAAAGGCCAATGTTTCAACAACACCAAGGGTGGCTTTGCCAGGCATACTTGAACAGGCAGGACACCCTAACCATACGCAAAAAGCGTTACAAATATTTCTAAACTTTTCTTTTCTTTTCATTTTAACGTGAATTCCATAACTTAAAATGATTTTTTTTATAATATTTCACATTTGAAATAAATCATACATGTGAAAGCTGCTGACCAAAGTTTCATTATCCAGTACATACCTTGACCTCTCTGCAGTTTTCCAGAAACTTGGCCTGCCTCTGCAGCAGGATGACCAGGTTCTGTTTGGGGTCCTGGCACTCCTTCTTAGGGGACTCCTTCACCCCCGGGGTCTCTTCTGAGCCCACACTCAACTCTATGTCAATCTCCTCCTAAAACACACAAGTCAGAGGCTACACTCAACTCTATGTCAATCTCCTCCTACAACACACAAGTCAGAGGCTTCACTCAACTCTATGTCAATCTCCTCCTACAACACAAGTCAGAGGCTACACTCAACTCGATGTCGATCTACTCCTAAAACACAAGTCAGAGGCTACACTCAACTCTATGTCAATCTCCTCCTTAAACACACAAGTCAGAGGCTACACTCAACTCTATGTCAATCTCCTCCTAAAACACAAGTCAGAGGCTACACTCAACTCTATGCCAATTTACTCCTAAAACACAAATCAGAGGCTACACTCAACTCTATGTCAATCTCCTCCTTAAACATTCAAGTCAGAGGCTACACTCAACTCTATGTCAATCTCCTCCTAAAACACACAAGTCAGAGGCTACACTCAACTCTATGTCAATCTCCTCCTAAAACACACAAGTCAGGGGCTACACTCAACTTTATGTCAATGTCAATCTCCTCCTAAAACAAAAGTCTGAGGCTACATTCAACTTTATGTCAATCACCTCCTACAACACAAAAGTCCGAAACTACACGCAACTCTATGTCAATCTTCTACTAAAACACACAGGTCAGAGGTTACTCTAAACTCTATGTCAATCTCCTACAACACAAATCAGAGACTACACTCAACTCTATGTCAATCTCCTCCTACAACACAAATCAGAGACTACACTCAACTCTATGTCAATCTCCTTCTACAAAACACAAGTCAGAGGCTACAATCAAATCTATGGCAAACTCCGCTTAAAACAAACAAGCAGAAAATCAGAGGCTACTCTCAACTCTATGTCAAGCTCCCCCTAAAACACACAAGCAGGAAAGAGGCTACACTCAACTAATCACATTCTGGAAATCTCTCTGCATATTTCAAAGAAGTAAGCAATAGGTATAGAGAGCGACCATGCTTAATTTGACCAATTTTATAATTAGAAGAAGATTCAGAAGTGCACCAAGCACTTTTGCTGGTTAACAAGCTTGGTTGAGATATTATGCCCACAAACATTATCACTAAGTTTTATGATGATTGGATTACAACTTTTAGAGTTATTGATCAGACATTGTTATTCTGGACTTTTCCCACAGCAGGTGCTCCCATTATATTTGCCATTTTTTAACTGCTGTATAAAAATCAGATACACCCACAAATGTCAATCATGTGGATTTTACTCAGCAATTCTATCAAAACTTAAACTCTGCATTCTAAAACTTGGGAAAGGTCTTTTATGTTCAGGTTTTATTAAGGGAATCGCGGTACTCCGTGGGAAGGTATATCCTAATAGTCTCCCCTCGGTACAATTCAGGATACGCCTCCGAGTCCGTAACGTACAGTACGGCATTTTCCATGACGCATTTGAAGGGAAGTAACTGTAATTTCCCCCAAAAATGGCGGAAGTTGAATTGAAATCACCTCCAGCGAGCTTCTAATAAAAAATATGGAAGAATGTTGTGTTATCAGTAAGAAAGTGGTAGGCGTTTATTTCGTATAAACATTTGCTCACGACTTCAGTCGCTAATAATTTTCTAAGCAGGAGCTGTTATTTTGTGATTCCGCTGAGAATTTCGCAAATTCTTTGAAACCATTAAAATTAAATTTCAACCACTCAAAAATGTGCTGTGTCGCCTACGTCACGAAACAAGGTGCAATATTTGACTGGTTCTACGAATTGCGCTAGGAGTTTTTCACGGCACAAGCAAAGATAGCCAGTTTGACTATTTGGTAAACACGTTTTATTTTTAAGTTAAATAATCTATCGAAGTAAAAGAAACATAAAGCAGGCCGTATTTTTTTAAACATATTCATAATTTTGTGTTCTTATTTAATCAAAGTTGTAGAATTGTAAATAATAATAACTAATTGTCAATTCGTGTACTTTCATGATACTATATGGTATTTTGTATATTGTATGACACATATGTAGAGGTCTTTAAATAAAATAGAAAAATGGTTTTAAATGGTGTGTATGTTTTTCCATCTGACGATACGTATCGCGATACGTATTGTATCGTACACAATGTACCGTGATATGTATCGTATCCTAAGGTGAGCGTATCGTGACACCCTTAGGTTTTATACTGTTTGCTTCTTATCAGTTTATTTAAGGTTGGAAAGGAAGCATATTAAACTTGAATCTAGTAAGAAGGGAATTTAATAATGTAATTAGATTTTCTAAGGCACTACATACGCATCAAAGTGCATATCAGAGTAATAAAGGGTTGAAGAGTGCCCAATGACTGGAGTACAGTGATGTAACCCCAGGTACTCACATCCTCCTTGTTGTGGTCGATGGCCTCCACATCCATGGGTTCTTCCTTCATCCTCGTCATGTTGGCAAACTGGGCGCGCTCTGACACGTCAGCCAGGCTCACCACACTGGAGGCCGAGGGCAGCAGGTTGAGACTGGAGCAGGACTGGATCGGGTGGCCGGTCACTGCCACCGACATCAACAGCTGTAATACACGGCAATAGCTGTTATACAGGAAAACTACAGTTATACTGCATTCCTTAATAAATGTGTGCCCAGTTGCTCAAAACTTTACCAGCCAGTTTGGAAATACTCTGTTAACTTCAGAACCAAAAATTTAATTTGAAGTCATTTTATTATAAAACATATGCAAAGTATTAGAGCAGACAAATGTGTTCACAATAAGCACACTGTTGATCTAAACTTATTGTTTACTAAAAAAGACGTTTAAAAACATATAAAAGTCAAAATAATATCCTGATCCTTAATTTAACTGTATTTGCTTACCTGGTGGATAAAGCTTTGAGGAACAACCCTGTTATCTTATAGTTTTAACCAAATATGTAAGCAGTAGAAATGATGGTTTGAAGACTCAATCATAGGATTGCACAACTGTTTTGACCTGTATGTGCCATAAGCAAAAAGCTCCATTACAAGAATGCACCCTGCACGAGACAGCAGTCCTGTCATGGTGCCTACCTCGATACACTGTTTGATCCAGAAGTGAGCCCCCATGGCCTCCCAGTTCTGTGAGCAGGTGATGTAGAGCAGCCTGTCAAAGACGCGGCGAGGGATGCTGGCGTTGAAGACCTCCACAAACTTGTGTCTGATGGCGGGTTGGCTGCAGCGTAGGCCCCCCAGGAATGCCTGCTCCAGCTTGGAGGTCAGCTCTGTACCACTGAGGGCCTCATCCCTGTACACAACCAACACATAGCGTGACAATTCTAAAAATCTAGACCTCATTACTTCAAAATGTAAACAAGCAATTATCTGTTATCTTATTCACATTAAAATATAGAACTTACCACACTTTTCCTGAGTAAGCATAAATGTGCTAAGCACTTAATGGCTACAATGTGCATGGGTTCCAACTTGTGATACTTGAATCATGTCCATTTACAATTGTTTCTATGACTCTGACAAATATGACATTGTTTGTGCCTAGATAGCTAAATGCAAATTTTAATGAATGAAATGATATTCTTTCTGGGATAACTAGGCTTTGAGCTCCAGACCAAGTGTTACCTGTAGATGTAGATGACAAGCTCCAGGAACTGAGCATTGAGCTCCAGACCAAGTGTTACCTGTAGATGTAGATGACAAGCTCCACTAACTGAGCATTGAGCTCCAGACCAAGTGTTACCTGTAGATGTAGATGACAAGCTCCAGGAACTGAGCATTGAGCTCCAGACCAAGTGTTACCTGAAGATGTAGATGAAGAGCTCCAGGAACTGAGCATTGAGCTCCAGACCAAGTGTTACCTGTAGATGTAGATGACAAGCTCCACTAACTGAGCATTGAGCTCCAGACCAAGTGTTACCTGTAGATGTAGATGACAAGCTCCAGGAACTGAGCATTGAGCTCCAGACCAAGTGTTACTTGTAGATGTAGATGACAAGCTCCGGGAACTGTGCATTGAGCTCCAGACCAAGCGTTACCTGTAGATGTAGATGACAAGCTCCAGGAACTGAGCATTGAGCTCCAGACCAAGTGTTACCTGTAGATGTAGATGACAAGCTCCAGGAACTGAGCATTGAGCTCCAGACCAAGTGTTACCTGTAGATGTAGATGACAAGCTCCAGGAACTGAGCATTGAGCTCCAGACCAAAAGTTACCTGTAGATGTAGATGACAAGCTCCAGAAACTGAGCATTGAGCTCCTGACCAAGTGTTACCTGTAGATGTAGATGACAAGCTCCAGGAACTGAGCATTGAGCTCCAGACCAAGTGTTACCTGTAGATGTAGATGACGAGCTCCAGGAACTGAGCATTGAGCTCCAGGTCTTCACTGAACCTTTTCTCAATGTGCACCATGAGCTTCACTAGCAGAATAGCCTTCTCTCGGATTGAAGGGGACTGGTTCAGTGCTATTGTCCCCTGAAAGCAGGAATTTATTTTTTACTTAACATCATTTTCATGTATGGGCATCTTGGCTTGGCCTAATGCATGTGCATAGTGTTGTCCCAGATTAGCCTGTGCAGTCTACAATTTTCGTCTACACTAGAAAATATAATAAAAACAGAAAGTGTCTGCCATAATTAGCCTAGGCAGACTGCACAAGCTAATCTGCGATAACACTTAACACAAATTCATTAAGCCCTATCACTCTAACAAAATTATAAAATTGCATTAAACCAGTTATTATTTTTTACATAGAAGATATGCCAATGTGACCATTCCTAATTGATACTAAAACACACAATCTACATGTTGGATTATTAGTTTAAGTTTACTCAATCTTTTATCAGCACATGTCAATAAAAGCCCAAGTTTATTGATACGTAAACATGTTTTAAGGACAAAGTTAACAACCTAAATTTCAGCTTTATGTGTTCCAAGTTCCAAACAATGGTTCAGCTGCATCAATAAACTATCACATATCCTAGTTCCAAGGTTTTGTTAATTACATGCCTTAGTTTTGACCCAGTCTTCCACCATCTTGGTGATGGCCTTCATGACCTTGCTGTCAGGTGTCTTCTCTATGAGGCCCACGAGGATCTGACCAATGAACGACTTTCTCATCTCCATCGACATGACCACTACACGGTTCTTCACCAGGTCTAGGGAAATGATCAGCAACTCACTGGCAACTGAGGACATAATGTGAACCAACTGAGGACACAATTGGTACCAATTTAAGAAACAATGGGTTCCAACTGAGGACATAATGGGTTACAACTGAGTTTACAACTGAGGATAAAATTGGTACCAAGTGAGGACACACTTAGTACATAGTGAAGACACAATATGTACCAAATGAGGACACAATAGGCACCAACTGAAGACACAATCGGTAAACTGAGAACACTATGGGTACCAATGAGAACACTATAGGTACCAAATGAGGACACCATGGGTACCAACTGAAAACACAATGGGTACCAAGTGAGGACACAATTGGTACCAATTTAACAAACAATTGGTTCCAACTGAGGACATAATGAGTTACAACTGAGGATAAAATTGGTACCAAGTGAGGACACACTTAGTACCAAGTGAAGACACAATATGTACCAATTGAGGGCACAATAGGCACCAACTGAGGACACAATAGGTAAACTGAGAACACAATGGGTACCAATGAGAACACTATGGGTACCAAATGAGGACACCATGGGTACCAACTGAAAACACAATGGGTACCAAGTGAGGACACAATGGGTACCAACTGAGGACATAATGGGTAACAACTGAGAACACAATGGGTAACAACTGAGAACACAATGAGTACCTAGTGAGGACACACTTAGTACCAAAGTGAAGACACAATGGGTACCTAGTTAGGACACAATGGGTACCAACTGAGGACACAATGGGTACCAAGTGAAAACACAATTATTATCATAAAAAGTCATGACTGAACAAGAGCATGCATGACCAACTCTCAGGGAGTGAACACTAGTATTCCACATTGCTTGCTTACATTTTGAAGTAATTTGTTCTCATGACTCAATGTTGATAATGCCAACAACAAATCAAACTTAATAAGCCATGCTAGAAAACTAATGTGAATATCAAGTAAGAATTAAATTAATGTCCTTGAAGGTTCTTCATAATTCATTGAAATAATAAGTAATCAAATATAGTAATATAAATAACTCGCACATAGTTTTGCCATAAATAAATGATCAAGTGAAAAGAAAACAAGACTCTGCCTGGGCTGCGTCAACGCAAGCATGGTACATATACCTGGGCTGGTAAAATAATAATTTTACAATTATGGGCCTGCTCACAAACAGTTTTGCCATAAATAAATAATAAATGGACTAGATGTCAATAGGTGCATGGTACCTGGGCTTGTCTCGGTGGTGGTGGCAGGCTGCAGGTGCTCCCGGACCATCTTGGTGAGCACTTTCATGAACACGGTGATCAGCCTGTCAATGTAGCACTGATTGTGCATGCAGGCTGCCTTAAGGATCATCAGCGTGCTGAACAGCTGACTACTGGAGCCATTGGTCGCCCTGCAACACACACCATAATCAGCAATTGCAACACACACCATCACCAGCGATAGGATCTCTCATAAACCATCACCAGCAATAGGATCTCTCATACACCAAAAGAAGCTTTTTTCAATTAAACACAAATGGAAAGAAGTCTCAATTGGAATTATATTATAGTACCTGAATGCTTAGAGAGATCTTAGTTACTAAAAAAATCTTTATTAAACATTATTAAGTTAATATTTATTTCAAAGCTTAGATAATTCAGATTAACAGATTCTTTTTGTAATTGAATGTTATCAAGTTAATAGTGTTAAGCTCTAAGCTCCGAAGGTTTTAATCAACACCATTTGTAGGATAATAGTATTAATTATCATTGTTTTCTAGCCCAACAGGAAAGTTGGCACTCACTTGTCATAGTTGGTGAGTCCCTCATAGACGACCTTGCTGACGCAGGCGTACAGACACTCTAGCTCCTCATACTTGGAGGCCACACTGGAGTTGAGGGGCTCAGTGGGGAAGAAGGACATGAGGCGAGACAGCAGGCTGTGCACACCACGGATCACCTTCATGTTGGGGCAGTTCATACAGGCCGCTATGCCACGCTGCAGAGGCTTGAAACTGGCCAGGATCTGCTCTCGCTTCTGATCAACAACATACACAGTGGAGGGTCAACAACATACACAGTGGAGGATCAACAACATACACAGTGGAGGATCAAACAAAAACATATTGCAGGATCAAAAACAAACACAGAGTAGGATAAACAACATACACAGTGGATGATCAACAACATACACAGTGGAGGATCAACAACATACACAGTGGAGGATCAACAACATACACAGTGGATGATCAACAACATACACAATGGAGGATCAACAACATACACAGTGGAGGATCAACAACATACACAGTGGAGGATCAACAACATTACACAGTGGATGATCAAAAACATACTCAGTGGATGATCAACAACATACACAGTGGATGATCAACAACATACACAGTGGATGATCAACAACATACACAGTGGATGATCAACATCATACACATTGGATGATCAACAACATACACAGTGGATGATCAACAACATACACAGTGAAGAATCAACAACATACACAGTGCATGATCAACAACATACACAGTGGATGATCAACAACATACACAGTGGAGGATCAACAACATACACAGTGGATGATCAACAACATACACAGTGAAGGATCAACAACATGGCGAGAGAGTGACAGGTATGCATGGCATATTGAAACATGTGACACAACATATTGAAACATGTAAAACATCTAAATGCAAATGGAAAGAATAATTAAGTGACAAATGTGTATCATGCATTAACATCATAAACAAATATTCTTGCTCTAGTAAACTTGATTGTTTAAAACTAATGAATGATCTCATTACATGATTTTTATCATGCAATGGGGAGGCATACCTAATTTCCCAAAAAATAATGACCATTAATAAAGACAAAAGAGGATAAAACAAAGACAATGAATGTTTAAATGTCTGTGGCAGAGACACAGTGTGTTGCATGAAAAACAATGCCTGGCTATAAAGGATTGACAAAGAAAATAAATGCTCAAATGTATATATGGCTAAGACCAAGAACAATGCTATGTACCAGTATGGTGAGTAGGAAGCAGAGAAGCTCCAGGGCTGTGCAGATGTTGTTGAAGTTGGGCTGCTGGCTCTCAACCGTGTTGAGCAGCTTGTCAAACCAGGCCAGCTTGAGCTCCGTGTTGGGCCACACATCTGGGCGCAGGGCGTTCTTGAGCTGGGTGACACAGCGCCTAGACAGCACCTCCCCTGGTGAACCAGCAACCTCACTCACCTAGAATAGAACAGATAGGCTGGTCTGTACTGAACACAAATGTACATTATATAAAAACAAGGGACAAAATTGTCACAAAACGAGGTTTTCATTGTGAAAAAAAAATCTGATAAAGGGAGAAAACTCAAACTGAACTTTTGAAATGAACAAACAAAATTAACCCCCTTTGTAAGTTTGTTTTTTAAAAAAATCTATTTTTATTCGTGGCGACCTTGACATTGGAGATATTGACGTGATTCTTTCGTGCGACACACCGTCCCATGATGGTGAACAAATGTGCCAAATGATTTTAAAATCTCACAATGAATGACATAGTTATGGCCAGGACAAGCTCATTTATGGCCATTTTTGACCTTTGAACTCAAAGTGTGACCTTGACCTTGGAGATATCGACGTAATTATTCCGCGCGACACACCGTCCAATGATGGTGAACAAATGTGCCAAATGATTTTAAAATCTGACAATGAACGACATAGTTATGGCCCGGACAAGCTTGTTCCGCCCGCCCGCCCGCCAGCCAGCCCGCCCGCATTCGCCAATCTAATAACCAGTTTTTTCCTTCGGAAAACCTGGTTAAAAAGGTTGTTAAGGCTGGGAAAAGAAATTCTTTGCATTGTACTGACTTTAATCTTACTGGTGTATACTGTTGTATATGGCAATATCACAAATGTCTTAATGTTAAGTGAGGTGCAACCCTACATTATCTTTCCATACCTGATGTCTCAATGTTAAGTGAGGTGCAACCCTACATTATCTTTCCATACCAGATGTCTCAATGTTAAGTGAGGTGCACCATTACATTATCTTTCCATACCTGACAAGCTATCCTGAGCAAGAAGTTCACAACAGCGTCACAGTACTGTTTCTCTATGGGCTTACTGCTCTCAGGTGACCTGGGCTGGGGCTCGGGGCTCCCTACAGAGCCTGACAGGTACCTGGGCTTCTTCACATCACCCACTGGCTCGACTGACCCGGCCCTCTTCACCTGACCTGTCTCACTGACAATCTGAAACAGGGCACACACACATGTCCTCTCCTTTTCTATACAAATTTTTATTAACAACATTATTTGATATGAAATTTTTGATGCTCTACATTTAAAGCTAACTTATTTCTGGGAATTTTTGCCAAAGCTATTATACCAGCTGAATCCAATCATAATGCAACCTGAATATACACTGTACTCACTGCTCCCAATAGACCATTAGTACTCACCTCAGCAGGTGTGGAGGTGCCCGCAGTATCTGAGTCCTCTTTGATACGCTGTATCTCCCACTTGATGATCACCTCTGCCAAGTCCACCGCCAGCTTCCTGTGCTCTACTGTGGCCTGCATACAATTGTGCACCATGCAATCCTCATCAACACAATCATGAGGAATACCATACACAAATACAGAGAAATAGGCGATGAAAGGCTATTACATGGTCAATAAGTCCCACTAACAGCAGTAAATAATAACAGATACACAAACCAAATTATTTAAGATCAGACGTTTGAGTTGATAAGTAAAACAAACATTATTGAAGATGAGGCATTTTCAAGTTACATTTAAAAAGATACCTTGAATCAAAATCAAATCAAAAGAAAACTGAAAATAAATACAAATGCTGTCATAATACTTAAAGACACAAAATAATACAGGTTTGAAGTGAAAGAAACTCCATAATATTGAATAGTGTCCTACATTCTGTGTGAATCCGAGCCTCTGCAGTGAGTTGACCATGTGCTGTATAAGATGGTGCCTGACAGGGTAGTAGACCTTGTAATGGCGCACCACGAGCTGCAGGATGTGAACCAGCTGGGCCACGGCATGGCCGTCCTCAACTATGATCTTCTTGGTCCAGTGGGTCAGCATGCCCTGCAGGACATAACACCAGGGTCAGAACAAGAGATGTGTTTGTCAGAAACACAATGCCCCCTACTGCGCCGCGTTGATTTTTTTTTCTTCGTTATACCTCTTTGAAAAATATTACTTCCCTTGTGAAAATGATCTGTACCTCCCAAATGATAAATAGAAATTATCTCCCTTTAAAGCTTGTTACTTCCCTTGTTTGTTTGTTTTTACCTGTGACCTTGAAGAATGACCTTGACCTATCACCACTCAAAATGTGCAGCTCCATGAGATAAACATGCATGCCAAAAAATAAGTTGCAAAAGTTATGGCCAATGTCAAAGTTTTCGGATGGACGCACAGACTGACAGACAGACAGACGGACTGACAGTTCAACTGCTATATGCCACCCTACCGGGGGCATAAAAACTACAGCTACACCTCTTGTGAGCATATATTTTGGCCATATACAGATTTTGTTCATTCTTTTTAAACATAATCTTGGAACACATATTTTGTCTAGAGTCCTTCAATTTGCAAAGTTTATAGAGTTTCTGTTATGCTTTCTTGACTTCACCCCTGATATTTGACAATGAAGATTGGAGGCGACAATCTTGCACAATACAATACAAATAACAATCCTTCAACCAACCATCCCTGACAAACATACAGTTGGCAGAAAGGCATGTTTTATCTGTAATCAAATTTTACAGTAGATTAGACTATTTTTCATAAACCATGCCAATGATTTACCATAACTGTGAACGTGCTTACAAAGTCCACATAAGATGCATAACTGTGTAGAATTTGGATGCAGATTTCATCAGTGAAATTATCATCCACTGAAAAAAACTGACTTGTGCCTTCAAATGATTTCTTCATGAATTTTGAATAACAAACATTACATCAGTCCTCAGCCATTTAAAATCCAATAGTATTCATTTTTGATAAAACAAGAAATACCTGAGAACAAAATCACTCATGTATAAACTGGACTTAAAACGTGTGCATAATGGGCTGATCTTAGATGTCACTATACACACATGTACGTACACACACTTGCATTAAGCCATGTTCTCCCACATCACTTTACACACATGTACGCACACACACTTGCATTAAGCCATGTTCTCCCACGTTACTTTACACACATGTACGCACACACACTTGCATTAAGCCATGTTCTCCCACGTCACTTTACACACATGTACGCACACACACTTGCATTGAGCTCTGTTCTCCCACGTCACTTTACACACATGTACGCACACACACTTGCATTAAGCCCTGTTCTCCCAGAGAAAGGCTCAAATCATTCAAGATGTGAACATAAAACTATTGTGACCTACATTCCCGTCCTCCATCCTGCCAGGCATCGCAGGTGTGAGTATCTCCAGGGCCTGCTTGACAACAGCGCGAGCCTCCAGGGCGTGGGCCTTGAGCAGGGAGTGGAACACCTGCAGCACGATACGCTTGTGGATGGCAAACTTGGCGATGATATGTGACAGCAGCAGGTGCCCATGGTACTTGGTCGCCGGGTCGATGCAGTTCTTCATGAGTAGGCATGGCCAGGCAAATGTCATCAGCCTGCGCAGCTTGTTGCCTTGCTTTCTGCACATGTAGAAATGTAAACACCTCAAAGACATCAGAATGTTTATACAAAATTATAGTGTAATATTCTGATACCAAAATGCATAAAGAGCATTACATATAATCAGTAACTATGATTTAACAAACTAGTAAGAAGAACAAAATGAGATTGATACATAAGAGGCATAAATGATTTTTTTTATTTCAATATGATTTTTTTTTCCTAAAGCTTACATTAAAAGCTGTATGTGATGTAAAAATTTAACAATTAAAATTTGATAGTTAAAAAGAGTGCATGTGTACACTGGAAAAACCACTACAGAAAGCAGCGTTCTTAATGTCAAGTTTGGGACTGAAATATGGCCCCATTCCCAATCTCGAAAAGAAAACATATTTCCCAAATGACTTCTGAAAATTGGTTGAATTTTTTATAATTTTATTGTAACATTTAGTTTATTTTCCAATACAGCTCTATAAGTAGATATAGATATATAATTTTTAATAAAAAAAATAATTCTTAATTGAGTAGTATTTGTTAACAAAAAACACTGCCAGGTTTTTATCTGAAGAGTCTGAAGGGTCTGAAGGGTCCTGGCCCCATTCCCAAAATGAAGAAAACCACACTGGAAAGTATGTATGACTCACTTGTTGGCTGCATCATGTACGTGGGGTGCTGCCTGCTCAACCAGCAGTGAGGAGAACTGGAGCAGCAGGATGCGCACAGCGTCTGAGTTGCCAAACGGGTTCTCCGGGTCAATGACCTTGTTTATGAAAACGCTCACAATGTTCTCTGGATTGTCAAGGTCAGGTTGGGCGGGACCGCCAATCAGCCGCTCTGCGTCCGGTCCCTCCAGGGAGTGGTGGTAACAGGGCAGCAATACATACTGGATTATCTGGGGGGGAGAGTTTGAACCTACTTATTTTAGCTTGATTGAAAATAAAGCCAAACACTCATTGAAACATTCTGGAGACCGTTGCCAGGGTAGAAACAATTCTTGGTGTGTATGGGAGATTTAAAGAACGATCCCACAGTTAGGATCGAACCCATGACCTCTCATTTGCTTGGCGGAAACCATTTCCACTATACCACATTTGGGAAGATAGAATAGTAATACGGGGACAATAAAATCAAGTTTAAGCTTCTGCATTTAGAGTGGATTGTAAAATGAAAAACATCATATAAATATTTTACACATGAACAAATTAATACAAAAGAAACAAGCTATGTGTTTGTCAGAAACACTATGTCCCCTACTGTGCCGCTTTGAAGGTATATATTTGACCTCTGACCTTGAAGGATGACCTTGACCTTTCACCACTCAAAATGTGCAGCTCCATGAGATACAACTGCATGCCGAATATGAAGTTGCTATCTTCAATATTGCAAAAGTTATGGCAAAATTTTAAAATTGGAGCAAACAAACAGACAAGCAAACAAACAAACCAACCAACCGACCAACCAACAGACAGGGCAAAAAAAATATGTCCCCCACTATAGTGGTGGGGGACATAAAAATGACACAAGATGCCAGATCAATAAAAAATATATAATATAACAGTGCACAAAAAAATAATCCAAGAAGGTCAAACATTCACACCTACCTTAGCTTTCAGTGTCTGTGGCCAGGCTGGGTCGTGGAAGATCTCCACATACTTGAAGAACGCCTTCCTCTTCCACTCCACGGTGTAGCTCTGCACATAAGTAGTCAAATATATGAGTCTTGTTATGGGGAAATGTGGCTTAAGACGTGCGCATAAAGTCTTAGTGTCCTCTCAGATTAGCCTTTGCAGTCTGTACATGATAATCTGGGATAACAGGTGCCTTCTAAACTGGATTTTTGCTAAGAAGAGACTTCCTTTGATTGAAAAATACCATAAAGCCAGAAAGTTTTGTACCAGATAAGCTCAAGGGTACTGCACAGGCTTATCTGGGACAACACTTCTACGCACATGCATTAAACACAATGTTCTCACAATGCGGCTCATTTAATGTAAAGGTAAAATTTTGAGGACTTGGGGACACCTTTAGAATCCCGTACTTTTATGACCTTGTTGATGAACATGGAGAGAAAACACTCAAATATAGAACAAACACGGCAAGGAACAATTAGACTGGGTGGTTGCTGTATTCCACAATGTTTGGATAAAGGTCAGTTTATTTCACACAGCCTGTCTAATGATGATATACAAAACCAGTTGCTTTATTGTGTATGTACAGGCAGGAAGTTCACTGCTTAATTGTGTATGTACAGGCAGGAAGTTCACTGCTTTATTGTGTATGTACAGGCAGGAAGTTCACTGCTTTATTGTGTATGTACAGGCAGGAAGTTCACTGCTTTATTGTGTATGTACAGGCAGGAAGTTCACTGCTTGATTGTGTATGTACAGGCAGGAAGTTCACTGCTTGATTGTGTATGTACAGGCAGGAAGTTCACTGCTTTATTGTGTATGTACAGGCAGGAAGTTCACTGCTTTATTGTGTATGTACAGGCAGGAAGTTCACTGCTTTATTGTGTATGTACAGGCAGGAAGTTCACTGCTTTATTGTGTATGTACAGGCAGGAAGTTCACTGCTTTATTGTGTATGTACAGGCAGGAAGTTCACTGCTTTATTGTGTATGTACAGGCAGGAATTTCACTGCTTTATTGGGTATGTACAGGCAGGAAGTTCACTGCTTTATTGGGTATGTACAGGCAGGAAGTTCACTGCTTTATTGGGTATGTACAGGCAGGAAGTTCACTGCTTTATTGTGTATGTATAGGCAGGAAGTTCACTGCTTTATTGTGTATGTACAGGCAGGAAGTTCACTGCTTTATTGTGTATGTATAGGCAGGAAGTTCACTGCTTCACTGATAAGATACTTGATACATGTGACCCTTAAAAAATACCCCTACAGATATAGACAAATATAGCGTACACATTTTAACACAAACACCTTTGAATCAAGGAAACACGTTAAGACCGATTAAAATAATCTTCTTAGCACATGTGTGAAGTATACACATACACAACTAAGAGGCAATCAGAAAACAACCAAGAGGGAATCAGTATTTAGTTCTTTACCACTGCAACTGTGTTGTCGAGGAAATCTTTGACAAACTGGTACTGAGAGACGTGGCGGGTCGTGAAACAGCGCAGAAGGTCGAACAGCAGCTCTATCTCACCAGTGTTGTGTCTGCAATAACCATAAAATAGTGACAGGTAAAACAAAACTGCTAGATTTCACTAATGTTGTTTCTGAAACAGACACAGAACAATTTTGTTTGTTTTTGTTGTATACACGATCATTTACCCTTCTTACACTTTACCTGATAAGCTTGTTTACCAGTGCTAAGTGCACATACTTATGACCAGTGCTAAGTGCACATACTTATGCCAGCTGATAAGCTTGTTTACCACCGCTAAGTGCACATACTTATGACAGCTGATAAGCTTGTTTACCACTGCTAAGTGCACATACTTATGCCAGCTGATAAGCTTGTTTACCAGTGCTAAGTGCACATACTTATGCCAGCTGATAAGCTTGTTTACCACCGCTAAGTGCACATACTTATGACAGCTGATAAGCTTGTTTACCACTGCTAAGTGCACATACTTATGCCAGCTGATAAGCTTGTTTACCACCGCTAAGTGCACATACTTATGCCAGCTGATAAGCTTGTTTACCACCGCTAAGTGCACATACTTATGCCAGCTGATAAGCTTGTTTACCACTGCTAAGTGCACATACTTATGACAGCTGATAAGCTTGTTTACCACTGCTAAGTGCACATACTTATGACAGCTGATAAGCTTGTTTACCACCGCTAAGTGCACATACTTATGACAGCTGATAAGCTTGTTTACCACCGCTAAGTGCACATACTTATGCCAGCTGATAAGCTTGTTTACCACCGCTAAGTGCACATACTTATGCCAGCTGATAAGCTTGTTTACCACTGCTAAGTGCACATACTTATGCCAGCTGATAAGCTTGTTTACCACTGCTAAGTGCACATACTTATGCCAGCTGATAAGCTTGTTTACCACTGCTAAGTGCACATACTTATGCCAGCTGATAAGCTTGTTTACCACTGCTAAGTGCACATACTTATGACAGCTGATAAGCTTGTTTACCACCGCTAAGTGCACATACTTATGACAGCTGATAAGCTTGTTTACCACTGCTAAGTGCACATACTTATGCCAGCTGATAAGCTTGTTTACCACTGCTAAGTGCACATACTTATGCCAGCTGATAAGCTTGTTTACCACTGCTAAGTGCACATACTTATGCCAGCTGATAAGCTTGTTTACCACCGCTAAGTGCACATACTTATGCCAGCTGATAAGCTTGTTTACCACTGCTAAGTGCACATACTTATGACAGCTGATAAGCTTGTTTACCACTGCTAAGTGCACATACTTATGCCAGCTGATAAGCTTGTTTACCACTGCTAAGTGCACATACTTATGACAGCTGATAAGCTTGTTTACCACCGCTAAGTGCACATACTTATGCCAGCTGATAAGCTTGTTTACCACCGCTAAGTGCACATACTTATGCCAGCTGATAAGCTTGTTTACCACCGCTAAGTGCACATACTTATGCCAGCTGATAAGCTTGTTTACCACCGCTAAGTGCACATACTTATGACAGCTGATAAGCTTGTTTACCACTGCTAAGTGCACATACTTATGACAGCTGATAAGCTTGTTTACCACCGCTAAGTGCACATACTTATGCCAGCTGATAAGCTTGTTTACCACTGCTAAGTGCACATACTTATGACAGCTGATAAGCTTGTTTACCACTGCTAAGTGCACATACTTATGACAGCTGATAAGCTTGTTTACCACTGCTAAGTGCACATACTTATGCCAGCTGATAAGCTTGTTTACCACTGCTAAGTGCACATACTTATGCCAGCTGATAAGCTTGTTTACCACCGCTAAGTGCACATACTTATGACAGCTGATAAGCTTGTTTACCACCGCTAAGTGCACATACTTATGCCAGCTGATAAGCTTGTTTACCACTGCTAAGTGCACATACTTATGCCAGCTGATAAGCTTGTTTACCACCGCTAAGTGCACATACTTATGCCAGCTGATAAGCTTGTTTACCACTGCTAAGTGCACATACTTATGCCAGCTGATAAGCTTGTTTACCACCGCTAAGTGCACATACTTATGACAGCTGATAAGCTTGTTTACCACTGCTAAGTGCACATACTTATGCCAGCTGATAAGCTTGTTTACCACCGCTAAGTGCACATACTTATGACAGCTGATAAGCTTGTTTACCACTGCTAAGTGCACATACTTATGCCAGCTGATAAGCTTGTTTACCAGTGCTAAGTGCACATACTTATGCCAGCTGATAAGCTTGTTTACCACCGCTAAGTGCACATACTTATGACAGCTGATAAGCTTGTTTACCACCGCTAAGTGCACATACTTATGCCAGCTGATAAGCTTGTTTACCACCGCTAAGTGCACATACTTATGCCAGCTGATAAGCTTGTTTACCACTGCTAAGTGCACATACTTATGCCAGCTGATAAGCTTGTTTACCACTGCTAAGTGCACATACTTATGCCAGCTGATAAGCTTGTTTACCAGTGCTAAGTGCACATACTTATGCCAGCTGATAAGCTTGTTTACCACCGCTAAGTGCACATACTTATGCCAGCTGATAAGCTTGTTTACCACTGCTAAGTGCACATACTTATGCCAGCTGATAAGCTTGTTTACCACTGCTAAGTGCACATACTTATGCCAGCTGATAAGCTTGTTTACCAGTGCTAAGTGCACATACTTATGCCAGTGACTGAAAACTGCCCTATTTAAATCACAGGTAGTGTGCAAAGGGACGTAGAAAGGATTTATTTTATGACTGATCAAAGAACACATTTCTCACAAAAATCATTAGAATTTAATTGAAGCTTAAAATGAAAAATTAATTTTTCACTACTTATTTTGAAACTTAAAGTTCATTCAGTGTTACCTTAAATCTGGTATAAATAAATGTTATTTAAGTAAACCAATGTATAAATAATCATGTATGAACCTGAAGTAGTTGAGGAGACACTTGGCCACAAGGGAGAGCACCTTCCACTGAGTGTAATCTGAGATCTCCTGTACCTGCAGACACATGTGGGGAGAATCAATGGAGGATACAGATACACACACATCCTTACATCGGCCGAATATTTTCGAAAATCAAATGTTCTGCGTAAAACAGTCAATATTGGCACAATTTTATATTTTATGGGAAAGCAATTCATTACCCTTTTATCAGGGCAAACAATTTATATGATATCCAATCAGAAGCATAGTAATGGTCTGTGAGATAATCGTTTTATATGTAAATGCTTCAACATACATTTTCCCATAATGATTATTCACTAAACCTGGAAACAAATAAACACATTAGAAATATGATATAATCATATTCTAAATATAAAACAGAGTGATTTATTTATCAGAGAAACAAGGCAGTCAGTGTCTAGTAAGATAGCTCTTGAATATTTTTCACAAGTGTAAATGAGACTACACTTGTATATTGTACACAAGTGTGCATGTGAGACTACACTTGTATATTGTACACAAGTGTGCATGTGAGACCACACTTGTATATTGTACACAAGTGTGCATGTGAGACTACACTTGTATATTGTACACAAGTGTGCATGTGAGACTACACTTGTATATTGTACACAAGTGTGCATGTGAGACCACACTTGTATATTGTACACAAGTGTACATGAGACCACACTTGTATATTGTACACAAGTGTGCATGTGAGACTACACTTGTATATTATACACAAGTGTGCATGTGAGACTACACTTGTATATTATACACAAGTGTGCATGAGACTACACTCAGATGTTGTACACAAGTGTGCATGGGACTTCACTTGTATATTGTACACAAGTGTGCATGAGACTACACTTAGATATTGTACACAAGTGTTGTGAGACTACACTTAGATAATGTACACAAGTGTGCATGAGACTACACTTAGATATTGTACACAAGTGTGCATGAGACTACACTTAGATGTTGTACATAAGTGTGCATGGGACTTCAATTGGATATTGTACACACGTGTGCATGTGAGACTACACTTGTATATTGTACACATGTGTACATGTGAGACTACACTTGTATATTGTACACATGTGTACATGTGAGACTACACTTGTATATTGTACACAAGTGTGCATGAGACTCCACTTGTATATTGTACACATGTGTACATGTGAGACTACACTTGTATATTGTACACATGTGTACATGTGAGACTACACTTGTATATTGTACACATGTGTGCATGAGACTCCACTTGTATATTGTACACAAGTGTGCATGAGACTACACTTAGATATTGTACACATGTGTGCATGAGACTCCACTTGTATAATGTATACAAGTGTGCATGAGACTACACTTATATATTGTACACAAGTGTGAATGAGACTTCACTTGTATATTGTACACATGTGCACATGTGAGACTACACTTGTATATTGTACACATGTGTGCATGAGACTCCACTTGTATATTGTACACAAGTGTGCATGAGACTACACTTGTATATTATACACAAGTGTGCATGAGACTACACTTAGATATTGTACACAAGTGTGCATGAGACTACACTTAGATATTGTACACAAGTGTGCATGAGGATACACTTGTATTGAACATTGTGTGCATGAGACTCCTCTTGTATATTGTACACAAGTGTGCATGTGAGACTCCTCTTGTATATTGTACACAAGTGTGCATGTGAGACTACACTTGTATATTGTACACAAGTGTGCATGTGAGACTACACTTGTATATTGTACACAAGTGTGCATGTTAGACTACACTTAGATATTGTACACAAGTGTGCATATGAGACAACACTCGTATATTGTAGAGATGTGTGCATCAGACTACACTTAAATATTGTACACAAGTGTGCATGTGAGACTCCACTTGGATATTGTACACAAGTGTTCATATGAGACAACACTCGTATATTGTAGAGATGTGTGCATCAGACTACACTTAAATATTGTACACAAGTGTGCATGAGACTCAACTTGTAAATTGTACACATGTGTGCATGTAAAGACTACACTTATATATTGTACAGATGTGTGCATGTGAGACTTCACTTGTATAGTGTACACAAGTGTGCATGTGAGACTACACTTGTATATTATACACATGTGTGCATGTGAGACTACACTTGTATATTGTACAGTTGTGTGCATCAGACTACACTTAAATATTGTAAACAAGTGTGCATGAGACTCACTTGTATATTGGTCAGATGTGTGCATGAGACTCCACTTGTATATTGTACACAAGTGTACATGTGAGAGTCCACTTGTATATTGTACACAAGTGTACATGTGAGACTAAACTTAAATATTGTAGACAAGTTTGCATGTGAGCCTACACTTAAATAGTGTACCAAGTGTGCATGATACTCAACTTGTATATTGTACAGATGTGTACATGTGAGAGTCCACATGTATATAACAGTCCAACCCCTCTTAAGCAGCCAGTAAAGGGAAACAGCCAAATTGGCTGCTTAAGCGGGGTGGCCTCTTAAGAGGGGGTTGGGTCACAGGGAGTCTGGAGTTGATGAGTGCATGGCCAACTGTTCAATTTTTGTATAAACAAAATGGTAAATATGTCTACATGTACTAAACAATGTATAGACTTAAAATAATTTTATTTCTTCCTTTCTAAAATCAGCTATAAGACAACATTTTCATTCAAAAAATATTCTATTTATCTTTCTTATCATCATCAATATCATCATCATCAGAATCAAGTCAATGAAAAAGAATCATTCTCATGATTCATTGCTTACACAATGCGCGTTGTATGGCCCCAATGCACTTAAGACGGGAACAGTTCTGAATCAGTTATGCGTGAATAACTCCCGTGTCACTATAAATCGATAATTTTATCGGTTTATTGCAGTTTTATGGCTTTGAATACCTACCGCACGAATTGGTCCCGACAGTGATCTCCTTCACTGCAGACTGGAAGTACGTATTGATTTTTCGCCGTTGCGTCTGTGTAATTTTGCCAATGTACATGACTGACTTACTTGCGCATGACCACTCATATGGGGGGGGGGGGGGAATTTAACATTTGGGATGCAAAATTGCTGGCCGCTGGCTGGAGAAACGGGGTTACCGCTTAAGAGGGGTGCATTATATAGTGTTTATCGACGGTCGCGGCACAGACCGGTCGCCTACACGGGGTGACCGGCGATGAGGGGTGACCGGAAGTAGGGGTTGGACTGTATACACACGTGTGCATGTGAGACTACACTTAAAAATTGTACACAAGTGTGCACGAGACTTCACTGAAATAATGTACACAAGTGTGCATGATACTCGACTTGTATATTGGTAAGATGCGTGTATGTGAGACTAAACTTAAAAAGTGGGCATAAGACTTCACTTGGATATTGTACACAAGTGTGCATGAGACTACACTTGGATATTGTACACAAGTGTGCATGAGACTACACTTAGATATTGTACACAAGTGTGCATAAGACTTCACTTGGATATTGTACACAAGTGTGCATGAGACTACACTTAGATATTGTACACAAGTGTGCATGAGACTACACTTAGATATTGTACACAAGTGTGCATGAGACTACACTTGTATATTGTACACAAGTGTGCATGAGACAACACTTAGATATTGTACACAAGTGTGTATGAGACTCCACTCACCGACTTGTCTGCCTGGAACTCTTCTGACACCCACAGCTTCCTCAGGCAGCTCATCTGGCATTCAACAAACATTCATATGGATTGTGCCATGGGAAACTAGGGCTTAATGCATGTGCTTCAAGTGCCCTAGACTGTTTTTTCTTTAGTAAATTCTTTTGTTAAACAAAAAATTCCAAACAAGCAGAAACTTTCATCCCAAATAAGCCAATGCAGACTGCAAGGGTTAATTAAGTAAAACACTTTATGCACATGCATTAAGCCCCTTTTCAATGCAGCTGCATCTACACTCATTTACAGTTCATGAACAATGGCCCCATTCTCCCAATGTGTGGGTTTCATTAACTATTACTTAAGTAAACTTATATTAATTTTAAAATATGAATATTAATATCGCACTCTGATTGTGAGATACTCAATGTGAACATGATCAACGGCAATTTACAAGGTACTGAGAAAAAGGCAAGAGTTCTCATGTTTTCTTGCCTAGTAAATACAAATAGGTATTTTGCAAAAAAGGGAGGACATTAGCAAGACAAGTAACCTGTTATGGGAAATGCCTTTATGTAAGGCGTGACTAAAGCCTAAATTGTTCGAAGGTCATTTATTCAAATGTGGGACTATTATCTGGACTCGTTCCATATGTCAAAAGTGTACATTTTTTCCAAATAACTGTAAAAATTTCAAAAGGTCCCATCCCCATTCCCAACAATGTGAAACAGACTGCTATACCAGCTGTGGGTGGTTGGAGAGCCACTCTTCCTCCAGTCTGACCAGGGTGTGGGTCAGCACTATGGCCTGGTACACCAGATCACCGCTGGTAGGGGCCGCGGGTACAGGCACCTGCTGCTGGATGGTCAAGGTCACCTGGGGGGGCACCTGCAGTACAAACATATGCAGGGTGTGTCAAGGATTGAAGGTCACCTTGGATATATTGTCTGCAGAGCAACTAAAGGTCATGGGTTCTATCCCACTATGGGAGTTTTCTTTAGATACCCCAAAAGACAACCAGTACTGGTTATACCCAGGAAACCTACTTAACAGCTTTTCTATAAGCCTAAGGCTTTTATTGCAATTGATTTAAAATAAATAGGTTTAAACAGCATTCAAATGTAAAATTAAAAAAACAACAACTACTTTATCTGGACAGTCTAATCCTGACAAAGTAAAGCATACCTTTAATTAATATGTCATCATACTATGAATAACACAAGACAAGGGTGATTATATAAGAACATTTTCATAACCTCTTAACAAACAAGTTCAAGTTTTGTCAATGTCTGTAACATGCCCTAAGGAGATGTACCAACACCTTCAGTGACACGCACACCCATACCTGAGCTGTTGCTGTCATCATGGAGACAAGCTTCATGACCTGCATTTTCAGTACATCCCTGAATGCCTGACCCTCACTGTGACTCAACAGGTACTGAAAACAGAACAACAGGTAGTGAAAACAGAACAAGAGGTAGTGAAAACAGAACAACAGGTGCTGAAAACAGAACAACAGGTACTGAAAACAGAACAACAGGTAGTGAAAACAGAACAACAGGTACTGAAAACAGAACAACAGGTACTGAAAACAGAACAACAGGTACTGAAAACAGAACAAAAAGTAGTGAAAACAGAACAACAGGTACTGAAAACAGAACAACAGGTAGTGAAAACAGAACAACAGGCACTGAAAACAGAACAACAGGTAATGAAAACAGAACAAAAGGTACTGAAAACAGAACAACAGGTACTGAAAACAGAACAACAGGTCATGAAAACAGGACAACAGGTAATGAACACAGAACAACAGGTACTGAAAACAGAACAACAGGTAGTGAAAACAGAACAACAGGTACTGAAAACAGAACAACAGGTACTGAAAACAGAACAACAGGCACTGAAAACAGAACAACAGGTAATGAAAACAGAACAACAGGTACTGAAAACAGAACAACATGTAATGTACTGCATGTCACACTAACCACAAAGTATCTCAGGTACTGCATGTCACGTATGTTTGTGTCACTCAGCAGGAACTCCACTGTCTGGACTGGGTATCGCACCAGGAACTTCCCCAGGGGCTCTCGGAATGGGCTGCCAGGCTGAAAACAGCACCATAGAAACCGTCACACATTGGCACTATTGACATAGGAAAATGCAAAATCACTTTTGAATTTTTTTTTAAATGACAAACAAAAAACACAAAAAGCATAGCATCTTCACATTTTAAACACACGATAAGAATTGTCATTAACTTTAATTAGACTTGATCTCCTGTATCAGAATGTAGACTGTGTCCTTAGGGCATGAATGCCCGAACATTCAACACGCAAAAGTCCACTAATGTGGAATCAATGAACCAAGACGTACATGTACACATGCTGGTAAACATGTTTGTTAAGTTTCAGCCATCTAACTGCAATTTTTTTTAGTTATTTAAAACATTTAAATCTGACTAACAGAAGGACAGACAATGGAAAATCTGTAAGCCCCTCACACCCTCTGATATTGCCTGTAAGCCCCTCACACCCTCTGATATTGCCTGTAAGCCCCTCACACCCTCTGATATTGCCTGTAAGCCCCTCACACCCTCTGTAAGCCCCTCACACCCTCTGATATTGTCTGCACAGTAAGCCCCTCACACCCTCTGATATTGCCTGCTCTGTAAGCCCCTCACACCCTCTGATATTGCCTGCACAGTAAGCCCCTCACACCCTCTGATATTGCCTGCACAGTAAGCCCCTCACATCCTCTGATATTGCCTGCACAGTAAGCCCCTCACACCCTCTGATATTGCCTTCACAGGCAATCTGTAAGCCCCTCACACCCTCTGATATTGCCTGTAAGCCCCTCACACCCTCTGATATTGCCTGTAAGCCCCTCACACCCTCTGATATTGCCTGTAAGCCCCTCACACCCTCTGTAAGCCCCTCACACCCTCTGATATTGCCTGCACAGTAAGCCCCTCACACCCTCTGATATTGCCTGCTCTGTAAGCCCCTCACACCCTCTGATATTGCCTGCACAGTAAGCCCCTCACACCCTCTGATATTGCCTGCACAGTAAGCCCCTCACACCCTCTGATATTGCCTGCACAGTAAGCCCCTCACATCCTCTGATATTGCCTGCACAGTAAGCCCCTCACACCCTCTGATATTGCCTGTAAGCCCCTCACACCCCCTGTAAGCCCCTCACACCCTCTGATATTGCCTGTAAGCCCCTCACACCCTCTGATATTGCCTGCACAGTAAGCCCCTCACACCCTCTGATATTGCCTGCACAGTAAGCCCCTCACACCCTCTGATATTGCCTGCACAGGCAATCAGGGACGGCTTTTTCCACTTTTATGGAATTTTTTTGTTTAAAAGAGGTCTCTTCTAAACAAAATCCAGTCTAGGTGGAAGGTGTCATCCCTGATAAGCCTTAACAGACTGCACAGGCTAGTTTAGGTGGAAGGTGTCATCCCTGATAAGCCTTTACAGACTGCACAGGCTAATGGAAGGTGTCATCCCTGATAAGCCTTAACAGACTGCACAGGCTAATCTGTTTAGGTGGAAGGTGTCATCCCTGATAAGCCTTAACAGACTGCACAGGCTAATCTGTTTAGGTGGAAGGTGTCATCCCTGATAAGCCTTAACAGACTGCACAGGCTAATCTGTTTAGGTGGAAGGTGTCATCCCTGATAAGCCTTAACAGACTGCACAGGCTAATGGAAGGTGTCATCCCTGATAAGCCTTAACAGACTGCACAGGCTAATGGAAGGTGTCATCCCTGATAAGCCTTTACAGACTGCACAGGCTAATGGAAGGTGTCATCCCTGATAAGCCTTAACAGACTGCACAGGCTAATGGAAGGTGTCATCCCTGATAAGCCTTAACAGACTGCACAGGCTAATGGAAGGTGTCATCCCTGATAAGCCTTAACAGACTGCACAGGCTAATGGAAGGTGTCATCCCTGATAAGCCTTTACAGACTGCACAGGCTAATGGAAGGTGTCATCCCTGATAAGCCTTAACAGACTGCACAGGCTAATCTGTTTAGGTGGAAGGTGTCATCCCTGATAAGCCTTTACAGACTGCACAGGCTAATCTGTTTAGGTGGAAGGTGTCATCCCTGATAAGCCTTTACAGACTGCACAGGCTTATCAGAGATGACACTTTACATGAATGCATTAAGTCCAGTTTTCCCAGACCTAGGCTCATAATAATCGCAACTGAACTGAAAACTGCAGTATCTCCTTCTTTATTTAATATGAGTTGAAAAGTCTTCCGTTCACCCACAATTGTTTAGAGAAAACAGTCGTGTGTAAGATTGTACCTCAAGCAGCAGAGTTTTCTCCCCCTGCAGCGTGACCTTGACAAGGGGCTCTATCATCTTCTTGCTGGCAGCAGGGATCAGGTGGAAGATGTTGATGATTGCCGCACAGATCTTAAGCTCCTGCAATATAACCTGGAATAAAACATTGCAACACATACGGTTAGTGGAGAACAGCATGCAATCACATGCAAACATCAACATTATTACACTGTACAGGGGCTGTAGTGTCTATAACACAGTTGTGAGTTAAAATAAAAGGATGCTTTTGTAAACGTATTTCAATATTTCTGAAGCGGCACAACGAATCATTTGTTCAATTGTTTCCATAACATGATTTATCATTTATTATTTAAACCAGTACCAACTAGCTCGTACTTCTAATGACATACATTTCATATGTGCCCCCTGTACACAGAGGTATGATACAAACCTGTCCTGTGGTTCGCACCTGTCCAGTCTTCTGACTGTTACCGGCAATCTCCAGCCACTTCTTCAGGTGGGTCTGTAAACATACAGTATACATACAGGTGGGTGTGTAAACTTACAGTACACATACAGGTGGGTCCGTAAACATACAGTACACATACAGGTGGGTCTGTAAACATACAGTGCACATACAGGTGGGTCTGTAAACATACAGTACACATACAGATGGGTTAGTTTACATACAGTACACATACAGGTGGGTCAGTTTACATACAGTACACATACAGGTGGGTCTGTAAACATACAGATGGGTTACATACAGTACACATACAGGTGGGTCAGTTTACATACAGTACACATACAGGTGGGTCTGTAAACGTACAGTACACATACAGGTGGGTCTGTTAACATACAGTACACATACATGTGGGTCTGTTAACATAAAGTACACATACAGGTGGGTCTGTTAATATACAATACACACAGATATTCTCTGTAAACATACAGTACACATACAGGTGGGTCTGTAAACATACAGTACACATACAGGTGGGTCTGTAAACATACAGTACACACATACATTCTCTGTAAACATACAGTACACATACATGTGGGTCTGTTAACATAAGGTGCTCAGACAAAGATATCTTCAAAATTGATAGACTATACTGCTGAAGATTTCAAGCTGTTAAGATCTAGAATATAAGAAACATTACTCTATAAATATGCAAATTATATAAATTAGTTGCAAACACCCTTAATTTAAGATAATATACATGAATACCAATAATGATATCTGCCATGAATTTTAAGAACACTATTACAAATCATTGAAGTGCCTATTTCCTGTTTACAAGATGTCAATGAGTCATTTGGCGCTCACCTGAGACCACACTAAATGTACTTTATGAAACTTAAATGTAATTTCTAGATAAGTTTTTATTTTAAAACTCAGCTGAGAAATGATAAGAACAAATGTTTAACCTACTTTCTGGAAGGTTGGACAAAAATGTGTCATTAAGAGAGTAAACAACGTTTAACTAAAGCCATATAAGGAAAACTGCACAGCCGCCTTGCGGACATGTTAAAAAACAAACAGAACCAGAAACATTTGCAAACCTAGCTGAGATACTATAAGAACAAATTTTTTACCAAAATTAATGAAGATCCGAAAATAAGTGTGGCCTCTATAGTGTTCACAAGTTAAAAGTTGATGATGTACGATTCACAATTCACAACAGACAAACGGGGATCATTTAAGCTCTACATGATCACATTTTGCTCAGGTGAGCTCAAAAATCAAATGTTAAAAAACACAGCAACTTTATTATAAATATGAAGCAGAATGTGTCAGTCTTACCAGTAGCTGTTCACACAGTTTCTCATTGTATGTGTCAGTCTTACCAGTATCTGTTCACACAGTTTCTCATTGTATGTGTCAGTCTTACCAGTAGCTGTTCACACAGGTTCTCATTGAATGTGTTAGTCTTACCAGTATCTGTTTACACAGTTTCTCATTGTATGTGTCAGTCTTACCAGTAGCTGTTCACACAGTTTCTCATTGAATGTGTTAGTCTTACCAGTAGCTGTTCACACAGTTTCTCATTGTATGTGCCAGTCTTACCAGTATCTGTTCACACAGTTTCTCATTGTATGTGTCAGTCTTACCAGTACCTGTTCACACAGTTTCTCATTGTATGTGTCAGTCTTACCAGTATCTGTTCACACAGTTTCTCATTGTATGTGTCAGTCTTACCAGTACCTGTTCACACAGTTTCTCATTGTATGTGTCAGTCTTACCAGTATCTGTTCACACAGTTTCTCATTGTATGTGCCAGTCTTACCAGTAGCTGTTCACACAGTTTCTCATTGAATGTGTTAGTCTTACCAGTAGCTGTTCACACAGTTTTTCATTGTATGTGTCAGTCTTACCAGTAGCTGTTCACAAAGTTTCTCATTGTATGTGTCAGTCTTACCAGTATCTGTTCACACAGTTTCTCATTGTATGTGTCAGGCTTACCAGTAGCTGTTCACACAGTTTCTCATTGTATGTGTCAGGCTTACCAGTAGCTGTTCACACAGTTTCTCATGGAATGCTTAGTCTTTTTTCACCATTTTGATAATAGTGGCCTTTTGGGTTTGGAAAAAAAATTGTCTTGATTATAATTGGGAAATTGGTGTTTGTTTTGATTACAAATACTTAAAGATCGAGAATAAGTAGTTTCAATAATATATAAACTACGTATCAACCCATAGAGCTGCAAAGGGTAAAATTAACTAATTGTTACCTTTTATTTTTTATTGTGGAAATCTTCAAATGGGAATATTAGGCAGACATTTGGGGAACATATATGTTTTATGACTGGGAATGGGGCCCCAAATTTGACAAAAATAAACCCCTTGCTTACCAGTAGCTGTTCACAGAGTTTCTCATTGAATGTGTTAGTCTTACCAGTATCTGTTCACACAGTTTCTCATTGTATGTGTCAGTCTTACCAGTAGCTGTTCACACAGTTTCTCATTGTATGTGTTAGTCTTACCAGTACCTGTTCACACAGTTTCTCATTGAATGTGTTAGTC
This sequence comes from Dreissena polymorpha, assembly GCF_020536995.1. Classification (NCBI taxonomy): domain Eukaryota; kingdom Metazoa; phylum Mollusca; class Bivalvia; order Myida; family Dreissenidae; genus Dreissena; species Dreissena polymorpha. Next base: position 44,784,349 of record NC_068361.1, on the reverse strand, counting down.
TTACCAGTATCTGTTCACACAGTTTCTCATTGAATGTGTTAGTCTTACCAGTATCTGTTCACACAGTTTCTCATTGTATGTGTCAGTCTTACCAGTAGCTGTTCACACAGGTTCTCATTGAATGTGTTAGTCTTACCAGTAGCTGTTCACACAGTTTCTCATTGAATGTGTTAGTCTTACCAGTAGCTGTTCACACAGTTTCTCATTGTATGTGTCAGTCTTACCAGTAGCTGTTCACACAGGTTCTCATTGAATGTGTTAGTCTTACCAGTATCTGTTCACACAGTTTCTCATTGTATGTGTCAGGCTTACCAGTAGCTGTTCACACAGTTTCTCATTGTATGTGTTAGTCTTACCAGTATCTGTTCACACAGTTTCTCATTGTATGTGCCAGTCTTACCAGTAGCTGTTCACACAGTTTCTCATTGTATGTGTTAGTCTTACCAGTACCTGTTCACACAGTTTCTCATTGTATGTGTCAGTCTTACCAGTAGCTGTTCACACAGTTTCTCATTGTATGTGTTAGTCTTACCAGTAGCTGTTCACACAGTTTCTCATTGTATGTGTCAGTCTTACCAGTATCTGTTCACACAGTTTCTCATTGAATGTGTTCGGGAAGAGCTGTGTGAGACTGGAAAGGGCTTACCAGTATCTGTTCACACAGTTTCTCATTGAATGTGTTAGTCTTACCAGTATCTGTTCACACAGTTTCTCATTGAATGTGTTCGGGAAGAGCTGTGTGAGACTGGAAAGGGCTTACCAGTATCTGTTCACACAGTTTCTCATTGAATGTGTTAGTCTTACCAGTATCTGTTCACACAGTTTCTCATTGAATGTGTTAGGGAAGAGCTGTGTGAGACTGGAAAGGGCTTACCAGTATCTGTTCACACAGTTTCTCATTGAATGTGTTAGTCTTACCAGTATCTGTTCACACAGTTTCTCATTGAATGTGTTAGTCTTACCAGTATCTGTTCACACAGTTTCTCATTGAATGTGTTAGGGAAGAGCTGTGTGAGACTGGATAGGGCTTACCAGTAGCTGTTCACAAAGTTTCTCATTGAATGTGTTTGGGAAGAGCTGTGTGAGACTGGAGAGACGCTGGATCACATTGAGGTCAAGGTTGCGGTAGTCACCCAACATCAGTAGCAGGGGCCGCATGGCGCTGTGGACAATCTCCATCTCTATCTGCCCATTGGCAATGAACTGCTGGAACTGGCAGACACACAACAGTAGGTGTGATACATGGAACAAGATAACATTCAGTATAATCTCAATGTTCATTATATTTGTATTTCAGACAAACATGGTATAGCAGGATATATAAAGAATCATGAAAATAAAAATGAAAGACATGAATATATGCCTTTGTCTGGGACAATGGAACTAAATGCATGTGAATTGTGAACTGAATGCACAGGCTTAACTGGGATGACACTTAACGCTTTTAAGATATTTTTTGTAAAAAGATAGTATCTTCCAGTCGAGGTGGAAAGTGATTCCCCGGACTGTAGAGGCTAATCTGGGACGACACGTCACACAAGGGCATCATGCCCATAGAGGCTAGTCTGGGACGACACGTCACACAAGGGCATCATGCCCATAGAGGCTAGTCTGGGACGACACGTCACACAAGGGCATCATGCCCAGTTTTCCCAGAACACAACCCATACAGGGAACACTTAAAAATGCCACTCAAGTTCTTCATGAACTAATGAAGAAACAATAATCTGATAAGTCACATACGTTAATATGTATTGCGTGCATGCATTTTCTTGGCAGTCTTTCTGTTTACAGTGTACTCACACTCTTCATGCACTCATGTGCCACCTCTTGCAGGTCACTACTCTTGCTGTTGAGGGCCTTGTACAACACTTGGAAGATCTTCTCTCGCTTACCAGGGATGTATGAGCAGGCAGCCAGCGCACCTGTTCAACAACAGCATTGCATGGTAAACAGTACAAGCAAGCATTCTCACTGGCTGAGTTGGGCCCAACATCTAGAATCAGTTCACTGCCAACATAACGGCCCTAGGGTCATTATGCGGCCAGAGCCGATTATAGATGTCTGGCCCAGCTCTGCTGTGTGTTATTGTTTATATTACCTATAATTTTATTTTGTTCCTTCACTTAAAATTATTACTGAAACCAGCCTGCAATACTTTTATTTTAATTCAACTAATTACAAAACGTAGTACGTATCTCGTGTGACGTAATTTATGCAATGAAACACACCGGTTAAAACTAGACTCTATGGATTTTAGTGACAACACTTCGGATGTTGTGGTTTATTTAACATTAACATATTTATTTAATAAAGCACCAAAGAATTCAAAACGTATTTCAAACTGGGTGTTTGTCATGTATAATTGGGAATTTCAATAGCAACAAAAAATAAAAAACTCCAACCATGTAATTCATGTTTTGGGTCAGAATGGCTAGAATTTCTTACAAACATTTAAAAAAGTGTGCTCTGAAATAAATTGAGATAAAGGGATGGAAGAACAGAAAATGGAATTTGATAAAGTTGTAAGTTTATTAATTTGTATCATGATAAGTCTTTACAACATTCTAGAAACTACACTGAGACCATATTAAAGATGGCCTCACTAATATACAGGATGAACTGGCCAATATTAAAGATGGCCTCACTAATATACAGGATGAACTGGCCAATATTAAAGATGGCCTCACTAATATACAGGATGAACTGGCCAATATTAAAGATGGCCTCACTAATATACAGGATGAAGGGGCCAATATTAAAGATGGCCTCACTAATATACAGGATGAAGGGGCCAATATTAAAGATGGCCTCACTAATATACAGGATGAAGGGGCCAATATTAAAGATGGCCTCACTAATATACAGGATGAAGGGGCCAATATTAAAGATGGCCTCACTAATATACAGGATGAAGGGGCCAATATTAAAGATGGCCTCACTAATATACAGGATGAAGGGGCCAATATTAAAGATGGCCTCACTAATATACAGGATGAAGGGGCCAATATTAAAGATGGCCTCACTAATATACAGGATGAAGGGGCCAATATTAAAGATGGCCTCACTAATATACAGGATGAAGGGGCCAATATTAAAGATGGCCTCACTAATATACAGGATGAAGGGGCCAATATTAAAGATGGCCTCACTAATATACAGGATGAAGGGGCCAATATTAAAGATGGCCTCACTAATATACAGGATGAAGGGGCCAATATTAAAGATGGCCTCACTAATATACAGGATGAAGGGGCCAATATTAAAGATGGCCTCACTAATATACAGGATGAAGGGGCCAATATTAAAGATGGCCTCACAAATATACAGGATGAAGGGGCCAATATTAAAGATGGCCTCACTAATATACAGGATGAAGGGGCCAATATTAAAGATGGCCTCACTAATATACAGGATGAAGGGGCCAATATTAAAGATGGCCTCACAAATATACAGGATGAAGGGGCCAATATTAAAGATGGCCTCACTAATATACAGGATGAAGGGGCCAATATTAAAGATGGCCTCACTAATATACAGGATGAAGGGGCCAATATTAAAGATGGCCTCACTAATATACAGGATGAAGGGGCCAATATTAAAGATGGCCTCACTAATATACAGGATGAAGGGGTTAATATTAAGACAATATGAGTCTTGCTCTGGGAGGGTTTAAGGCATGAGCATTAAGTGTTATAACAGAGTAGAAAACTGCACAGGATAATCAGAACAACACACCGTGCTTTTATGGTATTTTTGTGTGTAAAGGAAGTCTATTGTTAGCAAAAATCCAAATTAAGCAGAACAATTTGTTTCTTATAAGCTTGTGCAGACTGCACAGGCTAATATGAGAAAACACTTTACAAACAAGCATTAACCACTTTTTCCCAGAAAACACTTAATATATGGAGGTGTGACTCACGTAGGGCACTCTTTCGTAGAGGCATCAGGTTGGTAACAGACTTGTAGCAGGGCAGCTTGAGCAGCACAGAGTCCTCCGCATCACACAGGTTCTGTAACTACACACACAGAGAGGGTGAGAATGGTGTTGTAACTACATACGCATAGATTATTATATGGAGAAAGTGTGCCTCCAGTGGATATTGGCACACTTGGTGAGTTATTTGCACGAGGGCTTTAGCCCGAGTGCAAATAATTACCAAGTGTGCCAAAAACCACTAAAGGCACACTTGTTCCATATAATGACCTGTTTATTGCATATGTTCATCATGTGTTGCACTTACATTTTTTATTAGTCCATCTCTTTATCGAAACTTATTTTAAACCACACTATTTTATTGTATTCCTATCGAAGTTTTCAATTATGCACAATTAACACGCAATGCGAAATATGTTTTGCATTTGTTCGATGACTTAAACAAATATTTTACTGTTAAAAAACAACAGGTCCAACATGTCTTTAAAATCCAGATAGTTTAACTCAAACTAGTGCGTTTCGTCAGAGAAATTACGCCATACAACATACGTCATAATTTGCGCTATCAGTTGCATGAAAAATAAAAGTACGGAAAGCCGGTTTTGATGAAACCGGTTATTTGCACACTTGCTCAATACTGAGATTTTCATGAGTTATTCGCGAAAAAAAACCGGCCAATTTTGTTACTAAATATAGTAACATATGCAATAAACTGATATACATGTATTTTCAGATTGAGTCCATGGTGTTGGCTAATACATGATACTCATAAAAGGGCATGTGTTAAACCAAGAAAAAATGGTAATCTTATAAAGTACCAGAATATTAGTCACAAGTCTAGTTGATAGTCTTTTACACAACCCCAAAAACAACATAATTATGTAACTGCCAAATTAAACATTTGCTGAAATCATGCAATAAACATGATGTTTAATAATTGAACCTTATATTATTCAAGACATTCTTGAAATATATATGCAAAACCAAACATTAAAATTTATGAAATGATACGAGCAGGTCCAAATTAGTCTAAAGAATGCTAGTAAAATGCTGTAAGAATGCAGTCACCTGCTGGCCAGGTCAACAACCTACCTCTGAGAAGTAGACATTGTGTTCTGTGATAGTCAGGTCGATGGTGAACAGGCGTGGGTTCAGTGTGGTACAGAAAGTGTTGCCATCCTGAAACAATGCAACAAACAAATAACATGCACTGCATAAACTACAGGATATGATACTGGCTTAAAACAGCATGGACTCCACAAACTAAAGGAACTGAGATCCGCACAAACAGCATCGACTGCACAAACTAAAGGGTATGACATCGGCATATAACAGCATCAACTACAATAGCTAAAGGGACTGACACCTGCATATAACAGCATGGACTGCAATAGCTAAAGGAACTGACACCAGCATATAACAGCATGGACTGCAATAGCTAAAGGGACTGACACCCGCATATAACAGCATGGACTGCAATAACTAAAGGAACTGACACCAGCATATAACAGCATGGACTGCAATAGCTAAAGGAACTGACACCAGCATATAACAGCATGGACTGCAATAGCTAAAGGGACTGACACCAGCATATAACAGCATGGACTGCAATAGCTAAAGGAACTGACACCAGCATATAACAGCATGGACTGCAATAGCTAAAGGGACTGACACCTGCATATAACAGCATGGACTGCAATAGCTAAAGGGACTGACACCTGCACATAAAAGCATGGACTGCAATAGCTAAAGGAACTGACACCAGCATATAACAGCATGGACTGCAATAGCTAAAGGGACTGACACCTGCATATAACAGCATGGACTGCAAAAGCTAAAGGAACTGACACCAGCATATAACAGCATGGACTGCAATAGCTAAAGGGACTGACACCAGCATATAACAGCATGGACTGCAATAGCTAAAGGGACTGACACCTGCATATAACAGCATGGACTGCAATAGCTAAAGGAACTGACACCAGCATATAACAGCATGGACTGCAATAGCTAAAGGGACTGACACCTGCATATAACAGCATGGACTGCAATAGCTAAAGGAACTGACACCAGCATATAACAGCATGGACTGCAGAGACTAAAGGAACTAACAATGGCATATAAAAGCATGGACTGCAAAGACTAAACTGACAACAGCATATAACAGCATGGACTGTAATAGCTAAAGGAACTGACACCAGCATATAACAGCATCGACTACAATAGCTAAAGGGGCTGACACCTGCATATAACAGCATGGACTGCAATAGCTAAAGGAACTGACACCAGCATATAACAGCATGGACTGCAATAGCTAAAGGGACTGACACCTGCATATAACAGCATCGACTGCAATAGCTAAAGGGACTGACACCAGCATATAACAGCATCGACTACAATAGCTAAAGGGACTGACACCTGCATATAACAGCATCGACTGCAATAGCTAAAGGAACTGACACCAGCATATAACAGCATGGACTGCAGAGACTAAAGGAAACTGACAATGGCATATAAAAGCATGGACTGCAAAGACTAAACTGACAACAGTATATAACAGCATGAACTGCAATAGCTAAAGAAACTGACACCAGCATGGACTGAATAAACTAAACTGTATGACATCTGCATATAACAGCATTAACTTCAGAACTAAACTGACTGACACCAGCTGACACCGGCATATAACAGCATGGACTGCAATAGCTAAAGGAACTGACACCAGCATATAACAGCATGGACTGCAATAGCTTAAGGAACTGACACTGGCATATAATAGCATGGACTGCAATAACTAAAGGAACTGACACTGGCATATAACAGCATGGATGCACAAACTAAAGGGTTTGACACTGGCATATAAAAGCATGGCCTTCAACAGCTAAATGAACTGACACTGGCATATCACATCATGGACTCCACAAACAAAAGCGACTGACACTGGCATATCACATCATGGACTCCACAAACTAACGAGGACTTACACTGGCATATCACATCATGGACTCCACAAACTAACAAGGACTGACACTGGCATATCACATCATGGACTCCACAAACTAACAAGGACTGACACTGGCATATCACATCATGGACTCCACAAACTAACAAGGACTGACACTGGCATATCACAACATGGACTCCACAAACTAACAAGGACTAGGGCTGTCACGATACGCCGTGAGCGTACCGCGGTATATCGTGGTACGGCAACACTGTATCGCGGTACGTACCGCGATATTTTACAAAATATGTATCTGTGAAGAAAACAGCAGAATAACAAGTTTTACAAACTTTATTAAACTCAATAATCAGAAAACACTGGTATCATAGTATGACTAGAAACTGTAAAAGAAACTGTAATAAACTTGATAGAAGTAGTCATTGTTATTGTTCGCGTCTTATTCTAAAATGTCCGCCATGTTGTTTACAATAGCTGTGACTACGATCTGTGTAAATCGAACGCTTCAAGGGCATGTTCAAAATGCGGAGTCAGCGGGCCCAGTATTGAAAATCCGTAGCGTTCTGACTCTTCCTCGACTTATTCATAATCTTAAGATAACATGATTCGGAAGTGCCATGCTTTGAACGATCGATATACTAAAGAAAGAAAATAAGAAATAGAATAAACATCTTTTGGATAATTATGAACTTATTTGCAAAGGAAATCTGTCCCTAATTCCAAAAAAGGTACGGACCCATACATCGCGGTATTTTAAACGTGAAAGTTAAACATCTACAAGTGGAAGCGCTTTCTTGCTTATTTATTTAGACCTTTTGAATCGCTTTTACATTTTTCAAAACGATATCTATATTAAAATAATTATGTAATGTATTTATATCTGTGCTAATATAATAATATTAAAAAAAACGGTGCGGCAATGCCGTACCGCGGTGCGATTTTTTCACGACATGCACCGATATACCGGTATACCGGTGAATTGTGACAGCTCTAACAAGGACTGACACTGGCATATCACATCATGGACTCCACAAACTAACAATGACTGACACTGGCATATCACATCATGGACTCCACAAACTAACAAGGACTGACACAGGCATATCACATCATGGACTCCACAAACTAACAAGGACTGACACTGGTTTATAAAATAGCATACCATGAGTCCTATCTGAGCGTTAGCAGGCTGGTGTCTGAGCAGATGTTTCTTGGGCGGTATCATGTCTTGTAGAACCTCTTTATGTGGCTCCATGATGGCTGCCACAGTCTTACCTGCCACCCCGGCCAGGGTCTCCAGGGACTTCATGGCCTGAAATAGGACACACAGACCTTTGTAAAGTCAATATGGTAGGTGCTGTCAAACAATCACAACCAATGAACTACATAGCAGACATCAGAGGAACATGGTTCACATGCCAGAATGCCTGGCAATTACAAATACCAATAGAGACTATTGTGCATTGCTGGTTCTTAGTTTGTATACACATTAGGGTTAGAGCTTATTGTTAATCACAAATTGTCACAAGCAATATAATTTATTTCAAAGTAATCAATGTCACTTGACAGCCAGAAGGGGCTACCACATATGGACATTAATTAAGCTGTTCAAGGTATACATTTACAAGGTGCAAGCTAACATTGGTATGTGAGGCTGGGTTGGTACTCACCGTCTCCCTGACTGTGGTGAAAAACATTTACAAGTTGCAAGCTAACATTGGTATGTGAGGCTGGGTTGGTACTCACCGTCTCCCTGACTGTGGTGTAAAACATTTACAAGGTGCAAGCTAGGGTTGGAATGTGAGGCTGGGTTGGTACTCACCGTCTCCCTGACTGTGATGTAAAACATTTACAAGTTGCAAGCTAACATTGGTATGTGAGGCTGGGTAGGTACTCACCGTCTCCCTGACTGTGGTGTAAAACATTTACAAGTTGCAAGCTAACATTGGTATGTGAGGCTGGGTTGGTACTCACCGTCTCCCTGACTGTGGTGTAAAACATTTACAAGGTGCAAGCTAACATTGGTATGTGAGACTGGGTTGGTACTCACCGTCTCCCTGACTGTGGTGTAAAACATTTACAAGGTGCAAGCTAACATTGGTATGTGAGGCTGGTTTGGTACTCACCGTCTCACTGACTACGGTGTAAAACATTTACAAGTGGCAAGCTAACATTGGTATGTGAGACTGGGTTGGTACTCACCGTGATGTAAAACATTTACAAGGTGCAAGCTAACGTTTGTATATGAGGCTGGGTTGGTACTCACCGTCTCACTGACTGTGGTGTAAAACATTTACAAGGTGCAAGCTAGGGTTGGTATGTGAGGCTGGGTTGCTACTCACCGTCTCCCTGACTGTGGTGAAAAACATTAACAAGGTGCAAGCTAACGTTTGTACATGAGGCTGGGTTGGTACTCACCGTCCCCCTGACTGTGGTGAAAAACATTAACAATGTGCAAGCTAACGTTTGTAAATGAGGCTGGGTTGGTACTCACCGTCTCACTGACTACAGTGTAAAACATTTACAAGGTGCAAGCTAGGGTTGCAATGTGAGGCTGGGTTGGTACTCACCGTCTCCCTGACTGTGGTGTAAAACATTTACAAGTTGCAAGCTAACATTGGTATGTGAGGCTGGGTTGGTACTCACCGTCTCCCTGACTGTGGTGTAAAACATTTACAAAGTGCAAGCTAGGGTTGGTATGTGAGGCTGGGTTGGTACTCACCGTCTCCCTGACTATGATGTAAAACATTAACAAGGTGCAAGCTAACATTGGTATGTGAGGCAAGTTAGGTACTCACCGTCTCCCTGACTGTGATGTAAAACATTTACAAGGTGCAAGCTAACATTGGTATGTGAGGCAAGTTAGGTACTCACCGTCTCCCTGACTGTGGTGTAAAACATTTACAAGGTGCAAGCTAACATTGGTATGTGAGGCAAGTTAGGTACTCACCGTCTCCCTGACTGTGATGTAAAACATTTACAAGGTGCAAGCTAACATTGGTATGTGAGACTGGGTTGGTACTCACCGTCTCCCTGACTGTGGTGAAAAACATTTACAAGGTGCAAGCTAGGGCTGATATGTGAGGCTGGGTTGGTACTCAACGTTTCCCTGACTGTGATGTAAAACATTTACAAGGTGCAAGCTAGGGTTGGAATGTGAGGCTGGGTTGGTACTCACCGTCTACCTGACTGTGATGTAAAACATTTACAAGGTGCAAGCTAGGGTTGGAATGTGAGGCTGGGTTGGTACTCACCGTCTCCCTGACTGTGATGTAAAGCATTTACAAGTTGCAAGCTAACATTGGTATGTGAGGCTGGGTTGGTACTCACCGTCTCCCTGACTGTGATGTAAAACATTTACAAGGTGCAAGCTAACATTGGTATGTGAGGCTGGGTTGGTACTCGACGTCTCACTGACTGTGATGTAAAACATTTACAAAGTGCAAGCTAACATTGGTATGTGAGGCTGGGTTGGTACTCACCGTCTCCCTGACTGTGGTGTAAAACATTAACAAGGTGCAAGCTAACATTGGTATGTGAGGCTGGGTTGGTACTCACCGTCTCCCTGACTGTGGTGTAAAACATTTACAAGGTGCAAGCTAGGGTTGGTATGTGAGGCTGGGTTGGTACTCACCGTCTCCCTGACTATGATGTAAAACATTTACAAGTTGAAAGCTAACATTGGTATGTGAGGCTGGGTTGGTACTCACCGTCTCCCTGACTGTGATGTAAAACATTTACAAGTTGAAAGCTAACATTGGTATGTGAGGCTGGGTTGGTACTCACCGTCTCCCTGACTGTGATGTAAAACATTTACAAGTTGAAAGCTAACATTGGTATGTGAGGCTGGGTTGGTACTCACCGTCTCCCTGACTGTGATGTAAAACATTTACAAGGTGCAAGCTAACATTGGTATGTGAGGCTGGGTTGGTACTCACCGTCTCCCTGACTGTGATGTAAAACATTTACAAGTTGAAAGCTAACATTGGTATGTGAGGCTGGGTTGGTACTCACCGTCTCCCTGACTGTGATGTAAAACATTTACAAGTTGAAAGCTAACATTGGTATGTGAGGCTGGGTTGGTACTCACCGTCTCCCTGACTGTGGTGTAAAACATTTACAAGGTGCAAGCTAACATTGGTATGTGAGGCTGGGTTGGTACTCACCGTCTCCCTGACTGTGATGTAAAACATTTACAAGTTGAAAGCTAACATTGGTATGTGAGGCTGGTTGGTACTCACCGTCTCCCTGACTGTGGTGTTGGGTGAGGTGACCTGCCGGACCAGCTCATACGTGATGTCATGGAAGGACTTCGTCTGCACCGCCAGCATCTCCTCTGTAGCCTGCTCCCCCTCGAGGCGGCCTGCGCACATAGTCAGCAGGATGTCCAGGTTAGCCCGCGCCAGGTCCACCGCACCACTGGACACCTCCCCCGTGAGATCCATCATCACGAAGAAGAGGGCCTTGAGGAAGAGGAACTGATGCTCCAGCACCCACTTTAGGGCCATACGCTCTGTCAGGGACTTGATGGCCACACACCTAAACACAGAGAATACAGCAATTGAACAAGGGCCTAAGTAAAATTCAAGGAAGGTTATGATAAGGTATGTATGACAGATTATCCACTAAAAGATTTACATGTTCGCAGATATATTATCCTCTTTCTGTGAACAATGGGCTAAATGTTTTTGCATAGTGTTGTCCCAGCAGACTGCACAGGCTAATCACGGTTGAAAATTTCCACTTAAATTATATATTTTTGTTTTATTGATTTCCTTCTTCGCAAAAACCCAGTTTAGGCAGAAAGTTCCATCCCTGATTAGCCTGTGTAGACTGCACAGGCTAAACTGGGGCAAACACTTAAGGCACATGCATCAAACTGAATTTTCCCAGAACGCGGCTTGTATAAATGTTACATCAAGACTGACTTACCCTCCACACTTAGCGTACCAGGCTCTGTCATAACACAGGGAACACATCTTCTCAACAAGATACTCAAACATTGGCAACTGGCATGCCTGCAATGAGAGTATGCAATATAAACAATCAACAAAACATCAACACCCATTAACACGCTACTGACAATGTTGGATAACTACTGGCCAATATTCACTGTTCAATTAACAATTTCAAACAAGAGCTGCGTCTGTGCCCCCTACTGTACTTTGAAGCAACACAGTAGCTATATCCTAATGGAAAACATCATGACAAAGTTACGCTCCACTGATATTTGACAAAGTTACGGGCCTTGAACAGTATCTGAAAGCAACAGACAGTCCAACTGCTATATGCCAACCTACTAAGGGCATAAAAATCAGTAAACTATCTTAAGTGTTTCGTAAAAACTCTGGAAAACTGTCATTATACTTTGCCAAAAATCAATGGACCAGAACAAAAATCACACTTCATCTGTAAGTCATGTAGGTAGACTCAAATACAAACAAGAGCACTGCCTTGCGGGTGCAGACCGCTCATCTAAGGTGAAGGGACTCTCAATTTCAATCACAAAGGAGGGAGGGGCGGAGTGAAGAGGGGTGTATAGTGTGGGGGTGTGGACATTTATAACATTATCTTCCAATAATGCGGGAAAAAAATGCAAAAAAAGTAAAAAATAAATTTTTTTTTTTTGGGGGGGGGGGGGGTATAGTGTGAGGGTGTGGTGGTCATTTGTGAGATGATCTTAAAAATAAAAAGAGGGGGTGGGGGGAAGGGGATTCTTTGGTGCGATGGTTGGACGGTATTTCAAAATAGGGGGGGGATTCTGGATCCTTGGATCCTAGTATACTGGTGGCTGTCTCCAGTATGAATACCTACCCGTTCCTTGGATCCCAGTATACTGGTGGCTGTCTCCAGTATGAATACCTACCCATTCCTTGGATCCTAGTATACTGGTGACTGTCTCCAGTATTAATACCTACCCGTTCCTTAGATCCCAGTATGCTGGTGGCTGTCTCCAATATGAGGACCAGGGCCAGGTTGCCAGGCTTACATAGCTCCTTCTCCTCATGGCCCATGATCACAGCTAGAGCGTCTATCAGGATCTGGGTGTCCATTCCCTGCAAGGACGGAAATAGTCTGAACTAACATTAGTCACTCTTTACTGGTTCAAGTAACCAGTACACTGACTTGAGAGTCTTAATTAGCCTTTTCAATTAAATAAGTTTAAACTTAAAATCACTCTCTATGTAGTCATTTCCTAGCTTTTATTTAACTCAGCAAAAAAAACTTAAATAATCAGATGAAATAATAACTAGAACTGTTCCTGTTGTGCCTTAGATTAACCTTGAATGACATTTTGTCAGTGGCTATTGGCAGTTCAGCTTTTAAAACTACAACTTGTTTTCAAACAATGCAAGCTTCAGAGTTTCATATTGATATCTCATTTTTATATCAGGTGTGATTTAAGAACTACCTCTGGGGAGCAATAATAACGGAATTCAATTAATCATTTCATATGTATATAGGTTCTGCAAATTTGATAACTATTTGTAAACAAGAGATGTGTTTGTCAGAAACACAATGCCCCCTATTGCGCCCCTTTGAAGCCATATAGTTGACCTTTAACCTTGAAAGATGACCTTGACCTTTCACCTCTCAAATATGCAGCTCCATGAGATTCACATGCATGCCAAATATCAAGTTGCTATCTTCAATAATGCAAAATTAAAAACTTATTGCAAAACTTTAACCAAGGTAAAAGTTTTGGGACACACACAATGAATGAATGAATGACAGACAGACAGGCCAAAAACAATATGCCCCGGATATTTCAATCCGGGCGCAGAAAAAGTAAGACATTGAAAAGCAGGAAATCAGTTGAAAGGAGGAGAAATCAATACCCAATATTACAGTGAAGACATGCACTGATCAACATTTAAGCATTTATACACCCGATACTATTAAATAATTTACATCAAATACATTAAAAATGCAGTAATACCAACAACAGTCATTCTAAGTTCAAAGTACACCAGTTTGCAGTGTTCAGCAGTTTGCAGTGTACCTGCAGTTTATTCTGTCTCTCGCCCACTGGGAAGGGCCCACACTGCTGCGAGATGGCGATCATCGTGTAGTGTCGCACCATACACCCCATGAACCGCAGGGCATTCTGGCGTAGCTCCTTGATCGCTGCGGCAACTGTAACCATGGCAACACATGAACTCACACTGAGGGAAACAGGCAGCAACAATGGGGGTATTCAGATATGAAAGACAGGTATGTGGCATTTGAAATTGAGTACTGTGAAAAGTTGGTTGTTTAACACATAGTAAATTTTACCTGTATCAAATTAGATATATCAGTGTCAAGTTCAGACCTGATACTATCAACTATAGATTTGTGAAAAAGTTAAGCTAATAATTCTTACAATGTCAGGGTCAAATATATAAAGTTTATAAGTATGGCAGTGGGAACTCAGGGCATGTTTAGTTCTGCTTACAGATTTTAGAATCCGGTTATCAAGAATTCATGTACATTCCACAGTGAAGGCAGCTCTTGTATGTAAAAGAGATATATTCTTATATGACAAAGTAATGTTCATATACATGACAGAGTTAGGTTCAGATGGAAGATAAATTGAAGCTCAAATCGGTGACAGAGTGAAGTTCATATTATCTGGACAAGAATGGTTCTTACCAAACATGCCAATGAGTGCTTACCAAACATGCCAATGAGTGCTTACCAAACATGCCAATGAGTGCTTACCAAACATGCCAATGAGTGCTTACCAAACATGCCAATGAGTGCTTACCAAACATGCCAATGAGTGCTTACCAAACATGCCAATGAGTGCTTACCAAACATGCCAATGAGTGCTTACCAAACATGCCAATGAGTGCTTACCAAACATGCCAATGAGTGCCTGCTCATGCACTTTCCTAGAGTGTGCATCTGGGTTCTTGTACAGCTGGCCACCAACTGGGATCTCACCCTCGGTGAAACTGAAAACACAACACAATACAATCATGAAAAAGTTGTGGACACACTGGGATCTCACCCTTGGTGAAACTGAAAACACAACACAATACAATCATGAGAAAGTTGTGGACACACTGGGATCTCGCCCTCGGTGAAACTGAAAACACAACACAATACAATCATTTGCATACAAATGGGCACACTACCATCTGTGAAACTGAAAATATGTTAAATACATTGATGGGCAAGTTATAGACACACTATGTTGTATCACTAAAAATACAGAAACTTTGAAAGACAGCTCGGACATGGGTAAGTTTCCATAGGACAATCAACTGAATACCAGCGGTTGATTTGACATGATCGCATTCTTATAATCACAATCCTTTCTAAAAACATAAATTTCAAAAAATGGATTTGTTGCAAATTCACAAAAGTATAAGAACAAGCCCCTCTATATTTTCACATGAAATTTCTGCATCATCCATGTAAAGGAACTCAAATCATTATTAGGAAGCTTGTTGATATGTTAGCCTTACCAGTAGCCACCATAACCAATGTCTACTGAAATCTCTAATTGACTACACAATTCTCACATTGGCTACACAATTCTCACATTGGCTACACAATTCTCAAATTGGCTACACAATTCTCAAATTGGCTACAAAAATTATGTATTTGCTTTTAAAGATGAGAATTTCACGCTTTCTTAGCCAACATTCCAAATGACATGCATTTTGGCTAAAAATTAAGATTTCTTAGCACTAAGCTAAACCTGGGGTGAGTGAAGAGGTTGTCCAGCGTAGACTTCTCATCCTCCAGGTTCATCACGGACACTAGGAAGCAGCGTATGAGCTCCCAGGCCTGCTTGCGATAGTACGTGTCGGTCGTGCTGGACTTGAGGGCCGCCAGGGCAGAGTCAATGGCTCGCTCCACGGGCAGGGACACGGGCTGCTTGCAGTCTTGAAAGTAGATGGAGATGCATGGGCCAACTGTCTCCTTGTCATTGTACTGCAGCTGTAAGACAAGCAGGGAAATGAATGGGGTGAATCAATATGAATGAGAGAGATGTGTGAATTAATATGTATGATAGTAAACATATCTTTTTTTTTTAACTTAGGGCAGTTAACGCAGTTTTGGTAATATTTTCCCAATAATTAAATTTGAAAATTTGTTGCAAATAATAATTACAAATACAACATAAAAAATGACAAACATAAGTTCACTGGCCTTGTTTTGATTTCATTTGCAATTACCAATATGCACATTTGCATTAAAACTGTTAATTTCTACTAGTGATAAACTAAATATTATAACAGAATTGTTAGTACTTTGTAAGGATAAGTCCACTAAATTATGTTCAATCTTACTATATTATATTACCAGCATAAGAGTTAAAATATCCTAAATAAATATATCTGCCACAACACCCCTTTAATATCATTAGAACAAACAATTTTATAAATTTAAAATCAGCCTTTAATCAACCACCAGAATACCAATGTTCAAACTGCAACCATACCGTCTGTGGTTCCCGTAACATCTTCCTGTTGCCCCCTCCAAACTTCCCCAGTACCCTGAAGGCGACGTGCGCAATATTGTCCACAGGGTTCCTCAGGGTCCTCCAGAGTGCCTGCATCAGCTCCGCGCGCACAGGCTGGATGTGGTCGTACAGGAAGTCTGGCTGCAGGTTGTCCACGCACAGCTCCAGGGTCCGCAATCCCTGCATAAAACAGATCATACACCTCAACACATCTTACGGGTCAAATAAGACGCTCATATTTGAGCCTTAATCTTGGAAAATGTGTGAAGTGTTGTCCCAGATTAGCCGGCGCAAAATGCACAAGCTTATAAGGGATGGCACTATCCCCTTTTATGTTATTTTTTTTATTTAAAGGATGTACGTTCTAAGCAAAATCTCCAGTTCCCATAAAGTGTCTTTCCTGATAAGCGATATACAGACTTCACAGGCTTATCTGGGATAACACTAAATGCACATGCATTAAGCACTGATTTCCCAGAGTGCAGCATATATATTTGTAAAACTAAATCTTTATTTTGTTGATACTCGCTTATTTTTCTATAAATAAAGCATACCGGTAATAAATGTTGTTGAACTAACCACTACCAGAGACAAAACCAGCCGTGAACTATAATATAGCTAAAATTTTAATGCAAACAATATTTGTACAATAATTGTGTGATTAATTATTTTAAATTGTTTACATATGAATAACAGATTACTTAAGTATCTATTACAAGTGTCTGTGATCCATTGAGTGCTGACACCTACCTGACTGACAAGTGTCTGTGATCCATTGAGTGCTGACACCAGGGGGTCCATCAGCATGGGTAGGTATGGCAGGAGGGAGCTGAGGCGCACAGGCACAGTGAGACACAGCTCCACAAACAGGTCCTTCATGTGCTGGCGGTGCAGGCCGCTCTGTAGGCTGTTCAGACCTGCAGCAGCAAACACATCTCATGTCACACAGGTATTCAACAGGAGACACCACACAACATCTCATGTCACACAGGTATTCAGCACGAGACACAACGCAACACCTCATGTCACACAAGTATTCTTTCTGACTTTCTTCCGATACAACACTCCTTCTAGATAGAAGATGTGTGTCGGCGACTATTAAGGGGTGAAAACCATCTAAAAGTGCTAGGGCAAGTGTAAAGACCTGCAGCACACAAACCACCTCATGTCACACATATATCCAGCAGAAACCACACAACACCTCATGTCACACAGGTAGCCAGCAGACCCCACACAACACCTCATGTCACACAGGTATCTAGGAGACACCACACAACACCTCATGTCACACAGGTATCCAGGAGACACCACACAACACCTCATGCCACACAGGTATCCAGGAGACACCACACAACACCTCATGTCACTCAGGTATCCAGGAGACACCACACAACACCTCATGTCATACAGGTATCCAGGAGAAACCACAAACACCTCATGTCACACAGGTATCCAGGAGATACCACACACAACACCTCACAGCTATTTACCTAGTGCTAGCTGTGGTTTCATACTCACACCTCACACAGACAGGTACTCACAAACATGTAGCATTAATGAGAGCTCATATGATGTGGAATAGTAAAAGGCAGCTATGACAATAAGGAAAGACCAATGAAACAACAATATTGCAACAACATGATAAAAATAGATGAGGCCATAAATAAATATGCCCTATATATATATTAATATATAAGAGTGGCGTTCTTGGGAAAAGGGGCTTAATGCATTGCGTAAAGTGTTGGCCGAGATTAAGCCTGAGCAGAATACACAGGCTGATCAGGAACCACACTTTCCACTGTTATAGATTTTTTCGTTTAAAGAAAGTCTCTTCTAAAAAAATTCCAGTCTAGGCGGAAAGTGCTGTCCTGATTAGACTGTGCAGACAGCACAGGCTAATCTGGCACAGCACTTTAAGCAAATGCATTAAGCCCAATTTTGCCACAGCATGGCTCATATGATCCTGTGTCTGTGTGTGATCCTACCCTGTAGAAGGTTGGGTAGCAGGGGGAGGAACTCCTGGTACAGCAGATCATGGCCGCCGCTGCCAATGGAGCGGAACAGCGCCCGCAGCAGCAGGAAGTAGTTGTACGGCTCCTTAGCGCTCATAGCCAGCTCCATAGAGCGGTTCACTATGGTGTGCAGGTGGGGCTGGAACATACACAGTTATATATCATAGCCAGCACCATGATGCGGTTCATTGTGATGTGCAGGTGGGGCTGGAACATACTCAGTTATATATCATAGCCAGCACCATGATGCGGTTCACTATGGTGTGCAGGTGGGGCTGGAACATACTCAGTTATATATCATAACCACTCCATGATGCGGTTCACTATGGTGTGCAGGTGGGGCTGGAACATACTCAGTTATATGATATATCATAGCCTGCTCCATGGAGCGGTTCATTGTGGTGTGCAGGTGGGGCTGGAACATACACAGTTATATGATATATCATAGCCAGCTCCATAGAGCGGTTCACTATGGTGTGCAGGTGGGGCTGGAACATACTCAGTTATATGATATATCATAGCCTGCTCCATGGAGCAGTTCACTATGGTGTGCAGGTGGGGCTGGAACATACACAGTTATATATCATAGCCTGCTCCATGGAGCGGTTCATTGTGATGTGCAGGTGGGGCTGGAACATACACAGTTATATGATACATCATTGCCAGCTCCATGGAGCGGTTCACTGTGTGCAGGTGGGGCTGGAACATACACAGTCATATGATATATCATAGCCAGCTCCATGGAGCGGTTCACTGTGGTGTGCAGGTGGGGCTGGAACATACAGTTATATGATATATCATAGCCAGCTCCATGGAGCAGTTCACTGTGTGCAGGTGGGGCTGGAACATACACAGTTATATGATATATCATAGCCAGCTCCATGGAGCGGTTCACTATGGTGTGCAGGTGGGGCTGGAACATACTCAGTTATATGATATATCATAGCCAGCTCCATAGAGCGGTTCACTATGGTGTGCAGGTGGGGCTGGAACATACACAGTTATATGATATATCATAGCCAGCTCCATAGAGCGGTTCACTATGGTGTGCAGGTGGGGCTGGAACATACACAGTCATATGATATATCATAGCCAGCTCCATGGAGCGGTTCACTGTGGTGTGCAGGTGGGGCTGGAACATACACAGTTATATATCATAGCCAGCTCCATGGAGCGGTTCACTGTGGTGTGCAGGTGGGGCTGGAACATACACAGTTATATATCATAGCCAGCTCCATGGAGCGGTTCACTGTGGTGTGAAGGTGGGGCTGGAACATACACAGTTATATGATATATCATAGCCAGCTCCATGAAGCGGTTCACTATGGTGTGCAGGTGGGGCTGGAACATACACAGTTATATGATATATTGTAGCCAGCTCCATGGAGCGATTCACTGTGGTGTGCAGGTGGGGCTGGAACATACACAGTTATATGATATATTGTAGCCAGCTCCATGGAGCGATTCACTGTGTTGTGCAGGTGGGGCTAAAACAATAAACAGGGAAACTTATTATTAAGTACAAAGTGCATGTCCTTTCAATGAGAGCCACAAATGAAGTCAATTACTGTAAAATCATTAAATTTCGTGTGGTACGAATTTTTGTGGATTTCGTTGGTCCCCTGAACCACTCATTCAAGTACCAGCGATTATTTATACATTTTTAATCTGAAATCGGTCATTTCCGTATGTCATTTCCGACATTGTCTTTTGTTGTCGGTAATCAGAGATATTTGTTTTTTGTTATAGTTACTTCACTTCAGTACGTCACATTACACTATATCTTGACTAATTAAAACAAATTTTTAAAATAAAATTCATTTTAATTATTAAATACTTACCTGTTATCGTATGCTTATACTTTCCAAGCGGAAATAACTCATCCGGAATTTTAACTGGGAATCCGCCACCTCAATACCGTAATACAGGCCAGGTTAAACATAGTGCAATGCAACCTAGCCAAAAATCGGTAACCAACCCTCAATATTCTTTCAATATATATACAAAAATATTAATCGAATAGCGGGGTGGGAGGTGGGACTTACCGATAACAGGTAAGTATTTAATAATTAAAATGAATTTTATTTTAAAAATTTGTTTTAATGTCATAAATACTGACCTGTTATCGTATGCTGATTTTGCAGCTGCGGTGGGAAGGTTCGTATATATTTTCCCAACACAGTAGAACCCATAAACAGGGTTATCAGCTAATGATATCAAGTAATCTTCGTTAAAACGGTATTAATTATGACTTCTCGGACAGAGTAATATGTCTATGTCGTAAAGAAGACACTACCGTTAGTGAAACCACAACAAGCCCAAACGTATACAAATTGTATTGTTGGCACTTCAGAAAACGAAGATAAAAAGATGACAAGGTGGTCGGATTCCTCCAGTAAACAGCTTAGAGCACGTCAAAAAGTGGGGTGTGATTAATATATGCCCACAAAACAGACAGAGCTCTTAATTCATGCGGTCAGATCCTAAAAAGGAATGAATCCTTAGATAGGATAAGATTAACTTTCCTTAGTCGAGGTCTAACCCCGAGAAATAGAAGCCGCAGACACATCTCCCCCCCCTTTTTGGGGGAAATGAAGAGTGTCTTTGAGAACCTCGAATGGACTTCTGACTAACACTGCTGAGATAGAACTTCAAAGCCCTGATTGCCCAAAGAAGTTTATCCTCATCTTCATGACTACCAGTTTAAGAAAACTTGGAAACTTGAAGGTAGAAGCCATATAGAGGACTTGATATTAAGCAAGGAATCCTGGCTGACACAACAAAGTGAAAACGACAATAGATCCAACTGGAATTGGTCGTATTCAACAAAAAAAGCATGAATTTCACTTCTCCGTATGGTAAAAGCCATAATAAGAAGGAAAACCGTCTTAAAATTATATTGGAACTGTTAATAAGCCTGATGAAAAAGGTTCATAGGGAGCTCATTAAGCATCCCAACATGTTACACAAGTCAAAACCGCTTAAGAAGGTAAAGGAACGAAAAACATAGTGTTGACGTTCCATAGTTTGGATCAGTTCCAAAATAGGTAAGACAGCACAGAGTTGCGATGACTTACACAAAACAAGGTATACGAAAGCATAATCTCTATCCTTTGATGAAGAAAAGAACAAATTTCTTATCATCAAGAAAAAGATGAGAAAAACCTCTATGTATCTAGCAGAGTGAATAAGGTAATAACTATGCTCTCAATTACCCAGTAAAAAATGAATTTCCATAGAACCTTTATACAGTTCTGATGGAATTATCCTTGCACAAGTAACAAGGATTGAAACTCTAACAGAAAAACGTTCTTCTGTAGAGATAACTAAAAGCATACGATAGAGAAAATTTGTTGTTCTTGCAAAGAACGAATAAGTTCCTGATTTCCAGTTACAAGGAGTGATAATATGATCACCTCCGTGTCTGTAAGTAAACCACGACCGATGTGTGATAGTTGAAACCATCACAAAGGAATCGTGAAAATGTGTTGTAAATGAAAAACAGCTAAAAAGAATTTTCGCTTTTCAAGATGTAGATGTGCAGGTGATATTCGTTAGGATACCACATAATTGAGAAAATCAAGATACGTTGTTCTATGTGATGGTCCATAACCTTATCTGCTCACATCTGTATAAGATGTAAGGAAGGTTGTGATAGAATAAACTATATTCTTGCCAAGATAATCTTCTAGTCTAGACACCACTGAATAGTGGTAAATAATGACAAAAAGATGGAAATCTGTGTCATTAAATAATCCCGAGATTAATATAATTATCTTAAAAATAAAGCTGAAACGGACGTAAGAAAAGACGTCTCAGCAGAAGGACCGGTGACCGGACCGGTAAATACCGACCGGTGACCGGAACCATTTGTCAAGGATGGGTGGGCAAAGAAACCACGGCAAGCCGAACTTTCCCACTCCAAACACACTTGAAAATTGGTAGAATAGGACAGTGTTTAACACTTTATAAGTTTATGACCTATCTACAGAATATAGCCTCTTTTTGAACCAATAACAGGCGCCTTTAAAATCCTGGATAATACAGATCGCGAAGTCATCGATTTGCGAAGTACGGAAATATGATTGATAGTGGTACCTCCGGAATCGGAGGTGTGATGGCAGAAAAAGGTGAAAACCCTAGGGGTAACCTTAAGCGGGTCCACGCTTGCCGGTAGAATGCATGGAAGTCTTAAATTCTGACTTGATTAATCCATTTACTTCAAGACTTCTAACCGGGACGAATTCCGAAAGGAATACGACCAGTTATAGGAAGACGGCCTGTTATGGCCAGAAGTGTAATAGAAGAATAACTTTAAGATGAGATCCCTCCAGAATCTAGGATCTAAGATCTGAGTTCAATAGGTCCTAAGCCATCTACAAGACTGTAGCCACTATGCGGTCAATCTGATAGGCAATCCTATGTATCAGAACTCTTGTTGATTCCAGTAGCTTGAAAATATGCACTGCCGTAGGAGCAATAGAAAAGCAGAAGTCGATACAAATGTCGTCTTGCTAATCCTGCTAGCGTCATTAATGTGTCCCAACTGTTCCGTGACACTGACTGCAAAGTCTGTAGCCGACAGGTAAAGGCGGTTAAAACAATTCATCCTTTGGGTCTCGAACATAAATTAATAGAGGTCAACTAGTAATGTTCGACCTCAATGCTAGTCTCCGAGCCCACTTCAGCCGATCTATCTGCAAGACCAGTAGTCTGCATGTAGCCGGTTGAGATAGAAGTACAAATAACAGATATAGCATAATTTGATAACCGTCGCCAGTAGAACATCAGTATTGAAAAACACAAAAATTCATGTAGATTGTTGAATCCATAAAATATAGTATTCAATACAATCATAGCCAGGGGTATACAACTATGTAATGTAGACGATACACGTGATACTAAAAATTGACCGATGAAAACACAGCGGAACTGGTAATTGGTAAGTGGTGACCGAACCTGACCGGTCAATGACCGGTAACTGTAGCCCGGTGAACGGACCAGTCATAATATGACCGGTGACGTTACCAGTTAAAGACCGAAAAATGGTGGAATCCATATGGTCTGTTATCAATGTCAAGCACTGCTCGGAAAAGAAGATCATGCCAAAAAAATCCAATCCGATGGCGATGAGACATCACTTATTCTGACCGGTGATCAGTGATCGGTGATATGACGATGAATGGTGACCGATGTCCGGTGATCGGGACCGGTATAATATAACTGCGTCAGAATGGAAATATCTGGTGCAGAAGAATGACCATCCACGAAGTCATCTGATAATGTTAACCGGAAAACAACGGTAGATTATCAGTATTAATAGGCATAAGTGTCCTTGTTGTCGTAGTGGAGAAAAGACCAGCTTATCCCGAAGCCTGAATGTTAAACGAACTAGTGTTCGTATACAACTACGGCTCGGTGACTGCAACATGTGTGGATGCCATAAGAAGAACCATCACACGTGGAATGGAGACATGATATTCCTAAAGGAATAAAATGGAGAACGTCGATATGACCAGTAGGTTCATTAACGCCTACGTGAGAAGTGGCGACATCCATATAACTTCGATGCCGAAATATTGTTCGGCTACGCTGGAAATATTGTCTTCTACAATATTGTCTCCGTGAGCATTGACATGATCGCTTACGAGCGTATTAACGCCGAGAACTGCTCAATGAAGGAGAGGTATGTTCGATAACTATCCAGTGGTGCTCAATGCAGTCCGCTGATGTCTACGTGAAGGTTGACGACGTCCTCGTTTTCTGCGATGTCGAGATCTGGATCGGCCGAGATGTGGATCGGCTGCGATGAGACCGAGATCTTCTAGAATAACGTCTCCGTGAGTGACGACGTGATCGCTTACGAGAGCCGCGACGATGAGAACTGCTCGACGAAGAAGAGCGTGTCCGATGTCTAATCCTTGATGAAGACGATGTATTCAACGAAGAATAGGAGAATAATTCAATGAAGAAGACCGAGTTCTTCTTCTTGACCGGTGACTGGTGTTATCGGTGGCAGGCCTAACTGATGACTGTTGACCGGTGACCGGAGCGGTGATCAATGACCGGACCGGACCGTTGACATGACCGGACCGGTGACATGACCGGTGACCGGACCGGACCAGTGACATGACCGGTGACCGGACCGGTGACATGACCGGTGATCAATGACCGGACCGGACCGGTGACATGACCGGTGACCGGTGTCATGACCGGTGACCGGCCCGGTGACATGACCGGTGACCGGACCGGACCGGTGATCAATGACCGGACCGGTGACCAGACCGGACCGGTGACATGACCGGACCGGACCGGTGACCGGACCGGTGACATGACCGGTGACCGGACCGGTGATCAATGACCGGACCGGACCGGTGACATGACCGGTGACCGGACCGGCCGGCCGGTCAGACGTCGATCAATGGTCCGTGATCAACGTCCCCGGTGACGTACCGGTCATATCATGACCAGTGTTGTCACCGGATAATGACCGTATGGCGGATGCCAAATGGTCCGGCATTGGTCGATGTCCTTGACCAATGCCATCGGGCAAAGACCGGCTGACGGGTGTCGCCATATGGTCTGATGTTGACCGACTGTCTAAGAGACTTAGCATAGTACGGTCGCGATCGTGCCCGATACCCGGTGACTGATACTGCAACTATCATCCATGATCTGCGAAGTCACCGGGTATTTATCCACTCTTGTTTCTGCGACCATCATGTAGTCGAATATATGAAAAACAAGAGCAAAGCATATTCAACCATAAACTGGTCACAGACCAGATTATCATACGGCACATAAAATCATTATTTGACCATAATGAAAATTATAATAATACTGCCGTAGATCATAAATTAAACAAAAGTTTAATTCAAAACAGATGAAAAATAAAATGACGATCAATTAGATTGTCATACGGAACGTTAAAATCATTATTGCACACAATGGCAAATGATAAACAATCTGTCAATAGAAGAACACGCTTTGCACGATCTCGTAACACATTAGAAGAACATGCTTTGCACGTTCTAGCAATGTATTAGAAGAGCATGTTTTGCACGTGGTCGTTCGCGCCTGAAAACACCCAGCATGGTAGAAATAAACCATTGTTGGATAAAAACAAGCATGGCTTACCTTTTACAAATGAAACAAAATCCATTAAATCCACACAAATTAATCCGAATGAGAAATAAAAAGATAAATAACACAATTTATCTATTCAAAACCCCAATCAACCAAGTGAAAAACAATATTTTAATTCAGAGCCGTAAAAGACACGTATACACCTGGTTGATCCGGAAAGAATATTGAGGGTTGGTTACCGATTTTTGGCTAGGTTGCATTGCACTATGTTTAACCTGGCCTGTATTACGGTATTGAGGTGGCGGATTCCCAGTTAAAATTCCGGATGAGTTATTTCCCCTTGGAAAGTATAAGCATACGATAACAGGTCAGTATTTATGACATTAAAATATTTCCGAATTAAAAATGGTGTTGTTATTTTCCACTCATTTGGCGTAAATTATATATGTTTAAACTAAGATGTTTATGATTACTTAGTATGATAAGAACTACGATGTTAATGATTATTTAGTATGAATAACAAGTAGTGTGTTAATATAAAATATCATTTTTTACACAGTTTTCAGATTTATCACGTTTGTTAATTACTGCAAATTAAAGTTAAAAGAGACGAGAGAGATAACGGTTTTATTTTGGGGACCTTATTACTCAATTGTTACTACTTGGGGAGCGATTGCGCTGAGAATTACAAATATTGTCAAAACAACATTGATGGCAATTAGCGAGCGGGGACCAACAAGTGTGCCTCTTTATCGCTCTTATCGACAGTTATCGGCAACACTTTCATGCTTCAGTGCACATTAACCTCAAGTCTTGCTGTCAACACAGATTAGCAGATAATGCTTTGTTATTACTCTGGGTTTTTAATAAAAGTTTAATAATTATGACGGTCAGTCTTCCCCGAAAATTTGAAATCCACGAAATTACATATCGTTTTGTTTTTTATTTGAAATCCACGAAATAACGTGTCAACGAATTAGTTGTTTTTTATTAAACCACGAAATTTCATACCGACGAATTTGTATACATTTACAGTATTAACATGTTTTTGAAGAAAAACCTATAAATGGTACAGACAGATAAACAGACAAGGTGATTTCTATACACACCTCCAAAAACTTAATTAGAAATACTAGTAACTGTAATTGAAACCGGAGTAACATGACCTTAAATTAAGCTCTGCCTTGTGTTCTAGACAGGCCATGGTCCATGACATGTATTCAGAAAAACATTTATAGACTAGTCTTAAGTCTAATAATATATTATTCTCAATTAAGAATTGCTTTAATTTTGAGTCAAACTTGGCATAAACTGCCTCTTTATAAACTATTCTCAATATTGAAAATTATATTAAGGACACTTTTACTAGCGGTAGACTGTATATATTCAAACTCTGGACATTGTTCTTGGTTCGAAGTCTATTCTCTCTTCAAAAGTCTATGAATATATTGGTGAACATGGGCCCAGGATTGCCCGTGTATATGGGCCCAGGATTGCCCGTGTACATGGGCCCAGGATTGCCCGTGTACGTGGGCCCAGGATTGCCCATGTACATGGGCCCAGGATTGCCCGTGTACATGGGCCCAGGATTGCCCGTGTACATGGGCCCAGGACTTCCCGTGTACATGGGCCCAGGACTGCCCGTGTACATGGGCCCAGGATTGCCCGTGTACATGGGCCCAGGATTGCCCATGTACAAGGGCCCAGGATTGCCCGTGTACATGGGCCCAGGATTGCCTGTGTACATGGGCCCAGGATTGCCCGTGTACATGGGCCCAGGATTGCCCGTGTACATGGGCCCAGGATTGCCTGTGTACATGGGCCCAGGATGGCCCGTGTACATGGGCCCAGGATTGCCCGTGTACATGGGCCCAGGATTGCCCGTGTACATGGACCCAGGATTGCCCGTGAACATGGGCCCAGGATTGCCTGTGTACATGGGCCCAGGATTGCCTGTGTACATGGGCCCAGGATTGCCTGTGTACATGGGCCCAGGATTGCCCATGTACATGGGCCCAGGATTGCCCATGTACATGGGCCCAGGATTGCCCGTGTACATGGGCCCAGGATTGCCTGTGTACATGGGCACAGGATTGCCTGTGTACATGGGCCCAGGATTGCCTGTGTACATGGACCCAGGATTGCCCGTGTACATGGGCCCAGGATTGCCTGTGTACATGGGCCCAGGATTGCCTGTGTACATGGACCCAGGATTGCCCGTGTACAAGGGCCCAGGATTGCCTGTGTACATGGGCCCAGGATTGCCCGTGTACATGGGCACAGGATTGCCTGTGTACATGGGCCCAGGATTGCCTGTGTACATGGACCCAGGATTGCCCGTGTACATGGGCCCAGGATTGCCTGTGTACATGGGCCCAGGATTGCCTGTGTACATGGACCCAGGATTGCCCGTGTACAAGGGCCCAGGA
The DNA here is from genome assembly GCF_020536995.1 of Dreissena polymorpha. Taxonomy (NCBI): domain Eukaryota; kingdom Metazoa; phylum Mollusca; class Bivalvia; order Myida; family Dreissenidae; genus Dreissena; species Dreissena polymorpha. The sequence goes on along the minus strand of NC_068361.1, from coordinate 44,756,463 downwards.
TTGCCCGTGTACATGGGCCCAGGATTGCCCGTGTACATGGGCCCAGGATTGCCCGTGTTCATGGGCCCAGGATTGCCTGTGTACATGGACCCAGGATTGCCCATGTACAAGGGCCCAGGATTGCCCGTGTACATGGGCCCAGGATTGCCCGTGTACAAGGGCCCAGGATTGCCCGTGTACATGGGCCCAGGATTGCCCGTGTACATGGGCCCAGGATTGCCTGTGTACATGGGCCCAGGATTGCCCATGTACATGGGCCCAGGATTGCCCGTGTCCATGGACCCAGGATTGCCCGTGTACATGGGCCCAGGATTGCCCGTGTACATGGGCCCAGGTTGCCCGTGTACATGGACCCAGGATTGCCCGTGTACATGGACCCTACCTTGAGCATCTGTTCATTCTCAGCTGCAAACAGCGACACTGAACCAAAGACCAGCTTGAACAGCTTCAGGTACAGGTTGCTTCTATCCATGTTACCTGGCAAACACAGCAAAATAATGATAACATGGAAATAATTTACTCTGTCCATGTTACCTGGCAAACAAAGCGACAATCATTATAATATGGAAGTACTTTATGCAGTCTTTGAAATCTACAAGAAGGGTAGAATAGTTTCAGACATAATTGTCTGTTTGCTTAACTCTTATGTAGAACTTACAGTTTAAATATTTAAAATGTGTGGTAAAATGTAAACACACAAGCTATTTACAGTCATAACATGAGCCTTGTTCTGCAACAACTAGATTTGTCCCTTTGGACGACTTACATTGGGAAATAAGTGTTGTTGTTAATGGCTACCAAATGCTTAAAAATTGAGAATAAAAGTGATTTCAATATTACATTTACAGTTATATTTTACTAATGTTCAAATTAAAGAGCTTAATGGGAAATAAACTAAACTGCACAGACTTATCTGGAATGACACTTTTTGCACATGCAATAAGCCTAAAATATGAATATATACAGCACTGCCTATAGTTCCTACTTCCCATCTCCTCGAGTCTAGCCAGCAGGTACTCCACCAGTATCGTGGCAAACGTGGCAGAGGTGGTGGGGTTAGCGAGGAACGTGTTGGCCACAATCTGCAGGGCGTAGTTGTTGTGGATACGATCCACCATGAACTCTATGGTCGTGGCAAAGATCTCCTTGAACGTGAATGGACTCATCATCGTGAACTGAAAGGACAGGGACAAGTGTGACACAGAAAGGAACAAGAAGCGTGTTTGTCAGAAACACATGCCCCCAACTGCGCCGCTTTGATTGATTTATCTATTTTTTTTATGATATCCCTTTAAAAAATATTACTTCCCTTGTAAAAATGCTCTGTACCTGCCAAATGATAAATAGAAAATATCTCCCTATAAAGCTTGTTACTTCCCTTGGATTTTTTTTTACCTTGACCTTTCACCACTCAAAATGTGCAGCTCCATGAGATACACATGCATGCCAAATATCAAATTGCTATCTTCAATATAAGTTATGGCCAATGTTAGAGTTTTCAGACCGACAGACGGACGGACGGACAGACAGTTAAAATGCTATATGCTACCCTACCGGGGGCATAAAAATTATCAATGGAAAACTAACCACAGGTAAACACAGTGTGAGTTTGAGAAATTCCTTACACAAAGCTTTCTCTGATTTTCAGTATTCGAACAAATACTTTGTATATGAAAGCACTGCACCAAAATACCAAGGCTAAATGGTGATTAATATTTTCATTAAGATGCAACAGTACTTTTAAAGTCATGCACAACACATTAAACAAAATGTTGCTTTTTTGTGAGTAAAAACAAAAAGGCCATAAAATGCCCATGTCAGAAGCAAGAACAATAAAGAGTGCTTGACTTTTGTAAATAATATCATGTCATTCCATGTCTATGCCACAAATCTAGATTTACTTTGTCTTACCAAGTCTTATATTTTAATTTGAATAACTGTGCAATCCCCAACAAGGTATGCATATAAGCTACCATAACACAATTTTTTATGCAAAACCTTCTTGAAAAGTTAAATTCATGAGCTGAAACAGTTGTCCTATTTGTAACTATAGTGACCTTCACCTTCACCAGACTGGCGGCCAATGCAGAGGGTCAATGAAGACTAGCTATATAAAACGTTTTATCCTATTACAGTGGAAACACTCCAAACCAGATCCTCTCTAAACCGGTTCTAAGCCTTGCATGATAAACTTGATCTTTATCCAAAACTAACATAATTTTCTCTATTTATCAAGGTTGGTTTATCCTTTACCACTTAGATACGTATTTTGACACATTTGTAGTCACTTAGAAAGTTAAATTTTATTAAAGACTTTTCTAACTATTATCAAGTTTTAAAGGCTTCATTTCCAACCCTTAGATACTGATGAGCAGCAAATAGCATAAAACCTGAACAGACTGTTATTTGAAGGCTGTTCTTGTTTAATGCTGGTTGCAAAAGCCATTTTCACTTTGCTCCTTATGGGGGAAAGGGTTAACATAAAGGAACATTGTCTGCGTGTTGCAGATCATAAGGACCACTAAGACATACATTGATATAAAAACTGAATATCTATAGTAAATGTTGAGTTGTTGCAAGCAAACATGAACCTGAATGTGTCACTACAACAAGGGACATAATTCTGCTAAATTGCAGGGCAGCATTATAAGCCCTCATCAGTGATATTGCATGATAATCCTGTTAAGTTTCAATTGAACAGCTTTTGTAGAAACAGTTGCATGATAATCCTGAAAACATGTGTGAAGTTCATGCAACGAGATATTGTAGAACCAGTCTTATGGAGAGGTTACATGTTTCACTGAGATATTGTAGAACCAGTCTTATGGAGAGGTTACCTTAACACATGCACACCAATGCTGACATTTGGGTGAGAAGTATTTGAGCTAAATACAATATCCTAGAGCATATCCAGGTGGCCACTACTTAAGTACAGGCATAGAAAATCATGTTTATGCTTATCAATATTCCTATTTAGTAATTGGTCAGTATGTATTTTTTTTAAGAATTAATGGGTGCTCACCACACCAGCAAAGTGTTCCAACACCTCCTTCTCCTCCTTCGTTCTAACGGTCTGCACTCTGAAACAAAAACAGGTGCACATTTACTACCATGCACAGTTACTAATAATGCCACTGAAAACACAATGTATTCTATGCAGCACTGTTAAACTGAATATCAAAATCAAAACTCATGTACACTCTTTCGAACCCTTTCACCAATCACTGCATCTGACCCTTGAGAGAATACAATTCCTTGTGTATCTATTTAGAGAATATTACGGTAGGTTAGTGTTGTATAAAGATAAAATTATTTAAGCGAGGCTTACAAAATCTTATCCATTATCCTTGGTCCAAGGTTCAAATTTTCATGAGGAAACAAAATGCATCTGTGTATGAAACTTATCTGGTACCAGTATTCTATTTATCCCATTACTTCCGTATTTTCTATTTTCATTACAAAAGTAAACAACAACAAATAGCGGGGAGCAACACTAAAACATAAATGATGTCGCCAAAATGAGCAAAATGATAATACAAGACTGCCAGCGTTTGCTGTATTCAACGATGTGGAAATACACCAACATGTATCAGATGGTGTTTGATAATTTGATAACATTCCCTAATGCACAAGATACCAGTTGAGAGATGGCATGTTGGTTACGTACACTGCTGGCCTGACGACAGCCTGACCACTGGGAGACACGTTGATGGTGTAGATGTCGAGGGCCTGCAGGGCGTATTTGACCAGGCGCACGTACACCAGGGTCTCCTGGGGCAGGAACTGCTTGTTCTGGACCAGGCTCGTGTCCTTCAACTCTGTACAATACAACACACACACATGGGACACCAATCATTGTTCTGGACAAGGCTCCTTTCCTTCAACTCTGTGCAATACAACACATGCATGGGACACCAATCATACGGGCCTTGTCTGGGTTCTGGACCAGGCTTGTGTCCTTCAACTCTGTACAATACAACACACACATGGGACACCAATCATATGGGCCTTGTCTGGGGAAATCTGGGTTTACTGCATGTACCTAAAGTGTCGTCCCAGGGACAAGAGTTCCCGCCTAAGCTGGAAATTCCTTTAGAAGGAACTTTTCAATAAGCAAACAATTTAATAGCAGCAGAATGTATTGTCCCTGATAAACCTGTGTTGACAGTTCAAGGCTCATAAACATTCAACACAACACGTACAGCTGTGACTTACTTCTGTAGCTCTGTACAGAGTCTTTGGAAACTCACACATTGAATACTAGCCACAAGGTCTGTTATGTGTAATTGTGTATATTGATCAAGGCCACACCAACACAACAAAGTAGAAGTGAAATGAACAGAATACAAAACAAATTCTGATTTAGGTCTGCTTTGTGATTGGTTTTACCAATTATGATTTAACAATATGATTCTACAATCTTAAAGGGGCTTTTCAAGTTTTGGTAATTGACAAAATTAAAAAAAAAATGTTTCAGATTCGAGAAAAAAATGTAGTATTTGTGAGGAAACAGTAATACTGAACATTTACCATGCTCTAAAATATCCATTATATGCATCTTTTAACGATTTAAAAACCTGAAAATTATAAAGCGTTGCATCATATTGTGAGAAACTACGCGGATTGCTTGTATATAAAGTATAAAATACATCACTCATTGTATGAGCACGGATTGCCGAGTGGTCTAAGCGATAGACTTTTACTCCAGGGGTCAGTGGTTTGAGCCCAGTTGAGGGTTACTTTTTTTTTTCTTTAATTTATTCTTGTATTTTACTGGAGCTTTTTAGATCCGATGTTTCCATTTATCAATATAAAGCATGTAATTAATCTTCAATACATGCCAAAATCTGTGAAAAGGCCCCTTTAAACAAAAGATCACATAATGCTGTCAAATGTTTTCTCATTTAAGAAGAGTATTTAGTGGAAGTGTCATCAGACATTTGTTCCACCTTTAAAGATACCGCCGTAGAACACGTACCTGGCCCAATTGCCTTGCAGGAGACAATACCCCATGTGATTGTCTTCACCCCGCACACCAGGGTCTTCACCAGTCCCCGGCAGTCGGCCACTGAGTATGTGTTATATTGGCTGGGTGTCACACCAAACCGGTGTGGAGGCTGAAATACAACACCTTCACTGTGAGGACTGATAGTGATACATAGACAACAATATTGTAAACAAAGTTTTAAAGTCCATTCCAAAATAAAAACAGGGGTTTTAAAGTGACATTTTTGAAACTATTAATTTATATCAAATAGAAATTGGTCATAACGAAGAAAGTCTAAAACCATGAGGTTTATAACAACTTATATACAATTATTTTAATAAACTGCAAATACAAATCTATTTACAAGCTGCCCATCAGTTTACAGCAGTGATGTTTACCTTTTTTATAAAGTACCCATACAAGAAATTTTCCTGATTTTGGAAAAACTACAAAATTCTAATTGCCGTCTGCAATTCCCAAAAGGATAGAAATGTACAACAATTGTGTGCCAAAAGTGCATTATCTGCAAGTAATCAAATACAATCAGCCCATCAACTAAGATCAACAGATCATTTCAAGCCAAATGTATTTTTGCTATTTATACCAAGCAATTTTCAATCTGAAGATTTCATAACACAAATTTTCCTACTCGTAGGGTTTTTTGGGCTAATTTTTCCCAATTGTTCTTGGAAAACTGGGCTTAATGCATGTGCGTAGTGTCCTCCCAGATTAGCATGTGCAGCCCGCACAGGCTAATCAAGGATCACACTTTCCCCCTTTGCGGTGTTTTCCCTTTACAGGCAGTCTCTTATAAGCAAAAAATGTGTCATCCCTGTCGGATCTGGCTAATCTGGGATATCATTTTACTCACATGCATTTGTCCAGTTTTTCCCAAATTAATACTCTAGTGATGTTGACTGTACCTTGTCCTCCTTGGAGGAGCTGGTCTCCTTGATGTCTGCTGACACACTGCCCAGGGGAGGCTTCATGTCCGCTATACAGGGGGTGTCTGGGATGGTGGGTGTGGCCGGGAGAGGGGGCGGGGCGGTGAGGGGCGGGGTAGAGGCCTTGGGCTCCCCCACCCTCCCAGGCAGGGGGGACACACCCACCTCACTGCCTGCCTGACCCACCTGCTTCTGACTGCAACACGGACACATCCAGCAATATACATCAGCACATACAAAACAAGAGCACCGCCTTGCGGGTGCAGACCGCTCACCTATTTTCTTTTAAAAGGTGAAGGGACTCTCATTTTCAATCACAAAGGAGGGAGGGGTGGAGTGAAGAGGGGTGTATAGTGTGGGGGCCTGGACATTTATTACATTATCTTCCAAAAATGCGAAAAAAAATGCGAAAAAAAAATCGGGGGGGGGGGGGGGGGGGGGGGGGGATTCTTGGGTGCGATGGTTGGACGGTATTTCAAACATAAAATAATAAAAATAAATATTTGTGTTTCTTAACCGTTTAAAAAACAATTATTTGGGGGTGGGTGGGGGGGGGGGGGGGGGTTTAGTGTGAGGGTGTTGTGGTCATTTGTGAGATGATCTAAAAAAAAAAAAATTAGGGGGGGAATTCGGGGGAGGGGGTGGGGAGGGGGGGTGGGGGGGTATTCTTGGGTGCGATGGTTGGACGGTATTTCAAAAATAAACTAAATAATAAAAAATATTTGTGTTTTTAAACCGTTAAAAAAAAAAAAACAATTGGGGGGGTGGGGGGTATAGTATAGTGTGAGGGTGTGGTGGTCATTTGTGAGATGATCTTAAAAAAAAAAAATAGGGGGGGGAAGGGGGGTGATTCGGGTGGGGGGGGGGGGTATTCGGGGGGGGAGGGCACGGAGGATGGTTTGGGTGGAGTCTATTGTCAGGTAAGAGTAGTTTTGTCAAAGTATCAATCAAATCTAATCTTAAATAAAGAAGTTATGGCATTTTAGCAAAATTTAATAACTTGACCTTGAGAGTCAAGGTCATTCAAAGGTCAAGGTAAAATTCAACTTGCCAGGTACAGTAACCTCATGATAGCATGAAAGTATTTGAAGTTTGAAAGCAATAGCCTTGATACTTTAGAATTAAAGTGGATCGAAACACAAAATTTAACTATATATTCAAAGTCAAAAAAGGGCCATAATTCCGTAAAAATGACAACCAGAGTAATGCAACTTGTCCTTTTACTGTACCCTTATGATAGTTTGCGAGTGTTCCAAGTATGAAAGCAATATCTATGATAGTTTAGGGGTAAAGTGGACCAAAACACAAAACTTAACAACTAAATTTTCAATTTTCTAAGTATAAAGGGCCCATAATTCCGTCCAAATGCCAGTCAGAGTTACATAACTTTGCCTGCACAGTCCCCTTATGATAGTTAATAAGTGTTGCAAGTATGAAAGCAATAGCTTTGATACTGTAGGAATAAAGTGGACCTAAACACAAAACTTAACCAAATTTTCAATTTTCTAAGTATAAAAAGGGCACATAACTCTGTCAAAATGCCAGTCAGAGTTACATTACTTAGCCTGCACAGTCCCCTTATGATAGTTAATAAGTGTTGCAAGTATGAAAGCAATAGCTTTGATACTTAAGGAATGAAATGGACCTAAACACAAAACTTAACCAAAATTTTCAATTTTCTAAGTATAAAAAGGGCACATAATTCTGTCAAAATGCACGCCATAGTTATCTAACTTTGCCTGCCCAGTCCCCTCATGATAGTTAGTAAGTGTACCAAGTTTGAATGCAATAGCATTGATACTTTCTGAGAAAAGTGGACCTAAACGCAATACTTAACCGGACGCCGACGCCAAGGTGATGACAATAGCTCATAATTTTTTTTCAAAAAATAGATGAGCTAATAAAATGACAACAGAAATGTTAAGTGTTTAAATGCAATTGCAAACTACAATAACAACAGAAATGTTAACGGTGTATTTATGCAATTTGCATCCAAGCATTTTATACTAAGAAAAAGTAACCCAACATATTTATGTTAATTGACTTTTGCCTTCAAGTCACATAAGGATTATAAATCGATAATTTCAACAAGACATTTACTATTAATATATTTATCATATATAGCATTCCATATAAGCAGCAGTTCCTACCATTTGGCCAGTATCTGTGGCAGCTGTATCTTGGCGATAGTCTTGAACTTGAGTACAAACACCTCCAGCATGCGCATTAGCAGCTCCCGCCCCTGTACAACACAGTGGATCATGTACTCATAACAGTACAATACCGTTTTCAAAATCACATGTATAACACACAGAATTATTGGTGTCTAAAAAAATAACAGCAATATTTCGCCTCGTTGAATAATAACATTGTGCAATCAATAAAACAGTAACCAATACTTAAGTAAATATTAAGTTAAAACCTCTCACTTCACAAAACAACACTAGTCAACCAAAGTTAATAAAGTCACCTATTATCGCATGTGAAACATACTTATCCTTAGGCAGTATGTGTGTACTCACATTTCCATTCTCCTGCTCACTCTTCTGTCGTATGCAGTCCACGAGGTTGAGCAGCAGTTTGCAGGACATGGTCTGGATGCTGCTCAGCAGAGACTCATCATGAACATTCTTGGAGAACAGACTCACAGCCCGCGACAGCTCGGCCATCGGCAGCTGCTGCCTCACGTGGTGGACCAGGTCAGCCAGGGTGCTGTAGGCCAGGGGCCTGAAAACAGATATACATACAGACAGGGGCCTGAACACAGATATACATACAGAAAGGGGCCTGAACACAGATATACATACAGACAGGGGCCTGAATACAGATATACATACAGGCAGGGGCCTGAACACAGATAAGCATACAGACAGGGGCCTGAACACAGTTATACATACAGACAGGGGCCTGAACACAGATATACATACAGACAGGGGTCTGAACACAGATATACATACAGACAGGGGTCTGAACACAGATATACATACAGACAGGGGCCTGAACACAGATATACATAAAGACAGGGGCCTGAACACAGATATACATACAGACAGGGGCCTGAACACAGATATACATACAGACAGGGGCCTGAACACAGATATACATGTAGCCACATCCCACTCAGCAAACAAATAGCATGCAGTAATAGTAAACAATTCAGTTTGCAGAGGTATTGGAGGTTTCAGGCTTGGTAAGCAGTGATCAGAGTCCCTTTTGATGTCTGCAGGTCATCAGCTTCATTTGAGCCGTGCTCTGGAAAAATGAGGCTAAATTCATATGCATCAAGTGTAGTCCCAGATGAGCCTGTTCAGTGAAGTGTAGTCCCAGATGAGCCTGTGCAGTTAAGTGTAGTCCCAGATGAGCCTGTGCAGTCAAGTGTAGTCCCAGACGAGCCTGTGCAGTTAAGTGTAGTCCCAGATGAGCCTGTGCAGTCAAGTGTAGTCCCAGATGAGCCTGTGCAGTCAAGTGTAGTCCCAGATGAGCCTGTGCAGTTAAGTGTAGTCCCAGATGAGCCTGTGCAGTCAAGTGTAGTCCCAGATGAGCCTGTGCAGTTAAGTGTAGTCCCAGATGAGCCTGTGCAGTCAAGTGTAGTCCCAGATGAGCCTGTACAGTCAAGTGTAGTCCCAGATGAGCCTGTGCAGTTTAGTGTAGTCCCAGATGAGCCTGTACAGTTAAGTGTAGTCCCAGATGAGCCTGTACAGTTAAGTGTAGTCCTAGATGAGCCTGTGCAGTCAAGTGTAGTCCCAGATGAGCCTGTACAGTCAAGTGTAGTCCCAGATGAGCCTGTGCAGTTAAGTGTAGTCCCAGATGAGCCTGTGCAGTTTAGTGTAGTCCTAGATGAGCCTGTGCAGTCAAGTGTAGTCCCAGATGAGCCTGTGCAGTCAAGTGTAGTCCCAGATGAGCCTGTAAAGTCAATTGTAGTCCAAGATGAGCCTGTGCAGTTTAGTGTAGTCCAAGATGAGCCTGTGCATTCAAGTGTAGTCCCAGATGAGCCTGTGCAGTCAAGTGTAGTCCCAGATGAGCCTGTGCAGTCAAGTGTAGTCCCAGATGAGCCTGTGCAGTCAAGTGTAGTCCCAGATGAGCCTGTGCAGTCAAGTGTAGTCCCAGATGAGCCTGTACAGTCAAGTGTAGTCCCAGATGAGCCTGTGCAGTTTAGTGTGGTGCCAGATGAGCCTGTGCAGTTAAGTGTAGTCCCAGATGAGCCTGTGCAGTTAAGTGTAGTCCCAGATGAGCCTGTGCATTCAAGTGTAGTCCCAGATGAGCCTGTGCAGTTAAGTGTAGTCCCAGATGAGCCTGTGCATTCAAGTGTAGTCCCAGATGAGCCTGTACAGTCAAGTGTAGTCCCAGATGAGCCTGTGCAGTCAAGTGTAGTCCCAAATGAGCCTGATTAGTTTGCACACATTGACCACATTTTTTCTGCTTTCATGGTATTTTTTGTTCAAAGGAAGTTTATTTTGAATGAAAATCCCATCTAAGCGGAAAGCGTTGTCCCATGAATAGGTTGTGTGGACTGCACAGGCTAATCTGAGATGACACTTTACGCACAGGCATTGAGCCCCCTTTATCCCAGAGGGAAGTTCATTTCTTCACCAGAAGCCTTTCAATGACCTTTCATAAGACACCAGTAACTGGACCATGTAACAAACTTGAAATCATCATGAACACTTGTTTAGGACACAGGTCAATCAATAAGAAGGTTTAAAATGACATATGAACATGAGAGCAGCTAACCTGAGAGATTCATACGTAGTCCAGCCAGTCCCAACGAGTACGGTCTCATCAAACAGCTTGTCAATCACCGGCACAAACTCTGTAACCAACAACACTCTTGATGAAGCATGCAGTAAGGAGAATGTAACACACTCTACATTAAACATTCTGGGAAATATTCAGTCTCTCCAGTCTCAATAACCCACAATCAGTGTTTAATACAAAAATATATTTGAACATCTCAAATAACAATTGAAGAAAATGATTTGAAAAGACTGTTAAGAAGTTCATTGGCAGGATGTGTTTGCCTTTTTATGGGTGGGTACTTACTGTTGTGTAGGTGGGTACATAGTCTTACATAGGTGGACACTCACAGTAACATAGGTAGGTACTAACTATGAAACATGTGGGCACTTACTGCTACGTAGGTCGGTGGCCAGGATATGTTTGGCTGCTATGAGTAGTGGGTACTAACTGTTACGTAGATCTGTGGCCAGGATATGTTTGGCTGCTATGAGTAGTGGGTACTAACTGTTACGTAGGTCGGTGGCCAGGATATGTTTGGCTGCTATGAGTAGTGGGTACTTACTGTTGCGTAGGGTCGGTTGCCAGGATATGTTTGGCTGCTATGAGTAGTGGGTACTAACTGTTACGTAGATCTGTGGCCAAGATATGTTTGGCTGCTATGAGTAGTGGGTACTTACTGTTACGTAGGTCTGTGGCCAGGATATGTTTGGCTGCTATGAGTAGTGGGTACTTACTGTTACGTAGGTCTGTTGCCAGGATATGTTTGGCTGCTATGAGTAGTGGGTACTTACTGTTACGTAGATCTGTGGCCAAGATATGTTTGGCTGCTATGAGTAGTGGGTACTTACTGTTACGTAGGTCGGTTGCCAGGATATGTTTGGCTGCTATGAGTAGTGGGTACTTACTGTTACGTAGATCTGTGGCCAGGATATGTTTGGCTGCTATGAGTAGTGGGTACTTACTGTTACGTAGGTCAGTGGCCAGGATATGTTTGGCTGCTATGAGTAGTGGGTACTTACTGTTACGTAGGTCTGTGGCCAGGATATGTTTTGCTGCTATGAGTAGTGGGTACTTACTGTTACGTAGGTCGGTGGCCAGGATATGTTTGGCTGCTATGAGTAGTGGGTACTTACTGTTGCGTAGGTCGGTTGCCAGGATATGTTTGGCTGCTATGAGTAGTGGGTACTTACTGTTGCGTAGGTCGGTTGCCAGGATATGTTTGGCTGCTATGAGTAGTGGGTACTTACTGTTACGTAGGTCTGTGGCCAGGATATGTTTGGCTGCTATGAGTAGTGGGTACTTACTGTTACGTAGGTCGGTTGCCAGGATATGTTTGGCTGCTATGAGTAGTGGGTACTTACTGTTACGTAGGTCTGTGGCCAGGATATGTTTGGCTGCTATGAGTAGTGGGTACTTACTGTTACGTAGGTCGGTTGCCAGGATATGTTTGGCTGCTATGAGTAGTGGGTACTTACTGTTACGTAGGTCTGTGGCCAGGATATGTTTTGCTGCTATGAGTAGTGGGTACTTACTGCTACGTAGGTCGGTGGCCAGGATATGTTTGGCTGCTATGAGTAGTGGGTACTAACTGTTACGTAGATCTGTGGCCAGGATATGTTTGGCTGCTATGAGTAGTGGGTACTAACTGTTACGTAGGTCGGTGGCCAGGATATGTTTGGCTGCTATGAGTAGTGGGTACTTACTGTTGCGTAGGGTCGGTTGCCAGGATATGTTTGGCTGCTATGAGTAGTGGGTACTAACTGTTACGTAGATCTGTGGCCAAGATATGTTTGGCTGCTATGAGTAGTGGGTACTTACTGTTACGTAGGTCTGTGGCCAGGATATGTTTGGCTGCTATGAGTAGTGGGTACTTACTGTTACGTAGGTCTGTTGCCAGGATATGTTTGGCTGCTATGAGTAGTGGGTACTTACTGTTACGTAGGTCTGTGGCCAAGATATGTTTGGCTGCTATGAGTAGTGGGTACTTACTGTTACGTAGGTCGGTTGCCAGGATATGTTTGGCTGCTATGAGTAGTGGGTACTTACTGTTACGTAGATCTGTGGCCAGGATATGTTTTGCTGCTATGAGTAGTGGGTACTTACTGTTACGTAGGTCTGTGGCCAGGATATGTTTGGCTGCTATGAGTAGTGGGTACTTACTGTTACGTAGGTCTGTGGCCAGGATATGTTTGGCTGCTATGAGTAGTGGGTACTTACTGTTACGTAGGTCTGTGGCCAGGATATGTTTTGCTGCTATGAGTAGTGGGTACTTACTGTTACGTAGGTCTGTGGCCAGGATATGTTTGGCTGCTATGAGTAGTGGGTACTTACTGTTACGTAGGTCGGTGGCCAGGATATGTTTGGCTGCTATGAGTAGTGGGTACTTACTGTTGCGTAGGTCGGTTGCCAGGATATGTTTGGCTGCTATGAGTAGTGGGTACTTACTGTTACGTAGATCTGTGGCCAGGATATGTTTGGCTGCTATGAGTAGTGGGTACTTACTGTTACGTAGGTCTGTGGCCAAGATATGTTTGGCTGCTATGAGTAGTGGGTACTTACTGTTACGTAGGTCTGTGGCCACGATATGTTTGGCTGCTATGAGTAGTGGGTACTTACTGTTACGTAGGTCGGTTGCCAGGATATGTTTGGCTGCTATGAGTAGTGGGTACTTACTGTTACGTAGGTCTGTGGCCAGGATATGTTTGGCTGCTATGAGTAGTGGGTACTTACTGTTACGTAGGTCGGTTGCCAGGATATGTTTGGCTGCTATGAGTAGTGGGTACTTACTGTTACGTAGGTCTGTGGCCAGGATATGTTTGGCTGCTATGAGTAGTGGGTACTGACTGTTACGTAGGTCTGTGGCCAGGATATGTTTGGCTGCTATGAGTAGTGGGTACTAACTGTTACGTAGGTCTGTGGCCAAGATATGTTTGGCTGCTATGAGTAGTGGGTACTTACTGTTACGTAGATCTGTGGCCAAGATATGTTTGGCTGCTATGAGTAGTGGGTACTAACTGTTACGTAGGTCGGTGGCCAGGATATGTTTGGCTGCTATGAGTAGTGGGTACTTACTGTTACGTAGGTCTGTGGCCAGGATATGTTTGGCTGCTATGAGTAGTGGGTACTGACTGTTACGTAGGTCGGTTGCCAGGATATGTTTGGCTGCTATGAGCAGTGGGTACTTACTGTTACGTAGGTCGGTTGCCAGGATATGTTTGGCTGCTATGAGTAGTGGGTACTTACTGTTACGTAGGTCTGTGGACAGGATATGTTTGGCTGCTATGAGTAGTGGGTACTTACTGTTACGTAGGTCAGTGGCCAGGATATGTTTGGCTGCTATGAGTAGTGGGTACTTACTGTTACGTAGGTCTGTGGCCAGGATATGTTTGGCTGCTATGAGTAGTGGGTACTTACTGTTACGTAGGTCGGTGGCCAGGATATGTTTGGCTGCTATGAGCAGTGGGTACTTACTGTTACGTAGGTCGGTTGCCAGGATATGTTTGGCTGCTATGAGTAGTGGGTACTAACTGTTACGTAGGTCTGTGGCCAAGATATGTTTGGCTGCTATGAGTAGTGGGTACTTACTGTTACGTAGGTCTGTGGCCAGGATATGTTTTGCTGCTATGAGTAGTGGGTACTTACTGTTACGTAGGTCGGTGGCCAGGATATGTTTGGCTGCTATGAGTAGTGGGTACTTACTGTTACGTAGATCTGTGGCCAGGATATGTTTGGCTGCTATGAGTAGTGGGTACTTACTGTTACGTAGGTCGGTGGCCAGGATATGTTTGGCTGCTATGAGTAGTGGGTACTTACTGTTACGTAGGTCGGTTGCCAGGATATGTTTGGCTGCTATGAGTAGTGGGTACTTACTGTTACGTAGGTCTGTTGCCAGGATATGTTTGGCTGCTATGAGTAGTGGGTACTTACTGTTACGTAGGTCTGTGGCCAGGATATGTTTGGCTGCTATGAGTAGTGGGTACTTACTGTTACGTAGGTCAGTGGCCAGGATATGTTTGGCTGCTATGAGTAGTGGGTACTTACTGTTACGTAGGTCTGTGGCCAGGATATGTTTGGCTGCTATGAGTAGTGGGTACTTACTGTTACGTAGGTCTGTGGCCAGGATATGTTTGGCTGCTATGAGCAGTGGGTACTTACTGTTACGTAGGTCGGTTGCCAGGATATGTTTGGCTGCTATGAGTAGTGGGTACTAACTGTTACGTAGGTCTGTGGCCAAGATATGTTTGGCTGCTATGAGTAGTGGGTACTTACTGTTACGTAGGTCTGTGGCCAGGATATGTTTGGCTGCTATGAGTAGTGGGTACTTACTGTTACGTAGGTCGGTGGCCAGGATATGTTTTGCTGCTATGAGTAGTGGGTACTTACTGTTACGTAGGTCGGTGGCCAGGATATGTTTGGCTGCTATGAGTAGTGGGTACTTACTGTTACGTAGATCTGTGGCCAGGATATGTTTGGCTGCTATGAGTAGTGGGTACTTACTGTTACGTAGATCTGTGGCCTGGATATGTTTGGCTGCTATGAGTAGTGGGTACTTACTGTTACGTAGATCTGTGGCCAAGATATGTTTGGCTGCTATGAGTAGTGGGTACTTACTGTTACGTAGGTCTGTGGCCAGGATATGTTTGGCTGCTATGAGTAGTGGGTACTTACTGTTACGTAGGTCGGTGGCCAGGATATGTTTGGCTGCTATGAGTAGTGGGTACTTACTGTTGCGTAGGGTCGGTTGCCAGGATATGTTTGGCTGCTATGAGTAGTGGGTACTTACTGTTACGTAGATCTGTGGCCAGGATATGTTTGGCTGCTATGAGTAGTGGGTACTTACTGTTACGTAGATCTGTGGCCTGGATATGTTTGGCTGCTATGAGTAGTGGGTACTTACTGTTACGTAGATCTGTGGCCAGGATATGTTTGGCTGCTATGAGTAGTGGGTACTAACTGTTACGTAGATCTGTGGCCAAGATATGTTTGGCTGCTATGAGTAGTGGGTACTTACTGTTACGTAGGTCGGTTGCCAGGATATGTTTGGCTGCTATGAGTAGTGGGTACTAACTGTTACGTAGGTCAGTTGCCAGGATATGTTTTGCTGCTATGAGTAGTGGGTACTTACTGTTACGTAGGTCTGTGGCCAGGATATGTTTGGCTGCTATGAGTAGTGGGTACTAACTGTTACGTAGGTCGGTGGCCAGGATATGTTTGGCTGCTATGAGTAGTGGGTACTTACTGTTACGTAGGTCTGTGGCCAGGATATGTTTGGCTGCTATGAGTAGTGGGTACTCACTGTTACGTAGGTCGGTTGCCAGGATATGTTTGGCTGCTATGAGTAGTGGGTACTTACTGTTACGTAGGTCGGTGGCCAGGATATGTTTGGCTGCTATGAGTAGTGGGTACTTACTGTTACGTAGGTCGGTTGCCAGGATATGTTTGGCTGCTATGAGTAGTGGGTACTTACTGTTACGTAGGTCTGTGGCCAGGATATGTTTGGCTGCTATGAGTAGTGGGTACTTACTGTTACGTAGGTTTGTGGCCAGGATATGTTTGGCTGCTATGAGTAGTGGGTACTAACTGTTACGTAGGTTTGTGGCCAGGATATGTTTGGCTGCTATGAGTAGTGGGTACTAACTGTTACGTAGGTCGGTGGCCAGGATATGTTTGGCTGCTATGAGTAGTGGGTACTCACTGTTACGTAGGTCTGTGGCCAGGATATGTTTGGCTGCTATGAGTAGTGGGTACTCACTGTTACATATGTCTGTGGCCAGGATATGTTTGGCTGCTATGAGTAGTGGGTACTTACTGTTACGTAGGTCTGTGGCCAGGATATGTTTGGCTGCTATGAGTAGTGGGTACTTACTGTTACGTAGGTCGGTGGCCAGGATATGTTTGGCTGCTATGAGCAGTGGGTACTTACTGTTACGTAGGTCGGTTGCCAGGATATGTTTGGCTGCTATGAGCAGCTCCTTTCTCAGATGTGCCACCTCCTGGGGACACAGGGACAGCAGGGAGAGGTGGCCCTGCACCATGGCTGCAGAGTGCTGCTGCACTTGCTCCTACAATAAAAGTGGCAATTTGAAACTGTGTTTTGTTCCATGACAGTGTGGCCGAAATTCGGCCTCATTCCCATATCCAAAAGGAAAATATATTTTTCCCAAATGATTGCTTAAAAAAAATTCCCAAGTGAAGCCCCCACCACCCATTTTTTTAAATAATTGCCAAATTAAGTTCGATTGCATACCCATTCAGTTCTTAAAGTTGAACCTTTGTCAAGAAAATATTGATAAAAAAAATATTCTCAATTTGTTTGTTATCAAAAGAAAACAAAACACGAATTTCCCACTTTAGGCCGAGAAACACTATTTGTTCGCAATCTTAAGGGCCTGGGCCTCATTCCAAAAAGTGAAAAAAAACAATGTGGCATCACGGAACAGCTGAGGAAACATGTATTAGTGTTATAGAACAGACAAATTGAACAGATTTACTTGCTCACATTGACCAGGCTCTGTCCTCATCATGAATACCATATAGAACAGACAAAATGAACAGATTTACTTGCTCACATTGACCAGACTCTGTCCTCATCATGAATACCATATAGAACAGACAAATTGAACAGATTTACTTGCTCACATTGACCAGGCTCTGTCCTCATCATGAATACCATATAGAACAGACAAAATGAACAGATTTACTTGCTCACATTGACCAGGCTCTGTCCTCATCATGAATACCATATAGAACAGACAAATTGAACAGATTTACTTGCTCACATTGACCAGACTCTGTCCTCATCATGAATACCATACAAAAAAGTATCACCGCAATCGACTTTTTTTTCATTACATTTAAGGTTAGGAAACGGTCTATTCACATTAAGTAGGAGATTTTCATCCTTCTTTGAAGAAATACAAATGATATCTTCATGCTTTAAAAAACAATAGTTTTTGTGCTGAAAATGAAGCTCAACTATATGACTAGAGTGATTAAGCTCACCTGAAATATTCTGACAATGTAGGCCAGAAAGGAGAGGGTCTTGATCTGGGCAGCCACAAAGTCTACAAACACCTCCTTGTTGAACGCAGGGTGGGCTCTGAAATATACACCACCATCACCTCATGGATCCCTCACATAGCAGGCAGTTGGAGACTTCAAATGAATACAAGGGGTTGTTACAGTGTTTATACAAGAGCACCGCCTTGCGGGTGCAGACCGCTCATCTATTTTCTTTTTAAAGGTGAAGGGACTTTCATTTTCAATCACAAAGGAGGGAGGGGTGGAGTGAAGAGGGGTGTATAGTGTGGGGGTGTGGACATTTATTACATTATCTTCCAAAAATGCGGGAAAAAAATGCAAAGGCAAAAAAAAAAGATTCTTGGGTGCAATGGTTGGACGGTATTTCAAACATAAAATAATAAAAATAAATATTTGTGTTTTTTAACCATTTCAAAAAAAAAACAAGAGCACCGCCTTGCGGGTGCAGACCGCTCATCTATTTTCTTTTTAAAGGTGAAGGGACTCTCATTAACAATCACAAAGGAGGGAGGGGTGGAGTGAAGAGGGGTGCATTGTGTGGGGGTGTGGACATTTATGACATTATCTTCCAAAAATGCAAAAAAAAGGGAAAAAAAAAATCGGGGGTCGTGGGGGGGGGGGGGGGGGGGAGATTCTTGGTTGCGATGGTTGGACGGTATTTCAAACATAAAATAATAAGGTTGATAATGAGGTGGGGGGGGGGGGGGGTATAGTGTGAGGGTGTGGTGGTAATTTGTGAGATGATCTTAAAAAAAAAAAAAAAAAAAATTTAGGGGGGGGGGATTCGGGTGGGGAGAGGGGGGGGTGGGGGGGATTCTTGTGTGCGATGGTTGGACGGTATTTCAAACATAAAATAATCAAAATAAATAGTTTTGTTTTTTAACCATTTAAAAAAAAAAATTGGGGAGGGGTGGGGTGGGGGTGGGGGGTATGGTGTGAGGGTGTGGTGGTCATTTGTGAGATGATCTTTAAAAAAAAAAAAAAAAAATAGGGGGGGGGGGGATTCGGGGGGGGGGGGGGGGGGGCACGGGCGATGGTTTGGGTGGAGTCTATTGTGGTATGTCAGGTAAGAGTAGTTTTGTCAAAGTATCAATCAAATGTAATCATAAATAAAGAAGTTATGGCAATTTTAGCAAAATTTTATAATTTGACCTTGAGAGTCAAGGTCATTCAAAGGTCAAGGTAAAATTCAACTTGCCAGGTACAGTAACCTCATGATAGCATGAAAGAATTTGAAGTTTGAAAGCAATAGCCTTGATACTTAAGAAGTAAAGTGGATTGAAACACAAAATTTAACCATATATTCAAAGTTACTCAGTCAAAAAAGGGCCATAATTCCGTAAAAATGACATCCAGAGTTATGCAACTTGTCCTTTTACTGTACCCTTATGATAGTTTGCGAGTGTTCCAAGTATGAAAGCAATATCTATGATACTTTAGGGGTAAAGTGGACCAAAACACAAAACTTAACCAAACTTTCAATTTTCTAAGTATAAAGGGCCCATAATTCCGTCCAAATGCCAGTCAGAGTTACATAACTTTGCCTGCACAGTCCCCTTACGATAGTTAATAAGTGTTGCAAGTATGAAAGCAATAGCTTTGATACTGTAAACTTGAAACTTGCTAATTTGATGAAACGCCTATTTATATAATTATATTCAATGGCGTTGTACAAAACATATATATGTACATAAGATTGATAAAAAATAAGAGGTATTGATAATATTATGCAGCATTAATTAAAGGATTAAAGATCTTAAAATGTGTGATATAAATAAGAATGCTGTAAGGAAATTAAGCAATAAAACAATACCGGCTACACTATTAAAACACAGTAAAAGTAAAATATTATGTAATAAATTGATATAACTAGAGTTAAGACAATAATTATAATGATTATATGAGCAAATATTTGGCAACATAAAGACACTGTTTTTCATTAACTAAAAGGGTACGTAAAAGGATATTTCTGCACTCTGGCTGTCGGATCCCACAGCTACCGGTCACCTGTCATACTTAAGGACACTTCTTTTGGGTTTTAACCTTATTTGAACTATCGTGACTACAAGTCACAAATAGACTGACCAAGTGTGACTACAAGACACAACTTGAAGGTTAAAATTACAGTGTGACTATAAGACACAACTAGAAGGCCTAAGCATGACTAAAAGACAGCTGGTTGATGTAATTCAATCATTGAGCAAAGAAGCCCTAATGATTCTTGGTTACCAGTCACTTGTACAATAAATATCCTTTTCGAGCAAAGAAGCCCGCACAATTCTTTAATTGCTTGGTCCTATGAGTCCTAGTGCCAAATAAGCCCGCACAACTGAGTCTCGATTATTTTTTTAAATCACAGGTATTCAAATTAAAATAGGTTGTAAAAGTCTCTGAAGAGAAATGTTTTCAAATTCCTTTTGAAAATGTTGATTGATGCGGAAGTCCGGATGCTTGATGGAAGGTCATTCCACAGTTTCGGACCAACATCTCCGAAACTCCTGTCCATGAAAGTTTTTCTCTTTGTGCGTTTCACATCATAACATCCGTCATACGAGACGGTAGATTGTAGGTTACGTGCTGGTACTTTTTCTTTTAAAAGTTCTGTAAGGTATTTTGGCGGGTTACCAACAGAACAATTATACATGAAGTTCAGTAATTTGAATGTTATCCTAGCCTTTACTGGTAACCAGTGTAGTTCATACAAGGCATCTTTTGAACTGTCATATTTCTGTCGGCCGAGTACCAATTTGGCACACATGTTTTGGATACGTTGCATTTTGTTTATTTCGCATTGAGCTGTTCCATACAAGATGAGATTACAATAATCTAGATGGGATATTACCAAAGACAAAACGAGTATTTCTGTTGCTTCTTTTGTTAAGTATTTCCTTATGTTTTTGATTTTAAGGTAGTTGTACATGGCTGTACGGCACTAAATTTTGATGTGTTCTTTAAAATTTAGTGTTTCGTCTAAATATGCACCCAAATACCGTATGCATTTTTCTGCTTTAACAGTGTCACCAGCAATATCTATTTCTTTAGATTGACATTTATTTAATTGGGGTCTACTACCAAACATGATGAATTCCGTTTTTGATGCGTTCATTTTCAGTTTATTCTCGTTCATCCAGTTGTTAATAACGAGTGCACAACTTTCAAGTTCTAGAATGGCAGTTCTTTCAACAGAAGAAGATGTAGGTTTGAATCGCTTGTTTGCAGTGTGGTCGTCTGCAAAACTGTAGACTGTGATGGAGGGAGGAACGACATCAAACAGTGTTCCAGCGTACGTCAGGTAGAGCCATGGACCAAGACAACTACCCTGGGGGACACTACACTCCAAAGAACGTGCCGCTGATAAAGCTGAATTAACACTTATGCGACAGCTTCTTGGACAAAGATACGAGTCTATCCAGTTTAGTGCCGTGCCGCATGCACCGTATTGTTTTTGCAACACGTCTAGTAGAATGTCATGATCGACTGTATCGAAGGCAGCACTCAAATCAATGGCGATAAGCGCTGTAACCTCTTGTTCTTCCATACCTTCAAGTCATTGACTAGTCTAAGTAAAGCAGATTCACAAGAATGGAATTGTCTGTAGGCTGACTGATTTTTTGGAAGGAGATTGTTTTCATTTACGTGTGTATATTGAGTCTAAACAGAGCAGCCTTTTCAATCACTTTCGATAGAAATGATAAGTTGCTCACTGGTCTATAGTTGGCATAACTCAGGTCTAGTCCAATTTTCTTAAGAAGTGGTCTTACTATTGCCTGTTTAAATTTTGAAGGAAAAACTCCTTGACTCAGAGAGAGATTAACCAATTTTGTCACGAACGGTAGTAACTGGTTTAAAAATGATTTTAGTACTCTTGTTGGCAATGCATCTAGTTCGCATGATTTTGTTTGAAGATGATTGATGATCTTTTTCACTTCATCTTGGGTTAGCTCCTCGATCATACCGAAACATGGCACTTCCTTGTGATTGGGTGTGAATTTTTCGAAACTTGCAAGGGCATCTCGAATTTTGTTAATTTTATCCAGGAAGTGATCGGCAAAATTTTCAGCTATCGCGGTGTCGCTTTCACCTTCCGGCATAGGGTTATCAGTATTTTTTCCTGATAATTCTGATACAAACTTGTAGAGTTTTTTAGAATCTCCGCGAAAATCAATTACTTTTTGACTAAGCGATCGTTGCTTCTCTGCATTCAACTCGAAAGTGTATTTATTTCTGGCATTTTTTAAAAGTTCATATTGGTCTGGTTGTTTGTATTTTTTCCACATGCGTTCCAGTTTGCGTGTTTTACGTTTTAGTTCAAGAATGTTTTCATTAAACCATGGTTTCGGTGCACGACAGATTTTGTTTTTCTTAATGTATGGAGCGTGTTTATCAAGAATTCTACAGATTTCATCTTCGAATTGCTCTACAAAAGTGTCTACTTTGTCTGCTGTAATTGACATTTCATTGAGGTCGTTAGTAAATGCTGAGTGGTCTATGTTTTTAAAATTTCGAAATTTTATTGTTTGACTCTTGATATTTTCTTTTTGTACTTTGGTAACGACTTTAACTACACAATGGTCCGAAAAAAAAGGGCCTGGTTCACACGAATTGATTTCAATACCATTTGTAGCCTCAGAGATTACTAGGTCGAGTGTATTACCCTCTGTGTGTGTGCTGAAATTAACATGTTGTTCCAAACCCATTGCTACAAGAGAATTCTTAAATTCAGTCACAACACTGTTAGTTTTGTTGACATGCAAGTTGAAATCTCCAAGAATCATAAGATTTGAATAGTTGGGAACAATGTCCTCCATGAATTCGAAAAATTCTGTTAAAAATTGATGTTCAGTCCCTAATGATTGTGGTCTGTAAACGCCAATTACATTAATTGTAATGTTTTTGAGAATCAGTTGCCATATACCATGTTCAAATGTCCGGGTATTACTACTTGACACTTTTCGTACAGTAACCCCAGTCCGACAAGTTAAAGCCCGCCGCCGCCTGTTCTATTTGAAAGATTTACAGTACTCATTGTATAACCATTTAGATTTAAGTCTGAGGTATCTATTTGGTGTTGCTTTTCATCTGAGAAACATTTGTTAATCCGTTTAGAAAGTGATCACCACAGGTAAAATATTAATCCGTTGAGAAAGTGTTCACCACAGGAAAAATATTAATCCGTTGATGAAATATTCCCAAAATATTAACACAGATCAAATAGTTTCTACTAATATTCTACTTTTAGCATATCTTTTTTTTTAAAGATAAATTAAGTATTGCGTCCGTCAAACATTAATGAATATCACTGGCAAAAATCACATTTTTCCTGTCACTGGTATTCTCAAAATAATCCGAAATATGAGAGCACAAAATTTGGCAGCCTACACTTTGGCGCCCAAAATAACTGTAGGAATAAAGTGGACCTAAACACAAAACATAACCAAATTTTCAATTTTCTAAGTATAAAAAGGGCACATAATTCTGTCAAAATGCCAGTCAGAGTTACATTACTTTGCCTGCACAGTCCCCTTATGATAGTTAGTAAGTGTTGCAAGTATGAAAGCAATAGCTTTGATACTTAAGGAATAAAATGGACCTAAACACAAAACTTAACCAAAATTTTCAATTTTCTAAGTATAAAAAGGGCACATAATTCAGTCAAAATGCACGCCAGAGTTATCTAACTTTGCCTGCCCAGTCCCCTCATGATAGTAAGTAAGTGTACCAAGTTTGAATGCAATAGCATTGATACTTTCTGAGAAAAGTGGACCTAAACGCAAAACTTAACCGGACGCCGACGCCAAGGTGATGACAATAGCTCATATTTTTTTTTCAAAAAATAGATGAGCTAATAAAATTGGGTGGGGGGGATGGGGGGGGGGGGGGGTATAGTGTGAGGGTGTGGTGGTCATTTGTGAGATGATCTTAAAAAAAAAAATTTAGGGGGGATTCGCGGGGGAAGGGGGGGTGGGGTGGGGTAGGGGGATTCTTGGGTGCGATGGTTGGACGGTAATTCAAACATAAAAAAATAAAAATAAATATTTGTGTGTTTTAACCGTTTCAAAAAAAATAATGTGGGGGGTTGGGTCAGGGGGGGGGGGTATAGTGTGAGGGTGTGGTGGTCATTTGTGAGATGATCTTAAAAAAAAAGAAGGGGGGATTCAATTTTCTAAGTATAAAGGGCCCATAATTACGTCCAAATGCCAGTCAGAGTTACATAACTTTGCCTGCACAGTCCCCTTTTAATAAGTGTTGCAAGTATGAAAGCAATAGCTTTGATACTGTAGGAATAAAGTGAACCTAAACACAAAACTTAAACAAATTTTCAATTTTCTAAGTATAAAAAGGGCACATAATTCTGTCAAAATGCCAGTCAGAGTTACATTACTTTGCCTGCACAGTCCCTTTATGATAGTTAGTAAGTGTTGCAAGTATGAAAGCAATAGCTTTGATACTTAAGGAATAAAATGGACCTAAACACAAAACTTAACAAAAAATTTCAATTTTCTAAGTATAAAAAGGGCACATAATTCTGTCAAAATGCACGCCAGAGATATCTAACTTTGCCAGCCCAGTCCCCTCATGATAGTAAGTAAGTGTACCAAGTTTGAATGCAATAGCATTGATACTTTGTGAGAAAAGTGGACCTAAACGCAAAACTTAACCGGACGCCAACGCAGACGCCGACGCCAAGGTGATGACAATAGCTCATAATTTTTTTTCAAAACATAGATGAGCTAAAAATGAATCAAACGTGTTGTCTGATCATGATCCAAACTGTTTGCTATTCTGATAGTGGTCTTTGAAAAAAAAGTAAAGAAAATGATGATTTTAGAAATTCAGCAGACATCAATTTAGCAGACAACAAATATCCCAGCATGCAAAGGGTCAAGTTCATGTTACCATACCTGTGTTGTGCCTGAGGCTGCAGGGTGATGGTGTTCATGATGAGGGGTATGAAGTTGGCCACCTCCTGGTGTACACTGGGCTTATACAGCTGGTACATGAGCACCACAATGATTGGCAGCTCTGCCAGCACTTTTAGGGACAGCACGCCACGGGGGATGATATTGTACTGAAAACATGTGGGATGATATTGTACTGAAAACATGTTGGATGATATTGTTCTGAAAACATGTGAGATGATATTGTACTGAAAACATGTTGGATGATATTGTACTGAAAACATGTTGGATGATATTGTACTGAAAACATGTTGGATGATATTGTACTGAAAACATGTTGGATGATATTGTACTGAAAACATGTTGGATGATATTGTACTGAAAACATGTGAGATGATATTGTACTGAAAACAACCGTGGGATGATATTGTACTGAAAACATGGGGGATGATATTGTACATAAAACAACCGTGGGATGATATTGTACTGAAAACATGTTGGATGATATTGTACTGAAAACATGTGAGATGATATTGTACTGAAAACATGTGAGATGATATTGTACTGAAAACAACCGTGGGATGATATTGTACTGAAAACATGGGGGATGATATAGTACTGAAAACAACCGTGGGATGATATTGTACTGAAAACAACCGTGGGATGATATTGTACTGAAAACAACCGTGGGATGATATTGTACTGAAAACATGTTGGATGATATTGTACTGAAAACAACCGTGGGATGATATTGTACTGAAAATAACCGTGGGATGATATTGTACTGAAAACAACCGTGGGATGATATTGTACTGAAAACATGTTGGATGATATTGTACTGAAAACATGTTGGATGATATTGTACTGAAAACAACCGTGGGATGATATTGTACTGAAAACAACCGTGGGATGATATTGTACTGAAAACATGTTGGATGATATTGTACTGAAAACATGTTGGATGATATTGTACTGAAAACAACCGTGGGCTGATATTGTACTGAAAACAACCGTGGGATGATATTGTACTGAAAACAACCGTGGGATGATATTGTACTGAAAACATGTTGGATGATATTGAACTGAAAACAATCACAAAGATTCAAGGATAGACAGATCGGTATTTAGTGCTTCAACCTGCCATATAAGAGTATTAGATACATTATGTTTTTAATTCACAGATCCAGAAATTCATATTCATTTTCTAAAACCAAATAAGATATTTTTTATTAGAATATTTAAAAAAGATAACAACTAAGTTTCCTAACAATTAAAATTGTTCACTGTAACTTAATATTAATCATGTATACTATGGATGCATTAAAAGATGGTGCATATGGATATAAGTCAACATTAATCATATACAAAAGTATGTAAGATAAGATGTTTAATGTATAAAGTGTATGTATTATAAGATGGCCCATACTGATACGCTCTGGTTCTCGGGATTCTTCTTGTCGGTGATGATGGTGGTAACGGTGTATGTCTCTTGTAGCAGGGCGTCCACATTGATCTCTGCTATGTCCTTCACCTTCGTCTGGGAACGAGGTTCAAAGATCTTACTGAGATGCTTCGGCAGGTTGGTGTAGATCTGGTTCACAAACTTGAGGAAGTCTTGGATCTGCAATACATAGCATAATTCTTCCTTCTGCAAATAGAATGTCTTTTCAGTGGAAAAGCTCAATTCAGAAATCATGTTTGGCACTAAAATTCGACCACCCAAGACAAATTATTACTACTTATGATTCTCACTTCAAAAGAAATAAAACATACATGTGATGATAAATGCTGATAATCTTACACCATGAACCAAAACACATTGAAGAAACTTTGAAGCAGATTGAGATTAAGAAGTTATGGCCTGTTTTCACCAACCTATTCTTCGAGTTAAAAATAAAGAATAGATGTGCTCTACACGAAAAATTATGTACATAAAACTGATCAATTTTGACCCAAATTAAAGAAATTTCTTGAATATTTCAATTTTAAGACCATTCTTCATTCTTATACTTGATCTAAGAATTGAGGAATATGGGCCCTGCACGTTCTTAATCCGATGATTCAGTGATATTTGCTTATGGAGCTCTACAGCGCTTCCGTTAGTGGACGTCCGGGCGTAAATTACACCCGAAAACGGCAGTCGTACGTCCATTATGCAAATGGTGGACGTCCCTTGGACGTCCGATAATCCACATGTACGCTGTTTGCGAATACACAACACGCACAAATGTCAACAGTAAATCTGGTTATTTAGACCGTTAAATCCGCCCAAAGACCTATAGGTCTTTGCTCCGCCTAAGAGCTACAGTTTTCAATGAATTTCTCAGCGAGTGGTCAATATTGATTTTTCCAGCTGTCAATCACATGCTTCTTGGTAAGCGTATCAGCCAATCAGCACTTAGGCAGAAGAATACATGCTGACCCCACGTGAAGCTGTATACAATAATATTAGCGACCTCTGCGCTACGAAGTTTCTATTTAGCAATCAAATTTAATTAAGTCAACGCTTTCTCCGAGGAAGGATGGCGTGACGTTATACATGAAGTCTAATTTTTGCATGATTTTCATGTGTGCACGAAATACACGGGAAATGTTTATTTGTTGCTAGAATGTTCTTAACTTTCCGTGAATAATAAAATCTGGAAATGATTTCGGAGTACACGTTTGATTTATAAGCATTTGAATATACTTAAATTGAATAACGTTTATTGTATACCGATTGTCATAACGCATAATGCAACAAGTATTTAAATAACGTGTTTTGAAATTGTCAAACTAAGCATATTGGTCTACATGCATGAATGACCTGAAAAGTTATATTGCGATTCGGAATTAAGTGTACTCGGTATAATTAAAAGAAAGACGCTTTTTTACACTCCAAAATTCGCTTTCACTTACGCAAACTTTTCTGAAAGGAGGTACATGAAACATTTTTAGTTAAGTCATTGATTTGTTGTAATCACTAAATATGAACGTGCTCTATGCTCTCAAATCACGTCACGTGATTAACGCATGTTCAATGGGAATTCCCCCATCCCACAATTCAATTTGTATATGCCAAAATAAAAATATAAATCGTAATAATACTGGATTATCGGGTAATGAATAGAGTTGGAACATGTACGTATATTAAAATTCTGAAATAAAAGTGGGACTTCAAAAATTTATTTCTGGGGCGTCCAAAATTTTCGGCTTGGAAGTCAGGACTTCCAACTTTTAAAAGATAACGGAAGCGCTGCTCTATACATACCTCATCATTCATCTGTGGTCGGTATTGCTTATGGAGCTCTATACATACCTCATCATTCATCTGTGGTCAGTATTGCTTATGGAGCTCTATACATACCTCATCATTCATCTGTGGTCGGTATTGCTTATGGAGCTCTATACATACCTCATCATTCATCTGTGGTCGGTATTGCTTATGGAGCTCTATACGCACCTCATCATTCATCTGTGGTCGGTATTGCTTATGGAGCTCTATACATACCTCATCATTCATCTGTGGTCGGTATTGCTTATGGAGCTCTATACGTACCTCATCATTCATCTGTGGTCAGTATTGCTTATGGAGCTCTATACATACCTCATCATTCATCTGTGGTCGGTATTGCTTATGGAGCTCTATGATGATCTTGAGACATACAAGCACATTCTCCTCATTCTCTATCTGTGGAAGAAACCACTCACACATTGGGCATCAATAGCAACATTACAAATAATATGATAAGGTTGGCATAATGTATTAAAGTGGTATTTTTTAATATTATATTAAAATAGTGATACATTCATTTTACCAATGATCATGTAGAATTGAGTAGCAGGTAATTTCTGCAGCATTAACCAATTATATCTCTTAATAAATTATGCAGAATTAAGGAAACACCCAGGGGAAGGAAATAGCATCCCTGATGATGGCAACAGATTGGCAAGGTTCAGTCATCAGGGCAGTAAAATTTCAATCGCCCGCTCTAATAAGGCTACTTTAATTATCCTCTGTGCAAATATGATACCTTAAACACTTGCCAGATCTGGAAGCCTTACTTTTAGATCAGACAGCACCTTAATTGTGAAAGACTCCCCTCTGGTAGCGACACCATTCAACAGGGTTAATTAATGTGCAATACAGAGCAAAATCAATTAACAACTTTTATTTTCCCTCAAACTATTTATAATTGGAATTTATTTTGAGGAAAACTGTGCTTTTGTATGGGTGATTGTGAAAAAACATGAAACATAGGGTGACAAAAACTAAGCAAGGGTGACCTGCTTTTGTCAGCTGGTAGACATGATAGTGCATAAGGCTTGTAACAGATTTTAACACCCCTGGAGATATTTCTCTTTTTAATTTCTGCCCAGGTTACAACCAAGTAGTTGAGAGCTCAGTGTTACCTTGATGAGTTTGAACATGAGCGAGAGGATCTGCTGCACATATTTCTTCAGGTGCTCGTTGCTAGGGATACGGTGAATTATCTCCAGTAGCAGCTTCCGCAGTTGCTAGGGAAACAAAAACAAAGGAACTGAGGCCACTTATGTGGCAAGAGAGTCAGTGTTCAATCAATTATAATCATCACAAGAGCACAGCATAACGGGTGCCACGCTCGGCTGCGAAAGCTTGTCAGATTTTTTTTATTTAAGAGGTCACAGTGACCTTGACCTTTTACCTAGTGACCCAACAAGAGATGTGTTTGTCAGAAACACATTGCCCCCTACTGCGCCGCATTGAAATAAATTTTCTATTTATCATTTGGCAGGTATAGAAATCATCTCCCTTTATAGGTTATTACTTCCCTTGAATTTTGTCCAATCCAACCGGGGGGAGGGGGGATGGTCTCACAGTCAATTATGACCATGTCAGACATCACTGACAACCAAGGCCTGTGGTTTAAAAGAGATCATCACGTATCTATGGACATAAGTCCACAGGTATGATGAACATCAAAGAAATTATAATTATATCATAAAAAAAAAACTTTCACAAATCAATCATTTGGGTTATAAATAATCAAAATAATAAATCTGTACAGTAACTGTGAAAAGAACTTCAATTCTTAGTAAGGAAATATATAATAGGAGATGTATAATTATATAAATTACTTCCCTTGAAAATAATTGTCTGTATTCTCTATTTTTAGTAGCAAATCATAAAAAGACACTACTGTGACTGTAGATTCACCACTCAAAATGTGCAGCTCCATGAGATTCACATGCATGCCAAATATATAAAGTGGCTATGTTCAATATTGAATAATTTTCTCCCTTTTTAAAGCTTATTACTTCCCTTAAATCTGTATTTTTTACCATTGACCGTAAAGGATGACCTTGACCTTGACCTTTTACCACAATGTGTTTGTCAGAAACACAATGCTGCCTACTGCGCCACTTTGATTTATTTAACAAAAATATATACGTGGGCAGGTCAGATAAATATGTCCATTTAAAGCTTACTAATTCCCTTGACTTTGTTTTTTCGACCCTAGACCTTGAAGGATGATGTTCACCTTGAAATTTTACCACTCAAAATGTGCAGCTCCATGAGATACACATGCATGCCAAATATCAAGGTGCTATCTTCAAAATTTAAAAAGTTATGGCCAATGTAATGGTTTTAGCACAACACCTACAACGACGAGCTGGCTATGACAATAGCTCGGGTTTTCTCCGAAAACAGCCTCGCTAAAATCATTCAATAGTGATAAACATGATCAAATTTAATAGATTTAAGTCACATGTTGATAAATACCCTTAGAACAGAAATTGAATTGTGGGGGTGAAGGATGGATAAATTTTATTATTTTAATGCATTTAATGCCCACCACTTCCAAGAGACGAAGAGCTCTATGTTTTGAAACAGTAAAATACATAATATTACAATACACATTTTTAAAGGAATTCTGTTAACGTCCTGATGCAATTAAGCTTGGACTTAACACAAGAGACTTGGTCCAGTCAAAGAAATCTGGCCAAGGGCTGAGGTTGGAGTGAGGTTACCTGCATGTTCTGGTCAGCGATGAACTGGGGCTCCCCGTCCTCCAGTATCTGCATGAACACTCTCACAGCATCCGCCAGGAACTGGGGGTACTGGGGCGAGGACACCACCGTCTGAAATACAAACCAGCATCATTGCAGTGTTGTTTTTACATTTTTGGAAATAGGACAGGGGCCCTTTGTATTTGGAAAAATCATGTACATGTAGCTTTGACAAGGATCAGATTCTGATAACTGTAGTTAGCTGTTTTATCTAGTTGTTTTGCTAACAAAAACTTTACACTTAAGAATATTACTGTTTTCAATATTTTAATTACAATGGTCTAACTTAAAAAGCTGGGTAGGGTACTGAGCTAAATGTTGTTGTTTTTTACTTTTGCAATGAAACCTTAAGTTGGAAATTTTAGGCAATTGTTTCGGAAAAAAATAAAAAAAATATATTGGGATTAAGAATTTCACAAAATAGTATCAAAAGAAAATTATTTTAAAAACTATTAGCCACTCACTGATATATTAATTAAATGTTTTAATTATATTGATGACCAAACACTGTTGACTTTACCTCAAAATTTTCACTCAGTTCCTGGGCTGCTTTTAGCTTCTTCTCAGCAAC
The DNA here is from genome assembly GCF_020536995.1 of Dreissena polymorpha. Lineage (NCBI taxonomy): Eukaryota > Metazoa > Mollusca > Bivalvia > Myida > Dreissenidae > Dreissena > Dreissena polymorpha. The sequence goes on along the minus strand of NC_068361.1, from coordinate 44,725,254 downwards.
TGAGGAATAACAAACACTACAGTATTTAACACATCGTCAAACAACCCTGCTGTTATAAGCCCATAGTAACACAGAATTTAGTGTTCGTGGTGTGTCTCAGGGTGTAAGTCTGCAGTCAGATCTTATCAGCTACAAGACAGTCATACGGACTCAACTCAAGGTCATATGACCGAGGAATCCTTCCAGAACAAGTTGTCCATCACTCTACAAAACTCATGCCCTGCCTAACAACAATATGACACTTCCTTAGTAATCTGTGTGGGCTAAGCAAAACAAATGATACTGTTATAAAATTTATAAGATATTAATTAGTAGTAATCCAATTATAACAGTAGTGACATTTCAATATAACCAGCTTTTCATAAAGATCCAAGTTGTGAAAAATATGCACAGCCAATATAATAACAGTGACACCCATGCATTGCTAATCACATGATGCTATTAATCGATTGGTAAAAACAAACTCATTTAATTCTTGATTTGTTTCATTTAATCTTGTATTTTTTTGCACTGGCAGTTGAATATTTTCCATATTGACCCAGATAGGAACATTTTGTGCCTCTAAATATATTTGTAAATATTTTGTTTGTGTAGGAGGTAGAAAATTGTATCCAGTAAAACCCGGATGTATAAAAAAGATCAATCAATATAGGTACACATTTATGCAACCTATGATTTATCACACACAGACTTGTACCATATAACAGTGCTATGCATTCATACCGCCTTTTGGTGTAATATATATTTAAATTTGTTTATAGATTCTTAATCAAACAACAGTTCACTTACTTCCAGGTGTTGGATCAGATATGAGGGCCACATAGCTCTTGAATGTTGTCAGCTGAGTGGTGGCATTGTGGGGACTAAGCGGGGACACACTCATCATGGTGATTTTAGCCCTATGTTAAATAGAATACAATCTTAGCTATGTTTCATTAAATCCAATATCAGTGCTTTCCACAGGCACTTCGCCGGGGCACTTGAATTTCACAATCAGAGTCAGTGGGGCGCATGAAATTTCTCTGCAACCAGCTCTTCTTAAGATCAAAGCAATATCGTCTTTGCCGAATATTTTAAGAGACAATTTATTCCTCTGTCAATAACATGTGTTTCCCAAAAAAAGGCCCCTAAAGGCCGAGCGTCAATGTATTGGAAACATAAACTTTGGCCAATGATAGCGCACGCTTTGCATGAGCAACAGCATTCGTAGGCAGTAAAATCTGGAGCAAAATCATGCAGACGATGAATGACATAATTGCCATAAGTGTTTGGTTTGTGATAGTTTGTTGGCTTTGTTTTCTACCACACTCATCAGTCCCTACAGTGTTCACCTCAATGATGAAATTTTGGCACGTTACTTAGAAGACTGATGATAGTAACTGGGTGTAATCCTCGTGAAAATTGTGCATTTCATGCATAATAAGGTCACAACAAAAAAATAATGTTAAATTCATTACACCCAGCTATTATTGTTTTGCTGAATTCTTAAATTAGCATAATTAAATTTGTAATCCAAAACACCCTAACGAATTTCAATGTTAACGCCACATGAATACATTCTAGCTTCAAATAAACAGTGCTTCATGTATTTGGTGTTCCTTTGTTTCAATAACAAGCGAACAAAAATTATGCAGACATTTACAACGTCTAGTGGAAAGTGTTGGTGCATTTATTGTTGTACAAAATCGGGAACATCACATCAGGCTTTTTTAAGCGTGTAAAGCCCCGTTATGATTGGACATTATTTCTTCAAATCTTCAAATATGCTTAAATTCATTTGATACATTATAAAAATGGCAAATGTTTGTGTTGATGAAATTCTTGAGCACTTTTGTCTTTAATATTTACCATAATTTGCTTTTACAAATGGAATATACAGGATTATCAGGTAATGAATAGCGATAGGAAAAAAGCAAGTATGCAGAAATTGAGTCTGAGTAATCGATTGAATCGATCGAGTCTGGATTATGTGTCACTATGCCTAAAAGGGTTAAAACAATTAAAACAAGGGACGAAATTGTCACAAAACCAGGTTTTCATTGTGAAAAAAAAATCTGATAAAGGGAGAAAACTCCAACTGAACTTTTGAAATGAACAAACAAAATTAACCCCCTATGTAAGTTTGTTTAAAAAAAAAATTATATTTTTAGTCGTGGCGACCTTGACATTGGAGATATTGACGTGATTCTTTTGTGCGACACACCGTCCCATGATGGTGAACAAATGTGCCAAATGATTTTAAAATCTCACAATGAATGACATAGTTATGGCCAGGACAAGCTCATTTATGGCTATTTTTGACCTTTGAACTCAAAGTGTGACCTTGACCTTGGAGATATTGACGTAATTATTTCGCGCGACACACCGTCCAATGATGGTGAACAAATGTGCTAAATGATTTTAAAATCTGACAATGAACGACATAGTTATGGCCCGGACAAGCTTGTTCCGCCCGCCTGCCAGCCAGCCCGCCAGCATTCTCCAATCTAATAACCAGTTTTTTCCTTCGGAAAACCTGGTTAAAAATGATGTCATGAATTACTTTAATAATAGCTGCGCGGTTTTCCTCAATATGCCTAATGCACCAAATAACGTCAAACATAAATGTTAACTAGTGACCTGAAAATCAATACCGGTAGGGGTCATCTGCGAGTCATTATCAATCTACCTGCAAAGTTTCATGATCCTAGGCGTAAGCGTTCTTGAGTTATCATCTGGAAACCATTTTACTGGTGTGAGTCACTGTGACCTTTGACCTAGTGACCTGAAAATCAATAGGGGTCATCTGCCAGTCATGATCAATGTACCTATGATGTTTCATGATCCTTGGCGTAAGCTTTCTTGAGCTATCATCCGGAAACCATTTTTCTGTGTCGAGTCACCGTGACCTTGACCTTTTACCTAGTGACCTGAAAATCAATAGGGTCATCTGCGAGTCATGATCAATGTACCTATGAATTTTTATGATCCTAGGCGTAAGCGTTCTTGAGTTATCATCCGGATATCATTTTACTGGTTCGAGTCACCGTGACCTTGTCCTTTGACCTACTGACCTCAAAATCAATATGGGTCATTTGCGAGTCATGATCAATATACCTATGAAGTTTCATGATCCTACACATGTAGGTGTAAGCAATTTTGAGTTATCATCCGAAAACCATTTGGTGGACGGACCGACCGACCGACATGTGCAAAACAATATACCCCCTCTTCTTCGAAGGGGGGCATAACAAAACATTTAATTTAAATATGGATTGGGGGTGGGCTGCCCTATCAACCCCACATCTTATGGCCCCGGATTGTCTGAAAAAAATCTTGTGGAAAGCCAGTGTTTTTTTTCACTTATAGGGAAATGGTGGCGGGCCTGTCCAAAGGGGAAAAAATGCATCGTTTTTTAGGAAAAGGGGAAAATTAAAAATTCACTCTTTTATATGTAATGATATTTATTATATGAATACACATGTTTGTATGAATATAATATTCACAGCAGAATGTCTCTGTCCTTTTTCTGAAATATATATCAATGATTTTTTCAACATTAGTTTAAGACAGTTCAGCCTTCATGCACAGTCTCAGTTTTCTTAGCCATTTTGAGTCTAACTGAGTTTTTTAAATCGATTAAATGGCAAATTTGAGCATTTTTTTTCAATAAAATGGACCAAATTGGAATGTTTTTATCAACAAATATTGACACAATATATTTACATCAGGCCTTTTCCTGGCCATTTTGGGAGAAAAATGCAATTCATGTGGAAAGTCCACCGATTTGGGAAAATCTAATCTAATTTAATATAACACTTTATAATAATTAAAAATCATATAAATTATAGTTGTATACTTTGTTAGTTATTTATGAAAAATATTTGAGATATATTTATCATGATTATGAAACAGTTCTTTATATAAAAAAAAACATTTTTTTTAAATATCTGGAGGGGATTTTTTTTACAAAATGGGGGAAAAATATATACTCTTTTTTGAGGGGAATGGGGCCGAAAATCGGCCCCGAAATTGCCATAAAAAACACTAAAAGCATTGAATATATATTTTTTTACCAGTTTTTTTTTACTAAAACAATACGAAAAACATTAAATACATAAACAAATTATCGTTTTGTATCTACTGTAAATTAAGAACTGCTTTGAGCACATCCACTACTGAAAAAGGTGTACCAGTTGTGTACAATTTTTATTAAAGAGTGTGATATTTGAAGGCTTGAGTGTGAGCCCAATACTAGAGGCAATGCAGTTGTCATACATCTTTCAAAAACATTTTGAAATGAAGTAAATAAAAATAAGAATTTGAATGCTGCAATATTTCCCACATGATGATACTTAAGGTAAAAATATAGTAAGGCAGTATGAGATTTATAAATACTGACCTCATAAATTGATACACTATAAATATATATATATATATATATATATATATATATATATATATATATATATATATATATATATATATATAAACTTAAAATCATCAGAATTATATGTGTGCTTTTTAGATCTAAAAACTACAGCCGATTCTATACTTATTTATTATAAACTTGACAGATTTATATGGTAAGTCGTGTTTGTCCGAATCGATTCTACCCGAAGATAATGTTAGACATTGCAAAACACGATCCTAATGAACTAAGTATACACAACATCCGCCGTCAACTGTTTGTGTTAAGTTATTACCGTTTTGTCGATTCTACGTCAAATGCAACATTCATACATATTGGTGAACGGTTGTATTTAGCTTAAAAAAACAACAATGCCGCTTTCCGTAAAACAAAACAAAACCTTCGCATTTGATGGCTTTGTGCGCATGCGTCTGCTTGGGAGGGGAAGCTACTCTTGGCAATTTAATAACATCAAAGTGAACGTAGACTAAATAAACATTGTATCGGTATGTTTTATTACCTTTTTTAACGGATGTCACCTGGAAAGAACTGGACATTGAGTATTGTGTCTCAACACACACCGAAGTATAGGTGCCATTTATAGCGTAAGTTCTTTTGGTTTTGTGGAAAAACCATGTACAGATCTAGCTAAAGAAACTTCAGCGTACAGTTGACAGACCTGTACTGTAGCAGAGCGACTGTATTAAGTCGCGCCATTCAAAAATCATAAAAAGCGACATTTAAAGTTATGGTTGCCAGAACTAGTACGGATCATGCAAATTATGACCAACAAATTATGAACAATTATGAATTTAACAAGTTTGACATACAAAATTATAACACTGCCAAGGTTAACACGACGCGAAGACTTTTTAAAACGAAAATAAATTTTTAAGAGAATTTTAGATTCTACTCAGTAGTAGTCTACTGTTCATTTTACCCCCAGCATGTGGATAGTTAGCAAATATACCTGCATTTAGTGGCGCTCGATAGGTCTTTGTTGGCTCAGGTACTACTAACATGTACCCCAGGTACTCTTAAGAATACTTACATGTACCCCGATAAAACGATATTGTTTATCTTAAACAAACTTCTCTTTAAAAAAACTGCATCAACATGCTTTTGAGTATGAGTTTCATTAACATAGAGGCCATTTAACTGAAAATTTGACATAAATGTGAACAAAGTTAAATTAAAGGCTAGATTGAACTTTACCTGTATGCAGTTTTTTACCACTATCAACAAAGTGGGGGTTTGGGGGCAGAAGCCCCCGATACATAGGAAATATATAGGATAAAAAGGATTATTAGGTGTTGTGTAAGGTGTTTGGTGTTGCGCGCTTAGCAGCGATAAAATTGGACGCTTTTCCATTCTTTTTTACGTACCGGTAAAGTTCAATCGTCCCAAATATAAAAAATAGCCAACAACAACCGATTTAGTGTTAAAATTCCTGGGTACGTTTAAGTATATTTACTGTACCCCGGGTACATGTAAGTATACTTAAGAATACCCGGGGTACATGTAAGTAGTACCCAAGTCAACAATTACCAATCAAGCTGTAGTGGCCCCTCTACTCAAACCTTGATTCCCAAATACTTAAAAATTGATACATTTGTGTTGTCAAGTTGTCAATATTAAATATTTACATGTACTTAGGTTCAAGCCATAGAGCTGCATAGGGAAACAAACAAAATTATTTATTGATAATAAATATACACGTACAATAGTAAAAATAATAATAATCATAAATGAAAACCTTCAATTAGGATTTTTTTTACAGCAATTGGGAAATATGTAGTTCTTTTCTTTATTGGTAAAGTGCCGTTTCCCTGTACTTTATAAAAAGGAAAAAAATTGCTAAAATCTATGCAAGGTTACAACAAGGAAAAAACATTGTCAAGAAAATGTCATAAATTTTCAGCGCCCTCACACTACTTTGGGGGAAGGGGTCCGCAGCCCTTAGGAGGGGGAATTTTTTGTAAATGGGGGAATTTTTATAACAAAAAACAACAACTGTGTTGAACTGTTATAAACATATATTTCTATATATGTTACTGTCTATAGGACAGAATGGTGGACTTTTACTCAATCTATATAACAGTAATCTTATTTAAAAGTCCAATATATTGCAGTTAAAGGGGTTCAAAGAATGTGACCTTGATGTATCCGGCGCGCAATATAAATTGTCAGGTTATTATTGCATGTTTAATAAGTATGCATTAGCATAATTTTGCAATCTCAAAACACCCTATTTTTCTACCTTATTGAAGTATGTATTATATCCATATGTTATTCGTTGGTATAAAACAAAACATCATTCCATGTAAGTATTTTCAAATGCGTATGATTAAATTTGTAATCTGAAAACAATTGCCAAGTTTTATTGTTCAAGAAAGCATGCATAAATTAGACCCCATGTACAAAATAACATCATCTTATCCTCATGGGCTTTAATAGTGGTGCATTTTGACAAACTGAGGGAGCTTTGCCTCTAAATTAAAAGCAAGTAGTTTACACTGTATCTATTGCGCAAAGATTGTTTAGATAGGATCATAGGTCAGTATTGACTTGTGACGTTTACAGTTATAATTGTATACACCTTCATGAGTGCACTCGTGCGTTTCGGCAGTTCAAAGCAATATATGTATCCCGGAAAAAGCAACTTTTTGGAAAAACCCACTAATCTGCTGGTACAAATAAACATGACCCATTTATAATCCTTTCAAAATCACACACCGTATCAACCGTTATTATTTAAAGTAAGCTATCATTGGTTGATTTAATGGACCAGAGGTGTATGTACCGGGGTGATTAGTGGTTTTTTCTAAACTCGTGCCTTTCCGGGATCAGTCTATTTCAAGAGAGAATGGTAACACCCGAAATGACCTGTGATGTTTGGCAAGTGGAGTTATTGTTTATCGCAGTACACAGGTGTTACAGTGATGTACAATGAAACCAAACAATCTGGTCAAAACTGGATAATTAATGTCGGTTTAAACAGAAAATTAAAGTGGGTGAAAAAAGTGTAAAATACTAGCTTGTACCTGATTTTATCTCAACAGATTCTCAGATTAAAACATGTTACATTTTTATTAGCTCACCTGAGCACAACGTGCTCATGGTGAGCTATTGTGATCGCCTTTTGTCCGTCGTGCGTCGTCAACATTTACCTTGTTAACACTCTAGAGGCCACATTTATTGTCCAATCTTCATGAAACTTACTCAGAACATGTGTCCCAATAATATCTTGGACGAGTTCGAAAATGGTTCCGGTTGATTGAAAAACATGGCCGCCAGGGGGCGTGGCAGTTTTATATATAGCAAACCTTGTTAACACTCTAGAAGTCACATTTATTGTCCGATCTTCATGAAACTTTGTCAGAACATGTGTCCCAATAATATCTTGGAAGAGTTCGAAAATGGTTCCGGTTGGTTGAAAAACATGGCCGCCAGGGGGCGTGGCAGTTTTCCTTATATGGCTATAGTACACCTTGTTAACACTCTAAAAGTCACATTTTTAGTCCAATCTTCATGAAACTTGGTCAAAACATGTGTCCCAATAATATCTTAGACGAGTTCGAAAATGGTTCCAGTTGAATGAAAAACATGGCCGCCATGGGGCGGGGCAGTTTTCCTTATATGGCTTTACTGTATGGTAAAACCTTGTTTACACTCTAGAAGTCACATTTGTGGTCCAATGCTCATGAAACTTGGTCAGCATATTTGAACTAATAATATCTGGGCTAAGTTAAAAAATGGTTGAGATCAGTTAAAAAACATGGACGCAAGGGGGCGTGGCATTTTTCCTTAAATGGCTATTTACATGTACTACAAAACCTTGTTAACTTTCTTGAAGTCACATTTATGATCCAATCTTTATGAAACTTGATCTGAACATTTGTTCTAACAATAGCTTGAGTGAGTTTGAAAATGGTTATGGTTTGTTGAAAAACATGGCCTCCAGGGGGTGGGGGGCAGTTGTCCTTATATGGCTTTAGTGAAAACTTGTTGACACTATATTAGCCACATTTATTGGCCAATCTTCATGAAACTTGGTCAGAACATTTGTCCCAATGAAATTTTGCCAGAGATTGAAGCTGGGTCATATGAGCTCAAAAACTAGGTCACAAGGTCAAATATAAAAAAAACATGTTAAAGTCACTTTTTTGGTCCAAAATAATCTTCATGAATCAGCTTGCATTTTTTCAGAATAGTCTAGTTCCTTTGGCTTTCAGGTGAGCGCCTTAGGGCCTGATGGCCCTCTTGTATGGGGATTATGCTCGTCACATTTTTGGGAGCCATAACCATAGCCGATTTGTGATATATTGGACAACGCAATATAAAGGACAGTGATATATTGGAGTCAATTTTCAACTATAAATCAGCGATTTTTTTTCTCATTTTCTGAGGGGGAAAAAAATTCAGTTTTTTTGGGGAAAAAAATATACTTTACAGGTGGGGGACTGCCCCGAAATTTGGCGGCAGATTTGATAGATTGAGGACCCTGAAATTTTCTTTTATTAAAAAGACAGTTTCCATCAACATACTAAACGTATACAAAGCATAATATGAAAAATCTTTCTCAAGAAAATTTCCATTTTTTAAATTATTTTTCTTTTAAGGACAAGAAATGTTCCATCAACATTTATATGCAATCAACAATTTTAGTTAAAAATCAAAACATAGACAAAGCAGAACCATTCTCCATCTTTGTTAAGCACTCTGGCAATTTATGCATATTAAAAAGAAGAGATCTTTATATTTTCCAAGCACATACCAGTAACCAGTATTTGTGAGGTCAAAGTTTATGTTCTGCAATAAAGAAATTGATCATGATTAGATTTTTGACGGTTTTAATCGGCTTAAAAGCAATGTTTAGCATTGAAAACACAAATGATTAACAATGAAAAGCGATGGCAAGTTGAGACTAGGATAACTGTTGACTTTAGCCAATCAAAATGCTTTATAAAGTGATTGTATGACAGTGCCTGAAGATCATGAATGGAAATTATAAGTGGAATATTAACTCCCCTTTCCATGTCGTTCATGTATGAATACTAAAAAAGAACACCATTTTAACTTATTTATTAAATATTTTATTATATTGTTTAAAAAGATTTTACTAGAAAAAAATACATAACCTATTAAATAAAGAATCCAGATTTTTTTAAACAAACTTCAATACTCATGAAAACATTACTGCTTTAGTTATCTGAATTAACAGTGCTTTTTCACCATTTCGGAATGGAAAAAAATCATGTTGTTGGGAAATATTTGTTGTTGTTTTTTTGCTACAAATGCTTTAAAATTGAAAATAAAAGGGATTTCAAGATTGTATTTATTGTATTGTTCAACTTCTAGAGCTCGATGGGAGATGAACTTAATGTTAAGACTTAGATATTTTATATATTTTTTTTTTTTAAACTCAAATTGGGAATTTTTAGGTTCCATTTTGGAAAAATATTTTTTGACTGTTTTGGATTTAGAATGGGTCCTTCTACAGGCTCAAAATTTGAACAAAAAGATTGATTGTCAGAAAAAAATAACATTGTGAATTATTTCTGAACATAACTTGAAAATAGACGTTAAAAAGTTTAATACATCAACTTGTTTTCTTTATTAAATCTTCTTCATATGTTATTAACAATAATTGACTTAACCTTGGAAACCTTTCTTCAGTGGGAACAAAAAGATGTTCAAAGTCACTTGCCCTCTGAGCAAGCAGAACTGAATTTCTGTTAGTAAACATCTGTTAACAATGTAAAATGCTGTTTTGTACAACATCGTCAACTTTGAAAAAGGAGTATGAATCAATGATGTAAATGATTTGAGCCAATTATTTTCAACCAGGATTAAATTGTCGTAAATTGTGTTGAGAAATCAAGGCCTGGTGTTGCTGTAGGCCAATATTCACAAAGCTATTTATAGGGAAAACATTCTTTAAATTTAATAAAGTTCCTCCACTCTCTTGCAGAGCTCCAGATAAGGTTTTGTGAAATTCTTAAATTACTACCAGATTTTCAAAAAGAATTCTTAACTCTAAAATTTTATTCTTAATGTTACTACTGAGTTTTGGAAAATAATTCTTATTTTTATGTCCCCCACTATAGTAGTGGGGGACATATTGTTTTTGCCCTGTCTGTTGGTCTGTTGGTTGGTCTGTTGGTCTGTTGGTTGGTTGGTTGGTTGGTTGGTTGGTTGGTTGGTTTGCGCCAACTTTAACATTTGAAATAACTTTTGCAATATTGAAGATAGCAACTTGATATTTGGCATGCATATGTATCTCATGGAGCTGCACATTTTGAGTGGTGAAAGGTCAAGGTCAAGGTCATCCTTCAAGGTCAAAGGTCAAATATATGGGTCGAAATCGCTCATTTAATGTACACTTTTGCAGTATTTCAATATTCAAGATAGCAACTTGATATTTGGCATGCATGTGTATCTCATGGAGCTTCACATTTTGAGTGGTGAAAGGTCAAGGTCAAGGTCATCCTTCAAGGTCAGATGTCAAATATATGTGGCCAAAATCGCTCATTTTATGAGTACTTTTGCAATATTGAAGATAGCAACTTGATATTTGGCATGCATGTGTATCTCATGGAGCTGCACATTTTGAGTGGTGAAAGGTCAAGGTCAAGGTCATCCTTCAAGGTCAGAGGTCAAATATATGTGTCCCAAATCGCTTATTTTATGAATACTTTTGCAATATTGAAGATAGCAACTTGATATTTGGCATGCATGTGTATCTCATGGAGCTGCACATTTTGAGTGGTGAAAGGTCAAGGTCATCCTTCAAGGTCAAATATATGGGTCAAAATTGCTCATGTAATGTCACTTCTGCAATATTGAAGCTAGCAATTTTATATTTGAAATGCATGTGTATCTCATGGAGCTGCACATTTTGAGTGGTGAAGGGTCAAGGTCAAGGTCTTCCTTCAAGGTAAAACATCATATAGGGGTCAAGGTCATCCTTCAAGGTCAAACATCATATAGGGGGACATTGTGTTTCACAAACACATCTTGTTTCTAAATGACCTAAACATAAATAATAATGGTTATTTTCATGCAAAAAAACTCAAAATAAACATACTAGCAACTTTATTTATACGAGTTCAACAGTGTCTTTTCAGTATAATACAATTTTATTTTTCAAATACCTTCATATGCCCAAACTGTGCTTGGATGAATTTTTACATATTTCACAATTAAAACGGGTCTCCCCTTCAATCTTTTCAACGATAAGCCACGGGACTTGTCCCTTCCATACGTTCAATGTTTTTTTGTGTTTAAGTTTGGACCCGTTGTGTCGCTTTTTTGTTTAGCTTTTCCGACTGTGTCGGCAACTGAACATACAACATCGTATAAGATCTTTTCTATAATGTCTTTCTAAACATTTAACTTCGGCTCACTTTGCGTACAATATGTTAAAAGCGTGTTTTTGGACGCTTTGCAGATTTTTAGGACACTCTCAGGGCGCTGCCATTGTTTTTTGACAGATAGACTGTGTACGCCGCTATTTTTGGAAAAAATGCGCTTTGTTAAACAAACCCGATAACCATTCTATATAAGCACCGCAAAGATCTTTAATACACGAAAAATTGATACGAACCGATGTAAAAATCGAGACGAACCGATGTAAAAATAATATTCGTAACTTGATTTTGTAATTCTTAATGGTACGACAAGATTTTAAAATAAATACGTAACGGACTTGAAAATAATTCGTAATTACGAAAATACGACCCTTATCTGGAGCTCTGCTCTTGTTATTAAATGTTAGCTTAAGTTTTCATTTTAATGATTTAAACTAGTAAACATGCTAAAATAATGAATACTCTATTATGATTTTAGCATGAAACATTCAATTTTATGTAGAAAATTTTATCTTAGAATTTTACTTACGAGCAACTCATTTATTAATTGAAGATTTCCCTAAGTAGCTGTGAGAGTACAACCCAGATATTGTTGCTTCTGTAAGGTCACCTTGGTAAGAGCCGATTGTAGGAGCGTCATGTTTGAGCTTCCTTCACACCTGGGGCAACTGTCAGGGTTGGGCCTACTATGGACCGGCCTATCAGGGGCCTACGTCATCAAGGGTTTATATCAGGTCATCAGGGGCTCTACTGTGCACAGGGACTTCGATGGCGAAAAGGGTCTACTGCGATTTACCAAGAGGTACTGTTTCATGCAACTTTGAACAAACTGATTAATGGTAGATTACCTGTACAGAATGTTCTGTTTAATTATCCACTAGGTTTACAAAATGCTTTGTTCAATGATTCATGGTCCACTAGGTTTACAGAATATTTGGTTTAATGATTCATGGTCCATTAGGTTTACAGAATATTTGGTTTAATGATTCATGGTCCACTAGGTTTACATAATGTTCTGTTTAATGATTCATGGCCCACCAGGTTTACAGAATGTCCTGTTTAATGATTCATGGTTCAATAGGTTTACAGAATTTCCTGTTTAATGATTCATGGTCCACTAGAATAACAGAATGTCCTTGTTAGCTCACCTGAGCACAACGTGCTCATGGTGAGCTTTTGTGATCGCCTTTTGTCTGTCGTCCGTTGTGCGTCGTCCGTCGTCAATATTTTGCCTTGTGAACACTCTAGAGGCCACATTTATTATCTGATCTTCATGAAACTTGGTCAGAACATTTGTCCGATTGATACCTCGACTGAATTTCGAAACTGGGTCATGCTGGATCAAAATCTAGGTCACTAGGTAAAAAAAACAACAACCTTGTGAACACTGTAGAAGTCACATTTGATGCCCAATCTTCATGTAACTTTGTCAAAATGTTTGTCTAAATTATATGTTGCTTGAGTTCAAAAATGGTTCCCGTCCGGTGAAAAACATGGCCGCCAGGGGGCGGGGCAGTATTCCTAATATGGCTATAGAGAAACCTTGTAAACACTCTAGAAGTCACAATTTTTGCCAAATCATCATGAAACTTGTTCAAAACATTGGTTTCATTGATATCTCGGACGAGTTCGAAAATGGTCCAGATCGGTGAAAAAATATGGCGGCCAGGGGGCGGGGCAGTTTTCTTTATATGTATATAGTGGAAACATGTGAACACTCTAGAAGTCACATTTTTGTTCCAATCTTCATGAAATTTGGTCAGATCATGTATTTTCTGGATATGACGATTGAGTTCAAAAATGGTATGGATCGGTAAAAAAACATGGCCGCCAGGGGGGGGGGTCATTTTCCTTATATTTATATAGTAAAAAAGCTTGTGAACACTAGAAGTCACATTTTTTGCTCAATCATTATAATTTGTTTTCTAAACATCAATTTTATAGATATCTCGGACGAGTTCAAAAATGGTCATGATGGGTGGAAAAACATGGCCGCCAGGGGGTGGGGCAGTTTTCTCTTTATGTATATAATGAAAACATGTGAACAGTCTAGTTCTGATAAGCAATAATGTTAAAGAAAGATAACCTGTACATACTTTCTAATAGTTTACTCCCATGTATAAACCTGGGACTTCCTTCATAAAATGTGGTGTACATAAAGACAGTAGTTTGCATGCACTTAATAAACCAATTGTTTCTATGTCATCAAATAACTGTACATGTACTAATGCACTGTAGAGCCTTATCTTTGATCTTTACTGATAAGTAGTGCTGCAACAATACGCCAAAAACCGTATTGCAATATATTGTCAGTTCAAAAACCCGTATTGCAATATATCGCAATATATTGCTAACTTGTACCAAAATTATAACTTGCCAATTACCCGACAATCCCGTATATTCCAGTTTTAAAGCAAATTCTGGTAAATATTTACTTTAAATGTACTCAAGAATAACAAGAAACACAAACATTTGCAAATTTTCTTATTTATCAAATACATTTTGGCATTTGTTACTATTTAAAGATGTGATGAAATAACGTCCAACCGGGGCATTTTTTTCCACTGAACACGCGTAATTCACCTGACGTGATGTTCCCATTTTTATACAACACAAAATACACCCATACTTTCCATGCGACGTTCTACATGTCTGTATAATTTTCGCGCGCTTTTTATTGAGACAAAGGATAAAGCACTTTTTATTTGACGCTAGAATTTCTTATTGTCGCATAAGCATAAAAATTTGGAAGCGTATTTCTGAAATTCGGATTACAAATTTAATAATGCTCAATTCAGAATCGAACGAAACATTTACAGCTGTTCGCAATTAATTCAACGATAATCTGTTCAAAAGCATCGAACGAATGCTCCGATGTAACAACGCTACTCCGTAAAATACACTTTCAGAATGTTACTTTTAAAGGGGCCTTTTCACATATTTTGGCATTTTTTTAACTTATTCATAAAATGCTTTATATTGATAAATGTAAACATTGGATCGTAAAAGCTCCAGTAAAAAATCAAGAAAAAAATTTAAAAAAGGAGAAGAACATTGCCCGGAGCAGGTTTCGAACCAGTGACCCCTGGAGTCCTGCCAGAGTCCTGAAGTAAAAACGCTTTAGCCTACTGAGCTAATCCGCCGAGTACACATTCTTGACGTATTTTATACCTTATATAAGCAATCTTGTTAGTTTCACAAAATTTAACGACAAAAACAGAACTCTCCAAATTATTCAATCGTTTCGCGTTGCAACGCTTTATAATTTTTAGGTTTTAAAATCGTCAAAAGATGCATATAATGGCTATATTAGAGCATGGTTAATGTTCAGTATTACTGTTTCCTCACAAATATCATAACTAAAACGAAAACTTACGAATCTGAAACAACTTTTTTCAATTTTGTCAATTTACCAAAGCGTGAAAAGATCCCTTTAAGAAAAAAAAATTTACAATGCTTTGTTTTGTTTACCTTGTTATCATTATTTCGGATGGCTTTTCTTGACGAAATGTGAATGAATTTTGTAAAATTTTCGTACCGGTATGATGAAAATCGTATCGCAATACAATATGCAGATTGCGTATTGCGATATATACCGATATACCGGTATATTGTTGCAGCACTACTGATAAGCCAAGTTAACCAACTGTGTTTGGTGTATTGATTGTACATGTACTGTGCTATGAAAATGTTTCCATGGCAACATTGACTCCAGTTAAATGCACTAGCTTACCTTTACATAATTAGTGCAGTAGATAATGACCACTCTGTATTTATCAACATACTAGTATGCTCAAGATACTCTCCCTTGAAGAGTCCACACTTCTGCTAAAATAAACTGGGTTTTATTGTATGTCTACAGTTGTTTATAGTGAAACATTGTGAATACTTTTAGTCACATTTTTAGTTCAATCTGAATGACACTTGCTGAGTGCAAATGTATATATCATATCTTGATTTATTTTACTAAATTAGTTTTAATAATATCATCTTCAAACATGGTGACAATCTTTATGAGCATAATATTTTTTTGCCCTCAAAGGAGGGCATATAGTGATCGGACCGTCTGCCCGTCTGTCTGTCCTTCCGTCACACTTTGCGTTTAGGTTATCGCGTTTAGGTTTCGAAAAATGCTCATAACTTCTATGTCGCTTCAGATAGCAACTTGATATTTGGCATGCATGTGTATCTCATGGAGCTGCCTATTTTGAGTGGTGAAAAGTCAAAGTCATCATTCCAGGTCAAATATATGGCTTCAAAGCGGCGCAGAAGGAGGCATTGTGTTTCTGACAAACACATCTCTTGTGTGCTCATGGTGAAATTTTGTTATCACCTTTTGTCAATTGTCTGTCTTCTATTGTGCGTCATGAATATTTGCCTTGTTAACACTGTAAAGAGGCCACATTAATTGTCGGATCTTCATGAAACTTTGTCAGAAGATTTGTCCCAATGATACCTTGGACGCGTTCAAAAATGGTTCAGGTCTGTTGAAAAACATGGCCGCCAGGGGGCCATTTGTTGTTCATTCTTCATGAAACTTGGTTAGAACATTTGTTCCATTGATATCTTGGCCTGCAAAAAACAGGTCATTTCTTTTTATCTCAGGTGAGCGACTTTGGGCCTTTCAGGCCCTCTTGTTTATGGTTCATGGTCCAATAGGTTTACAGAATGTCCTGTTTAATGTTTCATGGTCCAGTGTTTTTTTCATTCAAAATCGGGTCCGGTAACCGGACCCATTCCCAATGGAAAAAAGTATATTTTTTTCCCAAATGGGAGCTAAAAATTCCCAATGGAAGGTTTCAAAAAAAAAAATATATATATTTTTTTTAGATCTCAATTTTTTATTGATCTCCCATCCATATAACTTCAATCTTAGTAAAAATAATACTGGACACACTTGTATCCTCAATTTTGAAGCATTTTGTAGCAAAACAGCACTCATTTCACAACTTTAGTCAAAACGGCGTGAATTTTCCCAATCCAAAGGGACCCCATTCCCAAAATGGTGAAAAAAAACACTGTGGTCCAATAGGTTTACAGAATGTCCTGTTTAATGTTTCATGGTCCAATAGTGCAGTATAAGTCTGTATTATTTCGAATTCAGGTATATTCTGGCACATAGTTAAAGTGAGTGGAATCAATAATTATATAAAAAAAAATTATTGCAAGAATAAAGCAATGCACTACTGATTTTCTAGTTTCATGCCTATTTACTGAATGTAACTTTTGTGTTCTTTCAAATGTAAACAACATGCTGATAGTCTGCATACAAAATTGCATTGTTAAAGTACAACTGAGAGTTAATTAAAGGTTTCTTGTGAAATAATTAAAAATGTTATAAATGCTTTTTAATTGTAAACAAAGTTATGTGCATGTTCAGTCATTGTTTGCATTATTTCCAAAAAAATCCTGGTTACCAATGTAGACGCCACATTTTTCATCAAATGTTGATGGAACTTGTTCAGGATGTTTGTCTTGACAATATATTTGCCATGTTGGAATCTGGGTCACTTGCATGGAACAACTACCAGTGTAGGTCACCAGGTCAAATCTTAAATAAACTTTGCTTTCACTCTAATGGCCACATTAGTGAACTATTTTATGAACCTTAGGAAAGTTCAAATCTGGGTCATGTGAGTCCAAAAACTAGGTCTCAAGGTCAAATCCTAGAAAACCTTGTTACCATTTAGGCTCCACCTGTATGACTCAATCCTTGTTACCATTTAGGCTCCACCTGTATGACTCAATCCTTGTTACCATTTAGGCTCCACCTGTATGACTCAATCCTTGTTACCATTTAGGCTCCACCTGTATGACTCAATCCTTGTTACCATTTAGGCTCCACCTGTATGACTCAATCCTTGTTACCATTTAGGCTCCACCTGTATGACTCAATCCTTATGATACTTGCTCAGAATGTTCATCTTGACAATTTTTAGGCTAAATTCAATCTGTGTCACATGGTTCCAAAAACTACATCATGTGGTCAAATTTTAGATAAACTTTATTACCACTATAATAGCCACAAGATTCTTGATGAAACTGTGTCAGAATGTTTATCTTTACAATATCTAAACCAAATCTTTATTCTGGGTCACATGCGTTCAAAAACTAGGTAACCAATTCAAATTTCGACACACTTGTATGCCTTTTTGGAACCATCTTCCTGATTCTCTTCATATATCATACCATATTGTCTCTGCTGTTCATGCTACCTCTTCAAACATCCTAGCATATTTTCTGTATTGTCCATGCAGACCTGTGCGGCGCCTGTTCCTCGGTCTGGGGATGAACGGAGCCATCTGTATCGCTGTGTACAACTCTTACTGCTTCGGTATCCATGACTTTGGCTGGCTCCAGGGCCTACTCAACAGGGTCTCCAACCCTGGGGTCATCAACACAGGTGGGTCAATGCTGAACACAGTGCACAGGTGGGTCAATGCTGAACACATGTGAATCAATGTAGCCTAGGTCAAAACCAGGTATTGTCACCACATCATCTCATGGTAATTGTCAATCTCCATAGTATCCTTAGTGTAATAAGAAAGCTTCTGGTCATGTCTTCTTCAATTCATATGTTGAGAGTACCAATGCTCTATCGACTTTAACTTTTTAATGCTCCTAATTTCTTTGTGGCTAGAAACTTATCGTACATAAAAAAAGTAAAAAGCAGACAGAAATGTAGTGTCTATAAAAATTGATTGCTGATAATTACAATTACAGGTAACAATGTGTCCAAATGCATCATAGTGCCTCTCTGTGAAGTTGCCGTGTGTGTATCAGTTGAGATGTCTACAATGGTTGGTTGTAGCCTGATGTAAATTTCAGATAAGATGTATACAATGGTGTGTTGTAGCCTGCTGTAGGTTTCAGATAAATGTCTACATTTGTGGGTTGTAGCCTGCGGCGTATTTCAGATGAGATGTATACTATAGTGTGTTGTAGCCTTCTGTATGTTTCAGATGAGATGTCTACTATGATGAGTTGTAGCCTTCCGTATGTTTCAGATGAGATGTCTACATTGGTGGGTTGTAGCCTGCTGTTTTCCCACACCCTACTGCGCTGGTACAGCAGTGTGTACGTGAACGTGTTCAGCTCCTCTTGCACCCAGGACCTGCTGGACTGGCTGGCCCCTCACCTCTACACCGTCATGGCTGGGCTCACACTCGTCTCGGATGCTCCACCCCTCGATGGGAAAGGCTTCGGTTAGTTTGGAAAGACTCTGTGTAGGGTATTAGCATTGAGCTCTAAACTGCATCTGATATAAACAACATTGAACGTTTACTGCATCTTACGTAAACCTGGCGAATTTTGGTCAGATGCTAGTAATGATTTTCAAATACTAGTACTACTTTTAAGATTTCTAACATTAACTTAAAAACAATGACAGGTTGTCTATAGCCTATACGTTCATTGTTTAATGTATAATAGTTTTTCAGCTCCAAATTTTAATGCTCCCGGATCCAATGATTCAGGGTATATTGTTTTTGGCCTGTCTTTCTGTCTGTCATTGTTTGTGTCTGTCTGTCATTGTATGTGTGTGTCTGTCCCAAAACTTTAACATTGGTCATAACTTTTGCAATATTGATGATAGCAACTTGATATTTGGGATGCATGTGTATCTCATGGAGCTGCACATTTTGAGTGGTGAAAGGTTAAGGTCATCCTTCAAGGTCAAAGGTCAAATATATGACTTCAAAGCGACGCAGTAGGTGACTGTGTTTCACAAACACAGCTCTTGTTAAAATTTAATAAAAGGTTTTGTTTCTGGCTTTGTGTATTTGTTCATCATGTCAGGTCAGGACTTGAACCCACAATCCTCAGACATGTAATGCAGCACTCTACCAGCTGAGCTGTCCACAAGGTGTTCCAGATGCACCTTACATGTAAGCTCTGTGATCCCACCATGCTGTTGGGGTAGAGCCACTCACCCTTATGGACTTCTACTAGTTTACAATTTGAATTATTTCTCTGACATCCAGGTTGGTTCAGCACATCAGTGCTGAGTTGGCGCCATGCAGCCGGGGTTGCCCTGTTTGCGGTTGTCTCGTACCAGGACTACCAACTGCAGTACCAGCTGGCCAGGTTGAGGAAGAACAAGAGTGGTGAGAACTTCACTATCTCAGCTACATGCGGTGCTAATTGAATCAAATATGCTTAGTATAATGAGGCCTGTCAATTGCAAATTACTGTTCATCGTAAGGTTTTTAGCTTTGTGCAGTAAAATTTATTGCACAGGTTATGGGAGGTGTTCACTATGCACAGGTTATGGGAGGTGTTCACTATTGCACAGGTTATGGGAGGTGTTCACTATGCACAGGTTATGGGAGGTGTTCACTATTGCACAGGTTATGGGAGGTGTTCACTATGCACAGGTTATGGGAGGTGTTCACTAATATTGCACAGGTTATGGGAGGTGTTCACTAATATTGCACAGGTTATGGGAGGTGTTCACTATGCACAGGTTATGGGAGGTGTTCACTATGCACAGGTTATGGGAGGTGTTCACTATGCACAGGTTATGGGAGGTGTTCACTATTGCACAGGTTATGGGAGGTGTTCACTATGCACAGGTTATGGGAGGTGTTCACTATGCACAGGTTATGGGAGGTGTTCACTATTGCACAGGTTATGGGAGGTGTTCACTATTGCACAGGTTATGGGAGGTGTTCACTATTGCACAGGTTATGGGAGGTGTTCACTAATATTGCACAGGTTATGGGAGGTGTTCACTAATATTGAACAGGTTATGGGAGGTGTTCACTATTGCACAGGTTATGGGAGGTGTTCACTATTGCACAGGTTATGGGAGGTGTTCACTAATATTGCACAGGTTATGGGAGGTGTTCACTATTGCACAGGTTATGGGAGGTGTTCACTAATATTGCACAGGTTATGGGAGGTGTTCACTAATATTGCACAGGTTATGGGAGGTGTTCACTATTATTGCACAGGTTATGGGAGGTGTTCACTATTATTGCACAGGTTATGGGAGGTGTTCACTAATATTGCACAGGTTATGGGAGGTGTTCACTATGCACAGGTTATGGGAGGTGTTCACTATTGCACAGGTTATGGGAGGTGTTCACTAATATTGCACAGGTTATGGGAGGTGTTCACTATGCACAGGTTATGGGAGGTGTTCACTATTGCACAGGTTATGGGAGGTGTTCACTAATATTGCACAGGTTATGGGAGGTGTTCACTAATATTGCACAGGTTATGGGAGGTATTCACTATTGCACAGGTTATGGGAGGTGTTCACTATTGCACAGGTTATGGGAGGTGTTCACTATTGCACAGGTTATGGGAGGTGTTCACTATGCACAGGTTATGGGAGGTGTTCACTATTGCACAGGTTATGGGAGGTGTTCACTAATATTGCACAGGTTATGGGAGGTGTTCACTATGCACAGGTTATGGGAGGTGTTCACTATGCACAGGTTATGGGAGGTGTTCACTATTGCACAGGTTATGGGAGGTGTTCACTATGCACAGGTTATGGGAGGTGTTCACTATTGCACAGGTTATGGGAGGTGTTCACTATGCACAGGTTATGGGAGGTGTTCACTATGCACAGGTTATGGGAGGTGTTCACTATTGCACAGGTTATGGGAGGTGTTCACTATGCACAGGTTATGGGAGGTGTTCACTATTGCACAGGTTATGGGAGGTGTTCACTATTGCACAGGTTATGGGAGGTGTTCACTATTATTGCACAGGTTATGGGAGGTGTTCACTATTGCACAGGTTATGGGAGGTGTTCACTATGCACAGGTTATGGGAGGTGTTCACTATTGCACAGGTTATGGGAGGTGTTCACTAATATTGCACAGGTTATGGGAGGTGTTCACTATTGCACAGGTTATGGGAGGTGTTCACTATTGCACAGGTTATGGGAGGTGTTCACTATGCACAGGTTATGGGAGGTGTTCACTATTGCACAGGTTATGGGAGGTGTTCACTATGCACAGGTTATGGGAGATGTTCACTATGCACAGGTTATGGGAGGTGTTCACTATTGCACAGGTTATGGGAGGTGTTCACTATGCACAGGTTATGGGAGGTGTTCACTATTATTGCACAGGTTATGGGAGGTGTTCACTATGCACAGGTTATGGGAGGTGTTCACTATTGCACAGGTTATGGGAGGTGTTCACTATGCACAGGTTATGGGAGGTGTTCACTATTGCACAGGTTATGGGAGGTGTTCACTATGCACAGGTTATGGGAGGTGTTCACTATGCACAGGTTATGGGAGGTGTTCACTATTGCACAGGTTATGGGAGGTGTTCACTATGCACAGGTTATGGGAGGTGTTCACTATGCACAGGTTATGGGAGGTGTTCACTATGCACAGGTTATGGGAGGTGTTCACTATGCACAGGTTATGGGAGGTGTTCACTATGCACAGGTTATGGGAGGTGTTCACTATTGCACAGGTTATGGGAGGTGTTCACTATGCACAGGTTATGGGAGGTGTTCACTATGCACAGGTTATGGGAGGTGTTCACTATGCACAGGTTATGGGAGGTGTTCACTATTGCACAGGTTATGGGAGGTGTTCACTAATATTGCACAGGTTATGGGAGGTGTTCACTATTGCACAGGTTATGGGAGGTGTTCACTATTGCACAGGTTATGGGAGGTGTTCACTATGCACAGGTTATGGGAGGTGTTCACTATTGCACAGGTTATGGGAGGTGTTCACTAATATTGCACAGGTTATGGGAGGTGTTCACTATTGCACAGGTTATGGGAGGTGTTCACTATTGCACAGGTTATGGGAGGTGTTCACTATGCACAGGTTATGGGAGGTGTTCACTAATATTGCACAGGTTATGGGAGGTGTTCACTAATATTGCACAGGTTATGGGAGGTGTTCACTAATATTGCACAGGTTATGGGAGGTGTTCACTATTATTGCACAGGTTATGGGAGGTGTTCACTAATATTGCACAGGTTATGGGAGGTGTTCACTATGCACAGGTTATGGGAGGTGTTCACTAATATTGCACAGGTTATGGGAGGTGTTCACTAATATTGCACAGGTTATGGGAGGTGTTCACTAATATTGCACAGGTTATGGGAGGTGTTCACTAATATTGCACAGGTTATGGGAGGTGTTCACTATTATTGCACAGGTTATGGGAGGTGTTCACTAATATTGCACAGGTTATGGGAGGTGTTCACTATGCACAGGTTATGGGAGGTGTTCACTTATATTGCACAGGTTATGGGAGGTGTTCACTAATATTGCACAGGTTATGGGAGGTGTTCACTATTATTGCACAGGTTATGGGAGGTGTTCACTATTGCACAGGTTATGGGAGGTGTTCACTATGCACAGGTTATGGGAGGTGTTCACTATTGCACAGGTTATGGGAGGTGTTCACTATTGCACAGGTTATGGGAGGTGTTCACTATGCACAGGTTATGGGAGGTGTTCACTATTGCACAGGTTATGGGAGGTGTTCACTAATATTGCACAGGTTATGGGAGGTGTTCACTATGCACAGGTTATGGGAGGTGTTCACTATGCACAGGTTATGGGAGGTGTTCACTATTGCACAGGTTATGGGAGGTGTTCTCTATGCACAGGTTATGGGAGGTGTTCACTATTGCACAGGTTATGGGAGGTGTTCACTATGCACAGGTTATGGGAGGTGTTCACTATGCACAGGTTATGGGAGGTGTTCACTATTGCACAGGTTATGGGAGGTGTTCACTATGCACAGGTTATGGGAGGTGTTCACTATTGCACAGGTTATGGGAGGTGTTCACTATTGCACAGGTTATGGGAGGTGTTCACTATTATTGCACAGGTTATGGGAGGTGTTCACTATTGCACAGGTTATGGGAGGTGTTCACTATGCACAGGTTATGGGAGGTGTTCACTATTGCACAGGTTATGGGAGGTGTTCACTAATATTGCACAGGTTATGGGAGGTGTTCACTATTGCACAGGTTATGGGAGGTGTTCACTATTGCACAGGTTATGGGAGGTGTTCACTATGCACAGGTTATGGGAGGTGTTCACTATTGCACAGGTTATGGGAGGTGTTCACTAATATTGCACAGGTTATGGGAGGTGTTCACTATGCACAGGTTATGGGAGGTGTTCACTATTGCACAGGTTATGGGAGGTGTTCACTATGCACAGGTTATGGGAGGTGTTCACTATTGCACAGGTTATGGGAGGTGTTCACTATGCACAGGTTATGGGAGGTGTTCACTATTGCACAGGTTATGGGAGGTGTTCACTATGCACAGGTTATGGGAGGTGTTCACTAATATTGCACAGGTTATGGGAGGTGTTCACTATGCACAGGTTATGGGAGGTGTTCACTATTGCACAGGTTATGAGAGGTGTTCACTATGCACAGCTTATGGGAGGTGTTCACTAATATTGCACAGGTTATGGGAGGTGTTCACTAATATTGCACAGGTTATGGGAGGTGTTCACTATGCACAGGTTATGGGAGGTGTTCACTATGCACAGGTTATGGGAGGTGTTCACTATGCACAGGTTATGGGAGGTGTTCACTATGCACAGGTTATGGGAGGTGTTCACTATGCACAGGTTATGGGAGGTGTTCACTATGCACAGGTTATGGGAGGTGTTCACTATTGCACAGGTTATGGGAGGTGTTCACTATGCACAGGTTATGGGAGGAGTTCACTATTGCACAGGTTATGGGAGGTGTTCACTATTGCACAGGTTATGGGAGGTGTTCACTATTATTGCACAGGTTATGGGAGGTGTTCACTATTGCACAGGTTATGGGAGGTGTTCACTATGCACAGGTTATGGGAGGTGTTCACTAATATTGCACAGGTTATGGGAGGTGTTCACTATTGCACAGGTTATGGGAGGTGTTCACTATGCACAGGTTATGGGAGGTGTTCACTATTGCACAGGTTATGGGAGGTGTTCACTAATATTGCACAGGTTATGGGAGGTGTTCACTATTGCACAGGTTATGGGAGGTGTTCACTATGCACAGGTTATGGGAGGTGTTCACTATGCACAGGTTATGGGAGGTGTTCACTATGCACAGGTTATGGGAGGTGTTCACTATGCACAGGTTATGGGAGGTGTTCACTATTGCACAGGTTATGGGAGGTGTTCACTATGCACAGGTTATGGGAGGAGTTCACTATTGCACAGGTTATGGGAGGTGTTCACTATTGCACAGGTTATGGGAGGTGTTCACTATTATTGCACAGGTTATGGGAGGTGTTCACTATTGCACAGGTTATGGGAGGTGTTCACTATGCACAGGTTATGGGAGGTGTTCACTATTGCACAGGTTATGGGAGGTGTTCACTAATATTGCACAGGTTATGGAAGGTGTTCACTAATATTGCACAGGTTATGGGAGGTGTTCACTATGCACAGGTTATGGGAGGTGTTCACTATGCACAGGTTATGGGAGGTGTTCACTATGCACAGGTTATGGGAGGTGTTCACTATTGCACAGGTTATGGGAGGTGTTCACTATGCACAGGTTATGGGAGGTGTTCACTAATATTGCACAGGTTATGGGAGGTGTTCACTATGCACAGGTTATGGGAGGTGTTCACTATTGCACAGGTTATGGGAGGTGTTCACTATGCACAGGTTATGGGAGGTGTTCACTATGCACAGGTTATGGGAGGTGTTCACTATTGTACAGGTTATGGGAGGTGTTCACTATGCACAGGTTATGGGAGGTGTTCACTATTGCACAGGTTATGGGAGGTGTTCACTATGCACAGGTTATGGGAGGTGTTCACTATGCACAGGTTATGGGAGGTGTTCACTATTGCACAGGTTATGGGAGGTGTTCACTATTATTGCACAGGTTATGGGAGGTGTTCACTATTGCACAGGTTATGGGAGGTGTTCACTATTGCACAGGTTATGGGAGGTGTTCACTATGCACAGGTTATGGGAGGTGTTCACTATGCACAGGTTATGGGAGGTGTTCACTATGCACAGGTTATGGGAGGTGTTCACTATTGCACAGGTTATGGGAGGTGTTCACTATTATTGCACAGGTTATGGGAGGTGTTCACTATTGCACAGGTTATGGGAGGTGTTCACTATGCACAGGTTATTGGAGGTGTTCACTATTGCACAGGTTATGGGAGGTGTTCACTATGCACAGGTTATGGGAGGTGTTCACTAATATTGCACAGGTTATGGGGGGTGTTCACTATTGCACAGGTTATGGGAGGTGTTCACTAATATTGCACAGGTGATGGGAGGTGTTCACTAATATTGCACAGGTTATGGGAGGTGTTCACTAATATTGCACAGGTTATGGGAGGTGTTCACTATGCACAGGTTATGGGAGGTGTTCACTAATATTGCACAGGTTATGGGAGGTGTTCACTATTGCACAGGTTATGGAAGGTGTTCACTATTGCACAGGTTATGGGAGGTGTTCACTAATATTGCACAGGTTATGAGAGGTGTTCACTATGCACAGGTTATGGGAGGTGTTCACTATGCACAGGTTATGGGAGGTGTTCACTAATATTGCACAGGTTATGGGAGGTGTTCACTATTGCACAGGTTATGGGAGGTGTTCACTATTGCACAGGTTATGGGAGGTGTTCACTATGCACAGGTTATGGGAGGTGTTCACTATGCACAGGTTATGGGAGGTGTTCACTATGCACAGGTTATGGGAGGTGTTCACTATGCACAGGTTATGGGAGGTGTTCACTATTGCACAGGTTATGGGAGGTGTTCACTATGCACAGGTTATGGGAGGTGTTCACTATGCACAGGTTATGGGAGGTGTTCACTAAATATAAATCATTAAGTATCATTACTTTGCGTATATTAACTGTATATTAACTGTATATTAACTGTATATTAACTGTATATTAACTGTATATTAACGTTTGTATATATTCTTTTTTGACAACAAAAGAATGTGTGCGTTTTATTGCCATAGAAATGTGAGACTAATTATACCCCCACAAACGAAGTTTAGGGGGGTATATAGAGTGAGCTTGTCTGTAAGTCAGTCGGTCAGTCTGTATTAAGTGTCCGCTCTCTAATTCAAGTAGTTTTCATCCCATCTTCACCAAACTTGCTCAGAAGTTGTATCTAGATGATGTCTAGGCCAAGTTCGAATATGAGTCATGCCGGGTCAAAAACTAGGTTACGGGGTCACTTAGGGCGTTTTAAACATTCAGCATGTTGTCCGCTCTCTAATTAAAGTAGTTTTCATCCAATATCTTCACCAAATTTGGTCAGAAGTTTTATCTAGATGATCTTAAAGCCAAGTTCGAACATGAGCCATGCCAGATCAAAAACTAGGTCACGTGGTCACTTAGTACGTTTTACACATTCAGCATGGTGTCGGCTCTCTTATTCAAGTAGTTTTCATCTGATCTTCACCACACTTCGTCAGAAAATGTATCTAGATGATGTGTAGGTAAAGCTTGAACATGGGCCATGCCGGGTCAAAAACTAGGTCACAGGGTCACTAAGTGCGTTTTAAACATTGATCATGGTGTCTGCTGTTTTTTGTGAAGACATCATGCAAAATATTCTGTGTCAATGCAGCATGTGGGGGTATTCGTCACATCTGTGACAAAGCTCTAGTTTACAGTTAAATTTAATTGTTGTTCAGCGAAAATAGTAATGCAAAACTCGCCTATTGCAGGTCATGTAGTAAGTGAGGACCACAAGCTGCCCAAGGGAGGAGTGTTTGAGCATGTCTCCTCTCCTCAGTTCCTATATGAGATCCTCATCCAGGCTTCCATTGGTAAGTTAAGGAGGAGTGTTTGAGAATGTCTCCTCTCCTCTTCCAGTGGTAAGTTAGGGAGGTGTGTTTTAGAATGTCTCCTCTCCTCAGTTCCTATATGAGATCCTCATCCAGGCTTCCATTGGTAAGTTAAGGAGGTGTGTTTTAGAATGTCTCCTCTCAGTTCCTATATGAGATCCTCATCCATGCTTCCATTGGTAAGTTAAGGAGGAGTGTTTGAGAATGTCTCCTCTCAGTTCCTATATGAGATCCTCATCCATGCTTCCATTGGTAAGTTAGGGAGGAGTGTTTGAGAATGTCTCTTCTCCTCAGTTCCTATATGAGATCCTTATCCATGCTTCATTGGTAACTAGAAAGTACCCAGTGTTTAAGTTACCAATGTTCAATTTACCAGTACTTAACCTTGTGTAATGCCTCAGGAAATTTAACAGTATATTCTGCACCAAGAGATCTTTTCCATTTTTAGCTCATCTATTTTTGGGAAAAAAAAGAAGAGATATTGTCATTACCTTGGCGTCAGTGTTGGCGTCTGGTTAAGTTTTGCGTTTAGGTCCACTTTTCTCATAAAGTATCAATGCTATTGCATTCAAACTTGGTACACTTACTTACTATCATGAGGAGACTGGGCAGGCAAAGTAAGATAATTCTGGCTTGCATTTTGACAGAATTATGTTCCCTTTTTATACTTAGTTAATTGACAATTTTGGTTAAGTTTTGTGTTTAGGTCCATTTTATTCCTTAAGTATCAAAGCTATTGCTTTCATACTTGCAACACTGACTAACTATCATAAGGGGACTGTGCAGGCAAAGTTATGTAACTCTGACTGGCATTTTGACAGAATTATGTGCCCTTTTTATACGTAGAAAATTGACAATTTGGTTAAGTTTTGTGTTTAGGTCTACTTTTTTCCTAAAGTTTTAAAGCTATTGCTTTCATACTTGCAACACTTACTAACTATCGTAAGGGGACTGTGCAGGCAAAGTTATGTAACTCTGACTGGCATTTTGACGGAATTATGGGCCCTTTATACTTGAACATTTGGTTAAGTTTTGTGTTTTGGTCCACTTTACCCCTAAAGTATCATAGATATTGCTTTCATACTTGGAACACTCGCAAACTATCATAAGGGGACAGTAAAGGACAAGTTGCATAACTCTGGTTGTCATTTTCACGGAATAATGGCCCTTTTTTGACTTAGTTACTTTGAATATATGGTTACATTTTGTGTTTAGATCCACTTTACTTCTAAAGTATCAAGGCTATTGCTTTCAAACTTCAAATACTTTCATGCTATCATGAGGGTACTGTACCTGGCAAATTGAATTTTACCTTGACCTTTGAATGACTGACTCTCAAGGTCAAATTATTAAATTTTGATAAAATTGCCATAACTTCTTTATTTATGATTAGATTTGATTGATACTTTGACAAAACAACTCTTACCTGACATACCACAATAGACTCCACCCAAACCATCCCCCCCGAACCCCCCCCCCCCCACAATTTTTTTTTGTTACAGATCATCTAATAAATGAACACCACACCCTCACACTATACCCCCCCCCCACCCCAAAAAATGATTTTTATGCCCCCTGTAGGGTGGCATATAGCAGTTGAACTGTCCGTCAGTATGTCAGTCAGTCTGTCCGGCCGGCCGAAAAATACCTTAACATTGGCCATTACTTTTTCACTATTGAAGATAGCAACTTGATATTTGGCATGCATGTGTATCTCATGGAGCTGCACATTTTGAGTTGTGAAAGGTCAAGGTCATCCTTCAATGTCAAATTTATTGCGTTCTGTTCGTCCGAAAACTTTAACATTTGCAAATTTTATTTTAAAGTTCATCAATAAATGGCAAGGTTATGGATGAGACAGAAAATCTTACACTGATGTACAGACTCACTGTATGACTCCAATATGCGTCTTTCAACGAATGGGGACATACAATTAATTGAACCTCCAATTACAATTACACTCAAATGATACAAGTAAAATGACTTATCATGAATAACATGGCAGGTGAGTAATGCAAGCATTCCTATACATGTATTCAATGTTAAAATATTGCAGAATTGTTGTACATGTTATCCATGTATAAGCTTAATCAGCTTGAGCGGGAACAAGTTTGTGTTTAAGATTTACTCTGATAACCTAATTAAGGATGCATGTGACCCTCATTCAAATTCAAGATTTAGTCCTTCATGTGGTCTCTACAACAAGATTTGTATGCCCCCATTAGGGTGACATAAATGTAGAGGAGCAATTGCAACAAGATTTGTATGCACCCATTAGGGTGACATAAATGTAGAGAAGCAATTGCAACAAGATTTGTATGCCCCCATTAGGGTGACATAAATGTAGAGAAGCAATTGCAACAAGATTTGTATGCCCCCATTAGGGTGACATAAATGTAGAGAAGCAATTGCAACAAGATTTGTATGCCCCCATTAGGGTGACATAAATGTAGAGGAGCAATTGCAACAAGATTTGTATGCCCCCATTAGGGTGACATAAATGTAGAGGAGCATTAGCAGTTGAACTGTCCGCCAGTCTGTCCATCTTCTGTCCCTTTTGGAGTTTTTTACCTTCTTGTTTTCAGATACATGTATTTACCAGATTTTTGTTGTGCTGCGAGTCTACATGGATGACTTACAGATCAAGCTCAAGATTTGTTGCTGTCCATTTTTTGGGCGTAGTTTTTGACCTTGGATGTAGACAATTTCTTTAGGATAACAGTTTTCCAGACTTTTTTCCTTATCTCTTGCTGATGTTGAGCTATTTTTTTGGTGTGCAAGTCTACCTTCATGACTTACATGAAATATTAAACGTGTGTGTTAATATGTAAAGGAAGCATTAAATGTACAAAATGCTATTTTAAATACCACTACAAGCGTATGTATCCCTTTGCAGTCACTGATAGTATTTGTAATAGTTTGTCTTTACTGCCTTTAAAATTATTATGTTTCTCCTTGTCAAAATTGTTATTGTTCTCTGTTCTTATTATGCCCCCCTTCGAAGAAGAGGGGGTATATTGTTTTGCACATGTCTGTCTGTCTGTTGGTCGGTCAGTCCGTCCACCAAATGGTTTTAAGATAATAACTCAAGAACGCTTAGGCCTAGGATAATTAAACTTAGTAGGTACATTGATCATGATTGGCAGATGACCCCTATTTATTTTCAGGTCACTAGGTCACAGTGACTCGAAACAGTAAAATGGTTTCAAGATGATAACTCAAGAACGCATAGGCCTAGGATCATGAAACTTCATAGATACATTGATCATGACTGGCAGATGACCCCTATTGATTTTCAGATCACTAGGTCAAAGGTCAAGGTCACAGTGGCTTGAAACAGTAAAATGGTTTCCCAATGATAACTCAAGAACGCTTAGGCCTAGGATCATGAAACATCATAGGTACATTGATCATGATTGGCAGATGACACCTATTGATTTTCAGGTCACTAGGTCAAGGTCACAGTGACTCCAAATAGTAAAATGGTTTCTGGATGATAAATCAAGAATGCTTATGCCTAGGATCATGAAACTTCATAGGTACATTAATCATGACTGGCAGATGACCCCTATTGATTTTCAGGTCACTAGGTCAGTGACTCGAAATAGTAAAATGGTTTCCGGATGATAACTCAAGAATGCTTATGCCTAGGATCATGAAACTTCATAGGAACATTGATCATGACTGGCAGATGACCCCTATTGATTTTCCGGTCAATAGGTCAAAGTGACTTGAAACAGTAAAATGGTTTCCGGATGACAACTCAATAACGCTTATGCTTAGGATCATGAAACTTCATAGGTACATTGATCATGACTGGCAAATGACCCCTATTGATTTTGAGGTCACTAGGTCAAAGGACAAGGCCACAGTGACTCGAAATAGTAAAATGGTTTCTGGATGATAACTCAAGAATGCTTACGCCTAGGATCATCAAACTTCATAGGTACATTGATCATGTCTAGCAGGTGACCCCTATTAATTCTCAGGTCACTAGGTCAAAGTTACAGTGACTCGAAACAGTAAAATGGTTTCCTGATGATAACTCAAGAATACTTAGGCCTATGACCATTTAACTTCATAGGTACATTGATCATGACTGGCAGATGACCCCTATTGATTTTCAGGTCACTAGGTCAAAGGTCAAGGCAACAGTGACTCAAAATAGTTTCCAGATGATAACTCAAGAATGTTTAAAAGGATCATGAAACTTTATAGGTACATTGATCATGACTGGCAGATGACCCCTATTAATTTTTTTTAGGTCACTAGGTCAAAGGTTACAGTGACTCGAAATAGTAAAACGGTTTCCGGATGATAACTCAAGAATGCTCAGGCCTAGGATCATGAAACTTCATAGGTACATTGATCATGACTGGCAAATGACCCCTATTGATTTTCAGGTCACTAGGTCAAATGTCAAGGTCACAGTGACTCGAAATAGTAAAATGGTTTCCGGATGATAACTCAAGAATGCTTACGCCTAGGATCATGAA
Source organism: Dreissena polymorpha (assembly GCF_020536995.1). NCBI lineage: Eukaryota > Metazoa > Mollusca > Bivalvia > Myida > Dreissenidae > Dreissena > Dreissena polymorpha. The sequence continues at coordinate 44,693,207 of NC_068361.1, read as the reverse complement.
ACTTCATAGGAACATTGATCATGACTGGCAGATGACCTCTATTGATTTTCAGGTCACTAGGTCAAGGTCACAGTGACTTGAAACAGTAAAATGGTTTCCGGATGATAACTCATGAATGTTTATGCCTAGGATCATGAAACTTCATAGGTACATTGATCATGACTCGCAGATGACCCCTATTGATTTTCAGGTCACTAGGTCAAAGGTCAAGGTAACAGTGACTCAAAATAGTTTCCAGATGATAACTCAAGAATGCTTAAAAGGATCATGAAACTTCATAGGTACATTGATCATGACTGGCAGATGACCCCTATTAATATTCAGGTCACAAGGTCAAAGGTCAAGGTCACAGTGACTCGAAACATTAAAATGGTTTCCTGATAATAACTCAAGAATGCTTATGCCTAGGATCATGAAACTTCATAGGAACATTGATCATGACTGGCAGATGACCCCTATTGATTTTCAGGTCACTAGATCAAGGTCACAGTGACAAAAAACGTATTCACACAATGGCTGCCACTACAACTGACAGCCCATATGGGGGCATGTTTTACAAACAGCCCTTGTTGATGAAGTAACAGTCTTGCAACTAGGAATTTTCTTTAAAATAATTTTTTGTCCGGATTTTTCCAAAACGTTTTAAGATACTAACTTTATTTTGAGTGAGTCTACCTATATGGCTTACAGATCAAGTTAGAGCATCGTTCCTGTCCATTGATTTTTAATGAAGTAACAGACCTTGGACTTAACTATTTTGTTTTTTAAAGATACTGTGCAGCTTTCAAGAGCAGTAGGGGGGCAACATGATTCACAAGCACAGGTCTTGTCTATTTATTTGACCTTGTGAGTTGTGACCTAGTTTTTTTGATTCCCTGACCCAGATTAGTGCACAGTAGATGGCAGACGCAATTACCAAGAGAACTAAGTGCTCAGGTGAGCTAAAAAACATGTTAAAAGAATGCTTTGGAATTAAAATGTAAGCCACAGATTATTACCTAAAACCATAATGATTAAAATGTACAACAAAGTGACCATGTATTGCAGGAGTAACCCTAGGGTTTGGACACCAGGCGTGGTGGCTGTGTACAGGATACGTGGCAGTCAGTCAGCTGGTACGGGGTCTGGCTAGACAGCGCTGGTACTGCAAGAAGTTCGAGGCCCTGCCCGCCGGCCGCAAGGCTGTCATCCCATACCTGATGTAGGGGGCCCAGTACAGGCTGTCATCCCATACCTGATGCAGGGGGCCCAGTACATCACAGCCCTGACCGGGGGCTGCAAGGCTGTCATCCCATACCTGATGTAGGGGGCCCAGTATATCACAGACACTGGGCTGACTTGCGTTGAACTTATATTAAACAGCATAATCATGAATGTGTGTACAAATATTATACATTATTTACAATTTACTTACAATCTTTTGTCTTCATGACAGCATGTTATGCATCATATTACTATTATTCTGACTTATTGATTGTATGCATATATTTTGTTTGATTGCCATCTTAGGCATAATTAGGAATATAAAAAATTTAGATTTGTAACACGATAAACTGGAAACGTCTTCCATAGCTGGCTTATCAAAGCACAGTTTGTCTTTATTATATGAACATGAACTGTTAGCTATAGCAGTGTATACAACATAACCCCAAGCACAAATCCCAGACAAAATGCCTTCTTATCATTTAAACAATATAATTTAATTAATATTGCAAATGATGCCCACATTGTTGAAATGTTAATTCCTTGTTACAACAGTAATTATGTCCCCCTTCGAAGAAGAGGGGGTATATTGTTTTGCACATGTCGGTCGGTCCGTCGGTTGGTCTGTCCGTCCACTAGATGGTTTCCGGATGATGACTCAAGAACGCTTAGGCCTAGGATCATGAAACTTCATAGGTACATTGATCATGACTGGCAGATGACCCCTATTGATTTTTAGGTCACTAGGTCAAAGGTCACAGTGACTCGAAATAGTAAAATGGTTTCCGGATAACTCGAGAATGCTTACGCCTAGGACCATGAAACGTCATAGGTACATTGATCATGACTGGCAGATGACCCCTATTGATTTTCAGGTCACTAGGTCAAGGTCACAGGGACTCGAAATAGTAAAATGGTTTCCGAATGATAACTCAAAAATGCTTACACCTAGGATCATGCATATGAACATTGATCATGACTGGCAGATGACCCCTGTTGATTTTCAGGTCAAAGATCAACGTCACAGTGACTTGAAACAGTAAAATGGTTTCCGGATGATAACTCAAGAATGCTTACGCCTAGGATCATGAAACTTCATAGGAACATTGATCATGACTGGCAGATGACCCCTATTGATTGTCAGGTCACTAGGTCAAAAGTCAAGGCCACATTGACTCCAAACAGTAAAATGGTTTCTGGATGATAACTCAAGAATGCTTACGCCTAGGATCATGAAACTTCATAGGTTCATTGATCACGACTGGCAGATGACCCCTTTTAATTTTCAGGTCACAAGGTCAAGTTCACAGTGACTCGAAACAGTAAAATGGTTTCCTGATGATAACTCAAGAATAATAGGCCTAGGATCATGAAAACTTCATCGTACATTGATCATGATTGGCAGATGACCCCAATTGATTTTTAGGTCACCAGGTTAAAGGTCAAGGTCACAGTGACACAAAACGTATTCACACAATGGCTGCCACTACAACTGACAGCCCATATGGGGGGGCATGCATGTTTTCCAAACAGCCCTTGTTAAATATCATTTCCATTTAAATGCCCCCCCCCCCTCCCCATCTATTGATGATGGAGACATTTAGTGATCTACTCTTATCTGTACAGAGAATCATCCAACATGGCATATTTCACCCCCAACATCAAATAATGCTGAAGCTTTGATGAATGTCTTTGAAGAGTGGTTCTCAACATAACCTGACCTCATCTTTGACATGGGCATTGACCTAATTTTGGAGTTATATTATGGGTTAAATGGGATGCACTAGTAATCTGTTATGTTGGTTTGTCTGCAATCTTGTTATTCACTGGTGCTTTTCTGCTCATCTACCCACGCGAGGTTACCTTCTCTCCCATCATTCTAGGGAACTGGTCGTCGGGTATGCAAGATTGCTCAGATATTTACCACTGAATACTGACAGTTGTAAAGTAACATATCTTCATGAATGTTTATTCATGTATCATGTGCCCTGTGCATGGATTATGTGTTTGAGTGGGTCTTATTGACACGTATAGCGTGAATGTAAATTCAGATATAAATATTTTGATACTTCTTGGACCTTATGTTCTTTGTTGTTTACAGATTTTATTTTTATACCTATATTACAATTTATTGCCATGCTTTCCTTACTTATATTGGTTGTAAACAGAGCTTTTTTAACTTTATTGCTTTCAAAAAGCTAATCACTCCATATGTATACCTATAATTTAAATAATAAATAAACAAACAAACTTCACATTATTTGTCACTACCGAAGGACAGAGTTGGCATAGATCTAGTCACTACCGAAGGACAAAGTTGGCATAGATCTATCAATGTGTAAAGTGGCTTGAGTTCAACAACAAAAGCATTCCTTAGACTTAGGAAAATGTTTAAAGAAAGCAACGAAAACTTATAATCACATATGCTGATGTGTTTTTTTCAAATAAAAAACAATTAATTTTCATAATACATTTCAAAGATGATACATTTTTGCATACAATCAATTTTAACTAGAGCTTTGTCACAGACGTGACGAATACCCCCACATGCCGCATTGACACAGAATATTGTGCATGTTGTCTTCACAACAAATGTTTAAAAGTGACCTCGTGACCTAGTTTTTAACCCATGTTCGAACTTGACCTACACATCATCTAGATACAACTTCTGACCAAGTTTGGTGAAGCTCTGATGAAAACTACTTGAATCATTGAGCGGACACCTTACTCAATGTTTAAAACGCACTGTGACCCCGTGGCCTAGTTTTTGACCCAACATGACCCATATTCAAACTTGACCTAGACATCATCAAGATACAACATCTGACCAAGTTTGGTGAAGATCGGATGAAAACAACTTGAAATAAAGAGCGGACAATTAATACGGACTGACGACCGACAGACAAGCTCGCTTCTTTATAACCCCCTAAACTTAGTTTGTGGGGGTATAATAATTTGTGGTTGGAAAAAAGTTCTCTGCAACTGGACTAAGTGTGTAAACTGTTAGTGTAACAAGGAAGTCCTCACGTAGTTGTCTGATGGTAACCTTTTAGCCAGCATTACTGGCTCATGCTTACTGCACATTCTCTAACTGTTCTGAAGATTTGAACCCAGTTACACTTCCCATTGGCGAATAAATATAATATAACAATATAATATCTAACTACATCTCACATAGATACATCATCGTAAGGTAATACATATTCCTGATTGAACACAACATTTGTTTACTCCATATGTACAGATGCATGTTTGTTGTTAATAACAAGCAATTGGTGTCGGTTTCCCTCATACGACTGAGTCTGTTGATCACATGTAAGTGCATGGCCCCACTATGTGCCGCTAGTCATACTACTGCTGGACCCCTTGCTGATAGTGCTGAGGTGCCCGAGCCATTAACTCTACAGCACTGTTGTACAGATCCATACCTAAAAAACATGCAATGTATACAGCCATCCATAAAGCACACAGCTGGTGTGCTGATGTGTAGAGCCACTGTTCCAGCATATTTAAGTATATACGATTGTAATGCCAGATTTTAACAATCACTTTGCAACCTTTATCGATTACATGAACGTGAACTAAAATTAATAATTTTAATATATTAACGTATTATAGTACTATTAATATTGTACCATTAAAAAAATAATGTTTACTTCAATGATTTTATAAAGACTATAGTTGATACCTACATTACTCATAATTCATTGATTTTATCAGACCACTTTTTCTGAATTTCTATAATTGCTGTACCTGCCCAAGCTTTATGCAAATCATGCCACACTTAAAACAGGATCAGAATTCCCAAAACAAGGGCAGTACGGTAACAAGAGTCACTACTACTCACTGAAGTTCTGTGAGACCTCCTCTGGGAAGACTATGTAGTTCTGGCACTGGATGGTGTTACGGTTGCCGACCTGTCCATGTACCTCCGTCAGCCCTGACACGTACTCATTGAGCTGTAACACACAACATTTGGTCAACAACTCAACACAGAATAAAGCACATGTGTTGTACATGTATTGTTTTATTAACTCTTTAAAAAATAACAAAGTAAAGCATCGTTATGCATTAATGTATATGATTAATGTATATTACTTACGTTCCACTTAAATTATTTGAAAGACTAAGCCTGAAGTATTAATGCATTTCCATTCACTCAGATAAACACGCTACACACAAAAACTAAGTTTATCCCAGCCTTACTGGTTCCTGCATCTGTACTCGGACATCCTTGCCATCACTGGTGGTCAACGTGAACATTTTCCCGTCATTTGACACCTGAGATGAAAAGGTTTATTATTAATATGTGTCCACTGTAGACCAGTTGATTGCTATTCTTTACATGTATGATTTGGGATTTTCAGCACATAATTATGCACTAACTCATTGGCAAGGTACTTGTAACAGTAACTAGAAAATATGCATACAGGCATGTGTTCCGTCAATAAATCGATAAGAAATCATACATGCGAATGATATCCAAACTTCAAGGGGACAGTCACGCATTTGGGGTGTTTGTTCCAGGGTCCCAATTTAAGACAGAAAATGGAGAATGTTTGTGTAACATTCTTTAACACATTTATCGCCAATATTCACACAAAATTTAGAGTTGTTTAAGTAATAAACAAAGAACTGACTTAAATAAAGGTGAAATTATTGATCTTTATAGGTGCCCCGGCGGGGGCAATGAGGGAAGCAATCAAGAAAGTGGGTGTGAACTGTTTAATGGTTTCTGGGTGGACAATGCGGATGCAAGACATGCTGTAGTGGGGAAGAGTGTTCAATATCAAAGTGACAAATCCTGAAAAAATATCCCCCCTCTTTATGTTTCAGGGCCCAGACACGCCCGCTACAGCATATCTTACATCTGCATGGCCCACCCATAAACCATTAAACAGCTCACACCCACTTTCTGGATTGTGCCCCTCGTCACCATTAAAGTAAAAAATCCTGAGCTCTAACAGGGGATTGAACCTGCAACTTCCAGAGTGGAAGTCAGACACTCTAACTGCGTTGCTAAAGAGCTAGCCCAACATTAAGGCTGTTGGAAGTGATCTTAATTCACTACAGGTATAACTACGAAACAGTAGTTGAAACATCCATATATATCGTGGTAGTGCCTATGTTCAATAATCTGAGATCTAGCTAAAGAAACTTCAGCGTACAGTTTATATAGTATTGACAGACCTGAACACTGAAGCGAACCCCATATCGAAAGTCTGGTCGTAACATATTTATGTCCTGCTATAAATCAAAGACAGTTCATTTTCTTAGATAGATTTCTACATATATTGGTGAATGAATATATATTACTGCATCGGGCATATTTTAAGATTCAAATCAGGGTTTGCATATTGACCGGTCAATTGAGTATTGACTGGGCCGGCGGTAAATACCCGATTAAAACCGGTCAATACTGGTCGATTGAAAATTATAGCATGTAAACATGACAAAGGAAGACTTCAAGCTATTCTATAATAAAATCAATCATTATTCTGTAATTGATAAACTTTCTTTTGAGTTATTTATTGTAAAAAAATTCTTTAAGGCTGTAAAAAAAAATACTTCTTTATTATTTATGGAGACGGCCTCAAATACATAAGGACCAAAGCAATATCTTTATCTCAGTGTTTCACATCTGTTACTTAAGTATTACTACTATTGTAGTTACCATAATATTTCACTGATCTATTGATATATCTATTTGATAAGCAGATGGGCAATTAGAACTTTTGTGTTTTCTAGGGTTATAAATCTGGCCCCTAAGCCTTAATTGGTAATAAAATGCATGCAGTGTTATATCTCTGATATTGACAATTAAGAAAAATCTGCCCTTAGGCTATTTCATATCACTCAAACAAAAGGAGATAACTTGCTATTAATTTAATAGTTACTTCTAACTTGTCTCCTTTCTGTATTAAGAGGGTTTTTTCTTTCATATTTAAAAGTTCAATTGGTCTTCAAACAAGGGCTGTTTGTAAAACATGCATGCCCCCATATGGGCTGTCAGTTGTAGTTGCAGCCATTGTGTGAATACATTTTTTGTCACTGCAACCTTGACCTTTGACCTAGCGACCTGAAAATCAATAGGGGTCATCTGTCATGATCAATGTACCTATGAAGTTTCATGATCCTCGGCGTAAGCATTCTTGAGTTATCATCCGGAAACCATTTTACTATTTCGAGTCACTGTGACCTTACTGACCTTGACCTAGTGACCTGAAAATCAAAAGGGGTCATCTGCCAGTCATTATCAATGTATCTATGAAGTTTCATGATCCTAAGCGTAAGCATTCTTGAGTTATCATCCGCAAACCATTTTACTGTTTCGAGTCACTGTGATCTTGACCTTTGACCTAGTGACCTGAAAATCAATAGGGGTCATCTGCCAGTCATGATCAATGTACCTTTGAAGTTTCATGATCCTAGGTCTAAGCGTTCTTGACTTATTATCCGGAAACCATCTGGTGGACGGACAGACAGACCGACCGACGGACTGAAATGTGCAAAACAATATACCCCCTCTTCTTCGAAGGGAGGCATAATGAATAAGCAATTAAAGTTCTTGATTTTGCCAACAAATAATGTTTTCCAATTGTTGGTCTTCTCTAGACTCTTCTTTTCAATTGTTTTATTCTTTCAATAATTTATTCTTAGTATGTTTTTCATATTTATATCAAAAGAGAATAAAATATTTTTTCACTATTTAAAAATATTTTTTTAAAGAAATCTAGGCAAAAATACATGACCTGAAAGGGTCGTGTCAAAAATGTGCCATTTAAGGCCCTATGATCAGTTTTGGGTGCCCCAACCTGTATAGGTGAGAAGACTGTGGAGACAGTGGGGCATGAGGAACAACTAATTGTTAATCTTGTTGAATCAAGCACAGAATTATCTTAACATCTTATTCATTACAATTGCAGTGATTTTTTTTACCTGCGAGTCCTGTGTCCTGTACTCACAAAAACCTCTGGGGATGCAAAGTTTCAAATTATGTGAGTCCCAAAAATGCATTGAAATTTCTCAAAAAATAATATCTTTTAATATTTAGACTCATTCTTTCTATTTGGGGACTCAAAGGTTTGCAAGTTACAGAGTCCCAGGACTCGGATGAGAAAATTTATAAACATCACTGCAATTGGAAAAAAAGTTCAATCGACCAGAAAAATCCAATTGACCAACTTTGACTAATATGCTAAATTTTTTTAGAGATTGGCCTACAAATTGCATGAACAGGTATAAAATAGTGGGTGTTAATAGCTTAAGACATTATTGGCAACATGTCTGTTTAATTTATATTATAAATATTGTTTAATTAAGCATGGAATATTAATCAAAATTAGTGTTTTTCCCAAGCCATTTTAGCTTGGTGCGGCGCCATGCCCTTTTTTGGTAGCGCCACGCTGCCCCCTTTCATAGCCATTTAACGCCACGCTGCCCTTTCATGACATGAGCACCCACTGTTTTCCACAGCCTTTTATTGTTTATATTGATAACATCTTAATTGGCCTTTGTACAAACTACTTTGCCGACTTGTATTAGAGTATGGCCCCAAGGCAGCGAAGATTCGCTCAGTTGTGAATGAGTCATGCGTCAATATTTATCAATAATTTCAGTGGATTATTCCAAGCACACTAATTGGTCGGTAATGTGTACTCGTCCAGGATAAAATCGTGGGCAGTAACTTTGGAGACTTCTATTGAAAACCTAGATTTTCCTCATGGAAAATGTGCATTTCATGTAATATCAATTTTACTAAAAACATTTATTTCAGATTTAGATAATTAATTATTGAAAGAATTACTTTAACGTATTCTAATTAAACTAAATGCGAATCGCGTATAGGGCGGACATATTATATGATATTACGTTGCTATGCGCACCTGTCGCTTACATCATTTTAACAAGCTGGCAGACAAAACAGCAAGTAAATTGTGTCTCTAGGCAAAAATGGCAAACAACGATCGAATTAACGATGGAGATCACACATTTAGAAGGGATTAATGAAGTGCATGTGATAACGAACGATGCATACATTGTTTTAGATAACAACAACATATTTAATAATAATATACTCAGTTTATGTATGTCATGGAAATGAGTGTTTGCAAATTGTTAGCAATCAGTTCACTCATTTTACTGGCAAAGTTAAAACTTCTGACAAGATTATCGTTATAAAATGGGATAAGACAAACATGGTTTCATTTATATGTTAGTGAATCTGTGTATAATCAGATTAATATGCATATAATGTTTTATTATGTTTATCATGCTGTAGCTACAGTTCACTGTGCACAACATCATGCAATTAATATTAATGAAAGTAACTTAAATACACCAATAACCATTTAATGTGCTAGTTTATAATTTTATGTGTATATGTTTCTCTCAAAACCAATTATTGCCGTAACGTTTTTGCCCTTTTTTACTTAAACTGCGCGTTAAAATGCCCTTTTTCAAAGTTATGCCCCTTTTCCCTCCTGTGAAAAACACTAAAAATTTGGGGTAAAGTTCAATCGACCAGTATTGACCAGTAATGACCACTTCGGGAGTATTGACTGGGGCGGTTTTAACCGGTAAAACAGCTGGTTAAAACTGGGGGCAGTAGATTGATGTCAACCCTGGTTAAAATGTTTCAAATGCATCTTACAATAGATGAAAATAACTCTCATCAGCCTGAAATTCTAATTTTGACGCCATTTTTGCTTTGTCACGTGACAAGTTTTCATTTGGATACTTTCGGATTGACCTTGACATTTTTTGCAGAAATTGTAAACATATCTTTCGTTTTCTGAAACCTTTTATTTGTGATTAACAACTAACGTCTGGTGGATTAAAAGACTGATTTCAAAGTGAATCAGGTAATTTTAAATATTCTTTACTTTGAGTTTGTATTTACACTACAATTTGTTTACCAAACAAGCAAGAACAATTTAAAATACCGGGAAATGTCATTCAGAATTTGAAAACACTTGAGCACATGGTATGTTACTAAAAATAGAAATAACGTCAAATGAGCATGAAATCTAGGGAGATTCGCCAGGCTTTTTCCGCCCTATGCCACGGGTCCGAAATTCGGCCCCATTCCCAATGCAAATCTGGTTGTTTTTTTCCCAATTGAAAAAAAAAAATCCCAATTAAAAAAAAAAAAAAAAAAAAATTTTTTTTTTTTTTTTTTTTTTACCCTTTAAATATATAAGTTGACCTGATCTGGTGTAGAAAATAGAAAGTATTGCATAATTAAATTATCTGTTGCCTTGAATTTGTTTTAAGAACTGTAAAATATGTTAATGATTATTTAAGACTTTCCTTTTTTTCCTCAAAATCCGGCGCTTCCCGCAATTTTTTTCACCTCAAAAAGGCCAAGCCTTTTCCCCAAATTCAGATTAAAAAACCTGCACTAATCACACATGTTCATAATATTTTGTAAAATTTTAATAATAAGTTATCAAAATAGTCGTTATTTACCAGTTAACGGCTTCTTTGAAATATAAGAAACACTGTTTTAAATAATTTACATGCGATAATTTTTCCCAATTGAGCCAATTTTGCGATTAATTTTTTTCCCAAAATGAGGGTTTTCACGACGCGAAATTCCCAAAATTCCAGTGTGGCGTTTTCCCAAAATGGAGCGGAAAAAGCCTGTTCGCATTTTAAGAATGTCTGTCGCATCGCTGTTTTCCTCTATATGTTAGAGCAGAAAAGATAAATTTTAAATCGGCTGCGAAAGCTTGTAAGAATTTTTTTTTTTTTAAAGGTCACAGTGACCTTGACCTTTGACCTAGAGACCCAAAAATGGGTGTGGCATCAGGGCCAAAAAAAACTTCTTTGAAGAAGCCGAATATAGGCCGCTTCCCCAACCAAAGTTATCCCTTTTTTCCCCTAATTTGACCTAAAATTTCCCAAATACTGGATAAATTCCCTACCAAGAATAATATCTAAACTTCGTACAAAAAGTGAACATTGTTTAATGGTCGAGCCTTCTATTAGGCTGGAAAAACCCAGAGCAGTAAAGTCTCCTAGGGGGGTTGAATATTGTATTGATTGAATATACCTCCCGTATTATTCTCCTAGAGGGATATGCGTATTGATCGATTTAGTTGTGCTTACAGCGATTTTCCTCCTTCTTTATAAAGTACCGGTAAACGGCACTTTCCCAATTACGAAAAAAATACAAATTTCCCAATTGCTGTCCTTAAATTCCCAATTAAAGGTAAAAAAAAAAAAAAAAAAAATTTTTTTTTTTTTTCTTTTTTAGCAACATTTAGTTAGTTTCCCTTTGCAGCTCTATAGCTTAAACCTAGGTTTATATAATATTGACAGCTTGAAAACACTTGGTTATCAATTTTAAAGTATTTGGGAGCAAAAAATCAAATACACCAATTTCCCAATTTGAGGTTTTCACGACTCGATTTTTCCCAATTTTGAGGTTTTCACGACTCGATTTTTCCCAATTGGACCGGTACGGGTACTTTTCCCAATTGGACAAGGAAAATCGCTGGCTTATCTCGCAAAGCATGACATAATTTTGTCATTCGTGACCAAATGGCAAATGACAAAACGAGCCGAATTCAAAAGCTATAAATAGATTACATTTTCGCTATTGCGACTTAAAATATTTTCAGTAATGAGGATATTTTCAGAATATTATTGTATCAACTAAAAAATACCGGGTAAGTTATTCCTTTAAGTGCGTCTTACTTTATTTTCACGCGTTTGATTTGCTCCTATTTGTACAGCTTGCTTTAATTTTGTGAAATACATGTTTTATACAGACGCTTTACAACCAAGGTCACGGAAGTAAACAAAAATGTTGCATAACGGGACTCATTACACCAAGAAACTTAAAGTTTCAGACGATCGGAATACTAAAAGTATCACGGGATTTTTCAAGACAGTCACTGTCACGAGAGTGAGTAGCCCCAATCTGACTAGTACTCATAGTAGTACACTGTAACTCCAATATAGTGCGGTCCGTTATAACGCTGTGTCCAATATAACGCGGAGGGTCCTTGGATCCTGTTTTTCTCCAACCTTCCATTTCTGATTCAAATCCATGTTATGCAACTTCATGTATTTTCAGAAAATTCAAAGAAGCCTGCGATCACAGCTTGATTGCTTTATCCATCCTTTTTTCAATCAATTAGAGGTTAAACGACACTCGACAGCTAATTGGCGTTAATATGTTGTGTCATGTCAATAAAGGTGTGAAAACTCGCCAGTCTGTGTTTATTACATGTATTCCCTAACAGAGCAGTTCGTTGCGCTAATTTCAATAAGGCAAGTTCAAGCGGAATAATTATCAAATTAAAATTAAAGTTATTTAAAACGATTACCTGTTTATGTTTTGTATTTATCGTGTATTGTATTTCATTGTATAAACTATGGCTGTGTAAGTGTGTTATCGTTTTTTATATGCTACACATGCATGATAAATAAAAATATCTGTGTGTGTGTTTAATGTTTCAGTACGTATAAGAAAAATAAATTTTACAATCCTGACGATTTATTTACATGCTTACGCAGTGTAATAGTTAACAGAGATGCACTTAAATTTTTGCCCGTTATCAGAAAGTCCATGGAAAGCACGTTTTTTACATGCTGCGTATGACGCAATAAAACCATTTCATTGTACATGTATCGTATTGCATTCAATCTAAATTTAAATTCGCTCGCCCAATGAAAGCTGTGTCCCATAATGCACTGTACTAATTTTTCTGAAAAATGGCATATGACTTTATTTACGAAATTTGTAAACATATTTCTTGTCATAAATGTTTAACATTATTTGTTCGTAGGTGATGTTGTAATTATATTGGATTGTCGGATAAATGTGCACATTAGAAAAGCGGTATGTATACTGTTATCGTTCGATTCGGTTTATATGCATGTATTTGCGGATGACAACACAGCATGACAATACACAGGAGTGACAGGACCTATATTATAGGCTATACTATACCTGTTTTTATAGCCCCCTGAAATAAATAAGCTCAAAACTTATAACGCTGTCCGTTTATAACGCTGTTGCGTGGCTTGGACCCTGTCACCCGCGTTATATTGGAGTTACAGTATATGTCGGATCATGCCAAGGTTTGCACAGAGTTGGACTTCATTGTCACTTCCCCGACCCGGTTCAAACTATTGATGCCACTCAGACATGTTAGACTGACAATGGTACCATGCAATCTAAATCCACATGCGGTTTTGTTGCTTTTCCCCTATTATTTAACCTTCTTTTCCCCTATTATTTAACCTTCTTTTCCCCTATTATTTAACCTTCTTTTTCCCTATTATTTAACCTTCCTCACTTTGTTGCTACCCAATATTATTTCATGTATAAACTCCAATTGAAATACAAATGTTGTATTTTCCCCAAATAAGAAAAAATCATTTCATTTTTCCCCTAAAAAAAGGCTGAGGCCCCTTCCCCTAAAAAAAGGCTGAGGCCCCTTCCCCAAAAAGGGTGTTTTGGCCCTGGGCATGTAGAGCTCATCAAGCTGCATCTACATATAAAGTTTCAAAGTTGTAGGTGGAAGCACTTTGATTTTAGAGCATAATGTCAAGGTTTTAGCACACCGCCGGCGGACGACATGACACGACAACGACGAGCTGGCTATGACAATACCTTGGGTTTTCTGACTTTTCTCCGAAAACAGCCGAGCTAAAAATGTGAATCTTTCCGATCAGGTGGTTTATTTGGTCCAATAACTACATTTAAAAGCTGTTTTGGACCAGTCTTTGTTACCTGTCAACTTTTCGGGAATTTCTGGTTGACTTTCCTAATGGGGTTGGTCCATAACTTTAAAGTTGCGCCAGTCAAAAATCATAAAGGCAATATTTAAAGTTATGGTAGCCGGAACTATCTGAGATTCTGGTTGATGCATTTTTAGGCCTTGTTTGATAATAACTCAAGTTGGCCATCATCAACCGTTTTCGTTTTCATAAAGTCACACTGTGACAACAGCAGGCATTCACGAGCTTGATGTTGTATTTGTTCAAAATGTTCCAGTTTTACATCTTTTCAATTCGTGTTTACTTTTTAAGAGGGCGCGAATATATGTCACAATTACAGATTACCTGCGCTACAAAGGTAGATTACCTCTTTAGCCATTCCAAGAATACAGACGTTTCTTCCCTGCAAATTTGGTAGCATCGCTGCATTTACTCTGTGTGTCACGAGATCCTCCATTTTCGCTTATGTTTGTTAACAAAACCCCGACTCAAGTCTTCGAGAGTAAATTGGCGGGAACAAACGTCTTCCGACTCTGAGGATGTAAGGTTAAACAACACTAAAACATGAACACAATCTACTCAATTGAAGTAGGCTTTACAAATAGGATTATAACCAGTACCATTTTTTATGGCTAGCGAAATGGTTGGTTCGCGCACTATTCGCTAACATCTATATCGTACATCGCTTCAGTCAATCTTTTCTATTACGCGAAAGGTGGCGAGAGAATAAGGATAAGGAGTGAACCATAGTCATGTTAAAAGAGGTTATAATCTGCGTAAAACTCAATTTAGATTCACATTGTAAATCGAATCATTCCTGTCGTCAGTTGTCAAAACGAAAGTACGGTTGATATTCAAAAGCATTATATCTCTCTTTTCCGGGATATTTTTCAATATGTTGATGCTGCATCCAGAGGCGTATGCAGAAAATGTTCAGAGGGGGGGGGGGGCTGAACTGGGGAGGGTGCGGGAGGGGTGTCTCCTCCTGTCGTCGATTTTTTTTTAAATGGCACCTTGAAACGACGCAATTTTATGCTATCAAATCAGAATTTTGCATGATTAAATGCATGTAAAACAAACACGAACTTTAGTTCAGACATCAATTGTGACAGACACACAGGGGTAAATCAAATATGTCTCTCACACCACTAAAGTGGAGGGAGACATAATCTTTATCCAGAAATTGTTAACAGTGTTAAAAGGGTGGACCTCCTAATTAACCATGTTGGATATCCTACTAAGTCACCCTCTTGTATGGGTAGATATTTATCAAACTTGGTTGTAATAATTTTATGTATTATCTTGTTGAGTCTTGTGGTTCAAAAACTGTCAAATAAGGCAAAGTCATTGATAAACCTTTTTTACAAATTATAAAAATAACATTTTAACAACACACTTTATTTCAAGTTCTATCTATGCGGATGGTCGAATGATGATAGAGCGGTAGACTTTTGCTCCATGGCTCCAGGAGTCAGTGGTTCGAGTCCCTTTGAGGTTTAATTTTTTTAAGTCTTTAATTGTATTCTTGTTTTTTTATTGGAGATTTTTAGACCCAATGTTAACATTTATCAATATAACGCATTTAATGACAAACTTAAATACATGCCAAAATCTGTGAAAAGGCCCCTTTAAATTTATCAAAGAAACTTACCGAAAAATTAATGAGCCATTTGTAAACATTTACCTATAGCTAATCAAATAGAGTAGCTTATCACTTACAGTCAGTGAAGCGTGCAGTTTAGCTGGCGAAGGATAGATCGTCTGTACACATGCCTGGGGACTGATCACACAAATTGACAGCTGTTTATGGCTTAATTAGGGGCATATGACAGGAAATACACAAGTGGATTGAAACTATAAGGGGCTCATTTAAAAACAAAAATCGTATCTTCCCAGCCAGCTGGGGGGGGGGCTTTAGCCCCCTAGCCCCCCCCCCCCCCCATCTAAATACGCCCCTGCATCAACGAATATACGTGTAAATGAAATAATGAAGTAAAAACACAAAATAAACAACGGTTGCGATAGACGCCTTTAAACTGTTAGATGCACATAATATCACTTAAACATTAGTCCATTGTTGTTGTTGCATAATTTATATATGTCGTGCATTAATTTATGACATCAATCTTAACTAGTTATATCTAATTTAAATCTAAATTAGCATAAATTATATTGTTTCACATGTTTTTCATTAAATTAAACGCTTGCATTTATTCGGCTACTGCCGTTTGCATATTTTTGCTACTGGCGTTTGCCATTCCTAAACGTACTACTGACGTTTACCATATTTGTTTTCACTCTTTAAACGTTTATTCAATATCTGGTAGATATTTGTGTTAGTTTATGCATAGACATATGCAATATATGTTCGTCCGGTAAAGCATAGACAGTTCTGTGATCGTTAATTTTCGAGAACACTGACTCTTTGTAATTTTACTACTGACGTTTGCTTCTTAAATGGAAATTTGCGCCGAAGTGTTCTCGAAAACAAGAGCAACACACAAAACGCGTGATATACCGATCGAAAGCTATATGCATGCCATATTGCGTGCACTAGGTCGTATGAAAGTCAGAGGATGATCAGAAAAGATATTGGAAAAAAACTACCATGCGCGGCTGTTTGTTGTCATAAAATGACCACTGACGTTGACTTTTGTGGTCACGTGACAGTTTTTGTTCATTCACAGTGTCATTCCTTTCCGGCTACGATGGCCGCCAAGAGGATTGAATCTCAACTGAAACAGCCATGATGGTTCGTTAGAAATTACTTCATATCTGGCGCTGACGACAAATTAATGAGATTGATAAACAGCTCCAGGTAGTAATTATTCGTCAAAATGTGGCTGAAGTACGATGTTGATTCACATATCGTATGGAACTTGATAAAATGATATCACCGGTTCCTGCTTGAGCCATGGGAAATGTCATGTATTGCGGGAATGTATTCTATGTCTGTTGTTGATCATCGTCAGCTGCGCCTTGGTAATTCTTGACTCCAGGGTTTTCCAATGAAGGCGGTCAAGCATGAATAAGGCAATGATGAGGCGATATCGGTTGGTCACATACATGACTTCTCTTCTCTAGACCGTGTCCAGATCATGGATCCGGTCCAACTCATATGGATTCCAGACAGTGCCACAGTAACAAGGGAAAAGTATGCTTCAGTTGCTCCAACAACAGCAACTCTGTTTCGTCTGTCACGAAGGCTCAGATCCTTCTCAATGTCTTGTCGCGAATACCATAGTTATGGCGCGGTCAACATACGTCGGTAGGAAACTTTGTCAAACTCATTGATAAAGTCCAAAATGTCTGTCATGTTTTTTTCTCCTTTGTCTATGGTCTTCATGTGTTCTACTTAAATTGTCAGGTGCTTGGTTTCGCAACTTCATGAGATAATTCAGAACTCATTCAAATGTTCGCAAGTTTAGTATTCCTTAACCAGCTCTTCGGTAAGCACGGTGATTTTTACATGCGCTGGGAAGCGGACAACGACAAGAAGATAACCCTGGGTTATGGTTAGGTTAGGGCTAGGGTTATGGGGTCGGTTTAGGATTAAGGTTAGGGTAAAGGCTGACCCTAACCCAAACCCGACCCCTAACCATAACCCTTACCCTAACCCTCTAACCCGCCGCCATGCGCATTACAATACCATGCCTCGCTCGTTGTCGTTGTCCCTTACCCTTGGAAAATAGATGACTCGGATTCAATGCTCATTCCTGGTGCATTGGATTTTGATTGGTAGCCATCATTCAGTACGGATGTGCTTCCCTCCGGATATTCGTGATTTCTTCCCTCAAATAAGACCACACATGTTATATATATTTCAGTAAATATTTAATAGATGTAATTTAAGAAAAAAGAAAAAAAATATGTGTTTTTGTTGGATTTATCATACTATATAGATGTAATTTAAAATTCGTCACAACATTCGTGACTTAAGCGAGATAACAGATGGGCTGAGTATTTACTTTTTTACTTAAGATTGCTGCACGTGGTTCTTAATTTTCAGTTTCGTAAATGTTTGATATCTTCTTTATCTCAGTGGTTTAAAATGGTGCATGGATCTTTGAAATAATTGCCGTCTTTGATCATGGTTTCCGAATGGGGTTTTTTTTCAAGCAGAACTTCAGAAATGATAAAAATCCGTCAGATATTACCGAACGAAGAGCATTTTCTGCAATCACATAAGGCATATCCGCATAAATATGTAAAACAATGTACATAGCCATAAACAAGAAATATCTTTTAAAAATCAATTCGAATGTTTAAATATAGAGCGTGCAGATAAGGCTGGTAAATTTACTTCAAAAATAAATATTGAAAACAGAACAACTAATAGCCTACCTATAAACAACTGTACTTGTTTTATAAAAGATACTAATTATATGTATTTCAGACATCAACACGGTTTATACAATAAATGTTAAATTTCATACGTATACTTTAATACGATATTGGCATTCAGGAGCGTATCCAGAAGTTTTTAAGACGGGGGGGGGGGTCTCCACTGGGGAGGGTGCGGGAGGGGTGTCCCCTCACTTGGTCGAAAAATAAATTGAAATGGCACCTTGAAATGGTGCAATTTCCTGCTATCTTATCAGCATTTTGCATGATAAAAGTGCATGTAAAACAAACAAGAACTTGAGTACAGACACCAAGTGTGACAGAGACACAGACAGACACACAAGTGTAAATAAAATGTCTCTCAAACCACTAAAGTGGTGGGAGACATAATCTTTATGACCAGAAATTTTTAACAGTCTTAGATGGGTAGACCTCCTATTTAACCTTGTTGGATATCCTACTAGTTCACCCTGTTGGATGGGTGGATATTTATCAAACTTGGTTGTAATCATAATATGTATACCTTGTTGAGTCTTGTGGTTCAAAAACTGTCAAATAAGGCAAAGTCATTGATAAACCTTTTTACAAATTATAAAAATAATATTTTAAGCAACACTCTTTATTTCAAGTTCTATGAATAAACTAAAAACACATTTCAAAGACATCAACATATCAAACAGTTGCTTTTAGTGACTAACATATAAATCTCTCATCGAATCTGGATAAAAGTATAAGATCTCTCTCATTAGATTAAGAATACCCATATTTTTAAGTATTTACAACAACGTATTGTAATGTCATATTAGTGACTATTGTCAAATAAGCTTGGCTAAATCACACTAATCGACAGCTGTTTATGGCTAATTAGGGACATATGACAGGAAATACACAAGTGGATATGTTTGAAATTTTAAGGGGCTCATTTAAAAAAATCGTATCTAGCCCCCTAGCCCCCCACCTAAATACGCCCCTGACAGCATGATCGATAATATAAAACGATATAGCGAACCCGGGTATAATGGACACCTAGGAGTGAAACCATTTTTGTTTTCGCTTCCCTTTATTGAAACATTTTATGATGCAATTAAATATTTAAAAAAAAGAACATGCATAAAAGTTATCAGAATCAATGGCAATAGTGGACATTAAGAGGGGAGCAACAAAATGTAACACATGAATATACATTATTATAATTAATAAATAATTATCCTAGATATATATCTAGGATAATTATTTTCTCCCCAAATATCACGGTCATCTACATAGCACAAATTACCAATTAAAACCCGAAAAGCAACCGTGAACGTATTTCATTTTTAATTACCAACTCATTTAAATAATGTTCTAGCCAAAGAAAAGGCAATATATTTCAGAATGTATATAAAAAATTACAAATTCGTTTCGAGGGAATATTGTGATTCTTTGACGCATGTGGAGTGAAAATGAGCAAATGTATTTAGTGACACTACTGTGCCATTCTGGGAACATTTTTAACTGCTCTTTGATCATTATAGCGGATTTCGCGACAAGCAGAACCGATTCTTTTAATGAAAATTATAATACATTTTAGCAAATAATTTTAATTTTTAGTTTGAAATGATGAAAAAAAAATATTTTATGACAATTTGAAAACGTGTATTACCCAATATGTTCATATTGAAGTCAGCATTGTTTGTGTGAGCATGTTAGCAAAAAGTGCAATTAGTCGAGTAAACGTGTTTATGTCTATCTCCTATTTAATTGTTTGGCGGATTTTGCTCAAACTTTCACTGTTGAATTCCCTTAATGTATATATTATTATAAAATTCTGCTTATTGGCTGCGCAAAAGTTTTGGAGTAATATTGCTGTTTGTATTTTCCCATTTCAGAATATATAGTTTCAGACATTATATGTTCTCAACTCCCTTACGACCTTATATCACCCCAAGTTATTATGCTGGTTACCAGAACTCATGTAGAAATAAAGAAGGGAACTTGTCAGTGGTTAAGCCTGAGCTTGAATTAAGGTCACAGGGGCTTGTTACATGTACACAGCCTATCTTAAACATAGAATGTTTCCACATTTTTAAATAAACATGAGTATGCTGTTTTAGGTAAGGTATTTGAGATAAATGAATATTAATCAAGACCTTATAACATTTGCACATATTAACAACTGGAATGCAAGTCTGGGCTTACTTGTCTGACAAACTCTGTCTTCTATTTCTTTCACACTTCTTGACTTCTTTAAGCCTCAAGGGGTCTGAGTAAACGGTACCATTCCAAATTAGATTTTCAGACAATTTGTGCTATATCAAGGAAAAAAAACACCATTGAAACAATAATCCGATTTATCATTAGATTTGTTTTGTGTGTGTAAAGATTTAACACATTCTTTAATTTTACTTTGATTTCATCCAATTATCCACGCATAATTTGAATATACGTTATTGTAAATCGCTAGGGGAAGTAACAGTATTTGATGGCAACTGGTTTGCAATTCATTGTATGTAATATATAGTGTGTGAGTGAATGGGGATAAGCTGGTGTTGTGAGTGATGGGCATTATTATTGGACAAGGAGACTGTCAATATATGCACACCGATACGTTATTGAAGCAATATTTATAAGGTGCCTGAAAAGTGTGGGTAAATCAAGAAATTGGCGAATCATTTAGAAAGAATCAGATTCTGATTACAGATTGATGGTCGACATTCAAATCATTGTTGCTGCGGGATTTTCCCCGTTGTCAAATTAGCATGCCTTTTTAGTTTTTACTGCGTTTTTGTTTCTCACTACCGGTACATATAGATTTAAAACATTGTTTTCATAATTAATAAAAGTAGTTTCATTGTGAATTGTTTATTAATTCATTGAAGCTTCAAATATAATGTCATGTACAATCATGTGTTCAGATCAAAACAATGGCGTAGTATGGGTTTAAAGCAGGTAGGGAATTTGGGACGGGGAAATTCTGCGCTCCTCCGTATAGGCTTATCTGTAGCACTGATATATCATGGTGCGCATGCGAAATGTTGAGCCCCTGGCATTGCGTCAATGATAAGTCGAGTATTCGTGTTACGTGCATACACCTTTATTGATATTTAATGCTTTTTATGTTTAAAATTTAATCCAGTAAAAATTCAAATTCAACACTTTAAGGGGCCGTTCAACAGATTGGTAAATTAACAAAATTAAAAACTAGTTGTTTCAGATCGCAAATTTTCATTTTTGTTATGATATTTTTGAGGAAATAGGAATACAGACCATTTACCATGCTCTTAAATATCCATTGTATGCATCTTTTCACGATTCGGAAACCTGAAAATTATAAAGCGTTAACGCGAAACGATTTAATCATTTGGAAAGTTCTGTTGTTGTAGTTATATTTTGGGAAACTACGAGGATTGCTTATATGGGTAAAAACTACATTCTCTTAGCATGAGTATGGATGGTCGAGTGGTCTAGGCTACATTCTCTTAGCATGAGTATGGATGGTCGAGTGGTCTAGGCTACATTCTCTTAGCATGAGTATGGATGGTCGAGTGGTCTAGGCGGGATTCTTTTTACTCCAGGATTCCAGGGGTCAGCGGTTCAAGCCATGTTGAAGGTTACTTTGTTCCTCTTTTTTTAAAATTGTATTCTTGTTTTTTTTTTACTGGAGATTTTTATGTCAAATCTTTAAATTTATCAATATAAAGCATTTAATGACATGCTTCAATACATGCCAAAATCTGTTGGACGGACCCTTTAAGTGCGTGTTGAATTTGGTAAAATCAATTAGTATTGCGTAATTCAAAAAGACATGCGTTCCCCACTAACAGTATAGGTTTCAGCGCTCTACAAATGAAAAACATGTATTAAAGATTCTACCAAGATTAAAAAAACATTCAACAAAATACTAATACAAAAATTTCACCTATTTTTCAGTTAGAATAAACAATAGTCATCATCACGTTGAATTGGCTTAAACTAGAAACACGCGGTGTATGGCCGCTTATATAGTATTTGCTTGTTAACTATTATATTATCATATGTTGGTCAGAGGCCATTTATATAAAATATAATTTATCTTAGCTCGATTGAATTGGAATCCTTATATTGAAACACAATCGTGTCCGTACCCATTGGTAGAAACGGTACTTAGTGTATTTTAGGAGAGATTTTAAGGGGCCTTTTCACAGATTTTGGCATGTTTTGTAGTTTGTCATTAATTTAATGCTTTATATTGATAAATGTAAACATGAAATTTTAAATGCTCCAGTAAAAAATCAAATGATAAATTTAAAAAATGACAAAAAAAGTAGCCCGCGGCAGGGCTCGAACCAGTGACCCCCGGAAACCTGAAGTAAAAACGCATTAGCCAACTGCGCTATCCTGCCAAGCATTCATAAATTGCGTATTTCATACGTTATATAAGCAATCTTCGTAGTTTCTCAAATTTAAATGACAACAACAGAACTCTCCAAATTATTCAATCGTTTTGCGTTGCAACGCTTTATAATTTTTAGGTTTTTAAATCGTCAAAAGATGCATATAATGGCTATATTAGACCATGGCAAATGTTCAGTAATACTGTTTCCTCACAAATATCATAACTAAACCGAAAATTTGCGAATCTGAAACAACTTTTTTCAATTTTGTCATTTTACCAAACCGTGAAAAGATCCCTTTAAGAAACGTTCCAACAGTGGGGCTCGAATCCGTGACCACCCGGTCGTAGGCGGGCACGATATCCTCTACGCCACGGACAGTGTATACTTTTATTTGATTCTTTATTTTACGATATTTGTAATAAATAAGCAAAACGAAAATAAACTACCAGTATAAATAATGACTATGAAATTCAAGAAAAAGATATATTTTTTTAAAAGGAACAGAAATGAAATTTTTACTGATTCGCGTTAAACTGAAAGAAATATGTGCGCGTCGTAATCTGCGTTTACATGTATGAGGATTCGTAGTGTTGTGATAACGAGATGGCTTACACATCAATTGGTCACAACTATGTGAGATGGCTTACACATCAATTGGTCACAGTAATGTGAGATGGCTTACACACCAATTGATCACAGTAATGTGAACTGGCTTACACATCAATTGGTCACAGTAATGTGAGATGGCTTACACACCAATTGGTCACAGTAATGTGAGATGGCTTACACACCAATTGGTCACAGTAATGTTTGTATTAGTTGTGATAACGAGATGGCTTACACATCAATTGGTCACAGATATGTTGGTATTAGTGTTACCGCTATGTTTTGTCATTTTTTTTTCGTAATAATCATAATACAATTATTGATATTGCTATTGTTGTTAAGTATCATATTTTATAGGATTTTATAGGGTGACTTTCAATACGTTTGCAGAGCACGCACGTTGTATACTGTTGTAGGCCGAATGTAAAAATAACATAATTATGTAACATTTGAACAAAAACAATACATTTCATGTAATTTGGCAATAAGTATTTGAAGTAAATCAAATACTATAATGATTATCATATGAAATGAACTGTCAAAACACTAACATTTAGCAGTAAACGCGTTTGTTTTGTCAAAAGTATCTTCAGTATGTAAGGCGTTATGATGTATAGGTTCAATTCACGATACAAGAATATCAGTGAAAATGATGGATGGTCTCCGATAATACGCTTTGACAATGCATCGGTTAAAGGGAAGGCAAAGAAAACTAAATTGATTATATTACTTTATGTAATACAGGGACAACTGAACATTGTGCGTATGGCCTCTTGGTATGGAACATGCATACAACGTCGTTGAAATAAACCAATAATCTTTCATGCCAACGAAACGTCCTAATTTTAACCTATTTATGCCTAGCGCCTAGAAAAAAGGCATTGGCAAACAGCGTAGACCCTGATGAGACGCCGCATGATGTTTGCTTAAAGGAATTTTTATCACATAGATATCAAATAGTCCAGTAAAGAGACTTCGCGCAGAAACACAGATACTTTCGAATTCAAATGGCAATAGCTTCACGAAAGAAAACAGTCACTGACAATATGCACATATCCTGTAAGACACTTCTCATCACCAACTTCGGACTAATAGTTCTTGAAAACGCATGCGAAACATACTGCAGAAAAATGTCGCAGTATTGAAACAAAAAAATGAACTTACTAAAATATCATTGGAGTGAACTCGCAATATGCACATGTCCACCTTACACGGATATCACACATACAGTTTTTGGAGAATTCTGATTGTAAGATCGTACGATCTAGTGTGGAAACGAAAAATACACACAGTAAAACATGTCATTTTATTTATCAAAGAGCAATAACTTATTATAAATCATCTGAGCATCGCTATGCGCATGGCAACGCATACATTTAAAGGGGCCTTTTCACGTTTGGGTAAATTGACAAAACTGAAAAAAGTTGTTTCAGATTCGCAAATTTTCGTTTTAGTTATGATATTTGTGAAGAAACAGTAATACTGAACCTTTGCCATGCTCTAAAATAGCCATTATATGCATCTTTTGACGATTTAAAAACCCGAAAATTATTGGCGTCGCACTGGAGTGCGGCGACTAGTATGTAATTCATTTTTTTTTCGCTTATGGGTGGCAGTTATTATACGGATCAAAGTATATATTTTTGTTTTAAGAATATCTTGAATAGTGGTGATTTTTGTGTGTGTAAATTAGTGAAAATAATTACTGCATTTGTGCCTATTACATTTATTACAACATTTATTGCCAATAATGCAAAGCTAATTGTTTTAATTAATAACTGGTCACAGGGGAAAGATCACAGGGACTGGGCAAATACGCAAAACTTTCTGGTTTTGTATAAAAACAAAACATAATCAAAATAAATTTAGTTTGTGGTTTTTCTAACAATAGCGCAGGCTTTTGCTGTTCGAGTTTTGATTAACGCGTATTTTCTTCAATTTTACAAGACGACAGCGATTACACGGTCTTTTGCTTTATTGAAAACCGTTACACTACAGTCACTTATTAATAATATTGACCGGAAATGAGATTTTCACCCATTTGGCGCTGACGTCGTTTCCGAGAAAAATGACTTTAACTTGTGACACAGGAGTTTGAAATTCTATCAATATAGCTAATCTAATGGCTAAATAAAAAAATCAAACTCCTGTGAATGATCTAAACCAAGGTAATTAAGTTAAAGCGGGTATATACGATTTTTATATGTGCTGAATTGTAAAATATTGATACAAATATGTTATAATAACACACAATATGCAAGAAAAATGATACATTTAAGACGAATTTCATAAAATACAGCAAATACAAATTAGCGCCCCGAGCCGATTGTGACGAAGATAATTCGTAATTATTTTCCTACAACAACCGATGCATTCGTCTTTTTAGTAAGTGTTCATGTGTCGTATGAATCGATATCGCTGCAGGAATTTCAAATGAACCGTTAAACTAAATTTAGATTCACATCGTACATGCATGATATACATGCTGGCGAATTCGGCTGTACAGCCTTTTTCGATTTCAGAATTAAATATCTGGCTTATTTAGCATTTTTCGACACATGTTCTTCTTAACTTTTATTTTAGTTTATATTGAAATATATATATAATGAGTTTTTTACACATTTTTTATAAATTCATAAATATTTGACAAAATCGTATATACCCGCTTTAAGGGAACAATACTTTTCCGTATTTTCTTTATAAGGTTTAAATTAACCTCAGCTCTATATACATTGAATCAATACAGTAGGGCACAGTTCGACATTGTTCATTTTCTGATAAACTTCCTGCTTTTTTAAAGGTGAGTTTTTCTTACTTTTTGATAGCTAAAGAAACTTCTGTGTACAGTTTATATAGTATTGACAGACCTGTACGCTGAAGCCAACCCCGTATCGAAAGTCAACCAGAGTCATAACATATTTATGTCACGCTATCAATAAAAAAAAGCTCATTTTCTTGGATACGTTTCTACATATATTGGTGAATGAATATAAATTACTGCATCGGGGATTATTTTAAGGTTCAAATGTTTCAAATGCATCTTACAATATATGAAAATAACTGTCATCAGTCCGAAATTCACAATTTTGACGCCATTGTCGCTTTGTCACGTGACGAGTTTTCATTCGGATACTTTCGGATCGACGTTTACATTTTTGGCTGAAATTGTAAACATTACTTTCGTTTTCTGAAATCTATTATTTGTGATAAACAACTAACGTTTGGTGGATTATAAGACTGATTTCAGTGTGAATCAGGTAGTTTTAAATAATATTTACTTTGAGTTTGTTTTTACACTACAATTTGTTTACAAAACAAGCCAGAATAATCTAAAATACCGGGAAATGTCATTTTGAATTTGAAAACACTTGAGCACATGGTATGTTACTAAAAATAGAAATAACGTCATATGACCGTGAAATCTCGGGGATTCGAATTTCAAGTAAGTCGCAGTTTTTGCGATATGTAAAAGCAGAATAGATAAATTTTAAATGTTTTAGAAAGTATTTTGTGAAAGAATATATCAGTTAAATGTGAAAAATTTCAATCTTTCCGATCAAATGGTTGATTTGGGCCAATAACTGCATTAAAAAGCTGTTTTGGACCGGTCTTTGTTAACTGTCAACTTTTCGGGAATTTCTGGTTGACTTTCCTAATGTGATTGGTCCATAACTATAAAGTCGCGCCAGTCAAAAATCTTAAAAAGCGACATTTAAAGTTATGGTAGCCAGAACTAACTTTTTGAGTTGTTTTTCTTCAACAAATTGCAAATTTGTTGGTAAATTGCAAATTTGTTGGTAAAGTGAATCTCTTCCATCAATCACTGTGTGTTTATGAGCCGTTGTGGCCTTGTGGGTGTCACAATGAAGATTTTAGACGATATTGCTATGTGAAGTTTGTGTGTTTTATCCGAAAGTTGTCAAAATCTAAAACACTTCTCAATTTAAAATTTGTTGTTGAACTTTTCTTCCATGAAAGTAATGACATTTCGTTTAAAAGTTGTGTCCATATATTACCCTTTCAGTATTATTCTATCACTTTATGTACTTTAAGATAAAGTGAACTGAATAGGGTTGTATAATCAACATTCAAATTTTCTTTGCAAAACTTTGTGCAATCACACAGTAGCATATTAGCAATAACAATTTTAGTCTACACAATTAATGTGACAGCAATGTAGTATGTTATTAATTCTATTTGATGATAATTATTAGAATAATTTTTATGTAATAATTTTATGACTATTTTTTTTATTTTTTAAACAAACAGAAAATATTTTGATTTTTAATTATATATTTTTTTTTTAATGAAACATCACCAAAAAAGTATTCAAATAATTAGAAAACAATATTTCTAACATTCTGTTAAGTAGCGACTCGATCGGGACACATTTGAGGAAGAAATTTGTCTCCAAAAGTTTTTGACAGATTTTTGACAGTTGAGCGCCATAGCAGTGTACCGGAAACGAAAAAGCGGAGAGGAGCTTAAGCGATATTTTCATCAGTTTACAAGACAGTTCAAAGTTACGAGTTTATACGTTTTTAAGTTCGGGTGTGTTATTAAAAAGAAAATTAACATTTCTGAGAGTAAAAACGATAAAAACTGGAAAATTTTACCTTAGCAACGGTATCCAAGGCAAGTAAACAACTTGAATTTTAAATTATTTGTGACTTGGGATACACCTTTGGATCTGAATAATAACAGACTACGTCGATTGGCGAATGTAAGCAACAATGGCCGCGTACATCCTCAAAACAGTATTGTTTGTTGTCACTGTACTTCATACGAAGTTTGTGCATGTAAGTGCTATCAAAACAGAAGATGTTAAATTTCATCACCATGAAACATTTCAGCACACAATTGCTGACCATTTTCTACCGACAAACCCTTTCTCTGTGTGCATCGGAGAAAGTTTTAGCGTGGACAACATGTGTATTTTATACTTCCATGCAAAATATACATGTCGAACCAAAACATACCCTACACGAACCAGAAAAAGTTTTTTCCAGTGCTTTCTCCTGATATGTGGAGATGTTGAAATGAACACTGGCCCCATTAGATTCCTGTGTGGAATATGTGGAAAACCTGTGGCCAAGAACCAAAAAGCTCTTCAATGTGATGTTTGGTCACATATTAGATCACAGTGCCTAAATATCACACCGGAAGAGTATCTCAAACAAGGACAGTCCGATGACCCATGGTATTGCTCGGGCTGTCTTTCTACCAAAACTGCCCTCCAAGACGGAACCAGAAATAGAATACCAATTGTCCTATCAAACTCTGAACAAATAATTTCATCCAATAATACTATCTTATTACATAATGACTTCAACCCAGAAGCAGAAACTACATGTGAAAATTACAAAACCTTAAATGACAGTTATATTCCAGAACCTGACCCGGAAGAAGACTGGATGTTAACACCAGAAACACCATCAACAGAAGACCAGAATGGTAACACTACTGATAATTCGTTTAGCACAGAATCATAAAAAAATGAAAAATATGATATCTTCGATGTATTAAGGAAATTAAAAAATGAAAACAAAAACAGACCGATTTTTAGCCACTTAAACATAAATAGTGTAAGATACAAATTTGATGACTTAAACCAAATTTTGGATGACAATCTTACAGATTTATTAATAGTATCTGAAACAAAAATAGATGAGAGTTTTAATAATAATCATTTCTTAGTAGACGGCTACAAAATGGAACGAAGAGACAGAAATGCCCGCGGGGGCGGGTTTATGACTTTTGTTAGATCTGATTTACACGGATTTAAACGGCGAAAAGACTTAGAAAGCAATGACTTTGAGTGCATGTGCTATGAACTATCAATGAACAAAAGAAGGTGGGGAATATAAGGTCTTTATAAACCACCGTCTATGCAAAACTCAGTTTTTGAACAATGTTTAACAACATGTCTTGATAAAATGTGTATTTCCTTCGACCACCTGATATGTATAGGATACTTAAATTTTGACTTGTTGAAAAAAGATAAATGTAAAACTCTTTTAAATATCTGTGATAATTTTAACTTGGAAAAGCTGGTAAATGGCCCCACGTGTATGATGAAAAATATAGACCCCACCCTTATAGACGTTGTTTTAACTAATGCCAAAATATTATTTTGTAACACAGTGAATTTTAACTGTGGCCTAAGTGACTGTCATAATTTTATTGCAACATCCTTAAGAGAACAATGTCAGGCAGTATCAAGGAAAAGGGTTAAATTAAGAAGTAATTTTTTTTTATGAAACCAAGTTTAATGAAGACCTATCAAATGTCCCATTTCATATTGCCCATGTATTTGATGATATAGATGATATTTACTGGACTCATGAACACTTGCTTAAACAGATTATAGACGAACATGATCCAATTAAAGAAACGGTCCCCAAGAAACACCCCCCACCATACATGAACTCCCAATACCGAAAAATTATATACAAGACACGGGAAGCAAAAAATAAGTATCAGGAACATAAGTCAAGCGAAAACTGGTTACAGTACAAAAAACTTAGGAATCTTAAAACCAGGTCAAAACGAGAGTCCATATCAGTCTATTTCAAAGAAAGATGTGATTGGGGATTCAAATCCAAAGACTTCTGGCCCACCATAAAACCCTTCTTATCCCAAAAGTCAAAACAGAAATCAGACAGTCAAATTATTCTTAAAACACTGAAAATAATACACTGATTTCTGATCAACACCAGGTAGCAGAAAAATTGCAAACATTTTACATCAACATTGCTAAAAATATAGGTATAGAAAACAAAGTCCCAGTAAATGAAGAACACCCTAGCATTAATACAATAAACAGTAAAACTAAGGTCAAGACTTTCGAATTTAATAAGGTTACGGAAAAGTGTATTAGTGAATGTATAAAAAATCTATACCCCAAAAAGGCCACTGGTGTTGACTCAATCCCTCCTAAAATTATCATAGCAGGTCAAAATAGCCTCAAAACCCCATTTACAAATATAGCAAACGCCATGATAAATTAAGGTCAACTTCCCGCTAAACTTAAGCAAGCGCAGGTTACACCAATATACAAAAAGAAGATCCTTTCAGTGAAACAAACTATAGACCAGTTAGCATCCTGCCCACAATGTCAAAGATATATGAAAAAATCATTAGCAACCAACTAACTGAACATTTTAATAATAATGTTTTCGATCCTTATCTATCAGCATTCAGGTCATCTTATGGATGTCAATCAACTTTATTAAAACTAGTAGAAGATTGGAAACAAGCCCTAGATGAAAACAATTATGTAGGAGCTGTTTTAATGGACCTGTCTAAGCGTTCGATTGCTTACCTCACAATCTAATTGTACTTAAACTCAAGGCCTATGGATTAACCGAGCATGCATGTAAATAATTGTTAAACTATCTATCAAACAGGTCTCAAAGGGTTAAAACCAAACAATTGTACTAGTTAATGGCAAGAAATCATTAAGGGAGTGCCTCAAGACTCTATACTCGGTCCGTTGATCTTTAATATCTTTATCAATGATTTCTTTTTATTTTATAGATAAGTCAACCCTGTATAACTATGCAGACGACAATACCCTTTCCTTCAGTCACAAAAACTTAAATACCTTTAAGGAAAATATTGAATCAGAAAGTAAATCCCTGATACACTGGTTCAATATTAACCAAATGCAGGCAAATCCCGATAAATTCAAGGCAATACGTGTAGGTAATAAGACTTATATAGAAGTTAAATCATTTACTTTAGGTCAAAATGAAATAAAATGTAAACAAAAAGTAAAACTCTTAGGAGTGGAACTTGATTACCAGGTAAACTTTGATCCACAGGTTACAAATGTATGCAAAAAGGCAGCCAAGCAATTAAATGTTCTCCAAAGACTAAGCAAATTCCTGAATGTAAGCACTAGGTTAATCATCTTTAAATCTTTTATCTGGTCAAATTTTAATTTTTGTCCCCTTATATGGCATTTTTGTAGTAAATCCAACACAGAAAAACTAGAAAAGCTACAGTTCAGAGCCCTTAGAATTGTTTTTAATGACTATGAATCTAGTTATGATACACTACTAAAAAAGGTTAACAGTACTACTCTTCACTCAAACAGGTTACGCCTCATTGCGTCAGAAACATTTAAATGTATACACAATCTTTTCCCAGAATATCTTCAATCCTCGGTTAAAGTTAAATCCTCTACCTATAATTTCAGATATTAAAACATCCTAGAGACACCACAAGTAAGAACAACAAGGTATGGCAAAAATTCCTTTCGTTTTGAGGCTGTACAGGTGTGGAACAGCCTCCCAGAGGACATTCGCACAGTCGACAAATATAAAGACTTTGTACGGCTGATCCGCACCTGGACAGGTTCAAAATGTAAATGCGCCATGTGTGAGTAACCTGCTTCTCACATTTTATGCTTGCTTGCTTGTTTTTGCTGTCCTGCTTATATTATTTATTTATCTGTCAGTTAACCCCTTGTTTATTCTCCTTGTATATAGTGTATATGAGTTTCTTGTGTGTTTAATTGTTTTTGTTTTTTTTCTCATTGGTTACTCTTCAATGTATAATTGTATGTGTGCTTCTTGTGTGTTTTTAAAATGTTATAAACAAGACTACATGTGTATATATGTGCTATTTATTTGTTGTACTATGTAGTTATGTGCATGTGCTTGTATATGCTTTTAAACATGAATTGTGTGCTAGACTTGTTTTAATATCTTTAATTTTAATATAGGTCTGCAATGCTTTGTTTGTACAACTTAAAAGTGTATAACATATGTTTTTAATTATGAACTATGCAAAAACAGCTCCAATATAGTTTTTAGGTATATTTCCCTTTGTTGTATTTGTGTGTAACTTACAAAATATTATGCTTTTAATGAATATTTTTACCTAATTTTGTGTTTTATATGCTTTAAATATGTCCTAGTATTATAAATGCTTATATAATATGCTTAATCTTTCTTTCTTTCAGCTCGATATACACTTGTTATA
Organism: Dreissena polymorpha; assembly: GCF_020536995.1. Classification (NCBI taxonomy): domain Eukaryota; kingdom Metazoa; phylum Mollusca; class Bivalvia; order Myida; family Dreissenidae; genus Dreissena; species Dreissena polymorpha. The sequence continues at coordinate 44,660,970 of NC_068361.1, read as the reverse complement.
TATATACAATTGTTTTGTCGGGAAATAGCTCATGAATTATTGTTAATTGTTATTCACATCCGACGTTAAATAAATATTTTTGTATCTTGTATGTTTCTTTTCTTGTCAGATGTTCTAGTTGCTTATGTCCATATAAATGGCTATGTTCATGATCAATTCAAAAATATTTAAATTCTTGTTTTAAACTGCAACTCTTCATTCATTTATTTCAGCCAAAATACAGATTGAGCGAAAAGACAAAGTGCGAACACCAAAAGATGTGCTCAATATTATCAGGTATGATATGGCCATGTAAATAATTTCAAATAAAAACCAAACTGAGCACCTTTGTACAGTTTTCAACCCATAACCTTTAAGCGCCGGCACATCTTCTATTCAGGAGGAGTGCTGGATTGGAAGTTAAAGAAGATTTACAATCTACATTTTTTACCTATATGTGTTAAGCTTTTAAACAGTTTTTCATGTGTACTTAAAAAAAGATTATCTTATGCAAAGGATGTTTTGTTAAAAACAGAGAATTATGTATTTAAAGGTATATGTTTTATGTTACAGGATGGACAACAGTTTATGCTTTTGATAAAGCAGTCATGCCAAGGAAGAGTTTAGCATGTAACCAGCAAAGTTCATCCTTGTCTTCAACACTATGGTGACAACAATTAATACATGTATGATAAAGTAATAAATAAGAATTATACTTTGTAATTTTTTTTATTTAGAACATTGACTATTTTCTGTTCTCTCTGCATGTCTGGCAGACATGGCGAAAGATCATCACAATTTACAGGCCAGACTGGCCTATGAGGAGAAATAATTACAGGCCAGTTGTTAATTTCACATGCCTCAATTTTAAGTGTTTTATCCTGGAGGGACATTGCATTCAGTGTTGGAAAAATATTTACACATATAAGCATACACAATTGAATTTTAATGATGCAATCAAGACAGATTTCAGAGAGAATGATGCAATCAAGACAGATTTCAGAGAGAATTATGTACAAAACAAGAATATTTTCATCTTGAGGATATAAATTTATTAATAATTTGTTATGCTATTTTCGCAAATATTAATTTTAAAAAGAAACATAACGATGAAGATTGACACATATTGCATTTTATATTGAATATAATTTCAATAAATTGTGGACAAGTATGTTGTCTCCATTGTGTGATGTATTATTGATGTGTTCGTAGAAGGTTGCTTATAAGTAATAAGTTATTTATATATTTTTTGATCATTGCAGATCTTCGAAAATGCATTTTGTCAGTCCTGGTGCAACCTGAGCATACCAAGTTTACATATTAATGTCAGTTTGGCCATTGTGTAGATGATAATATGGTCAAAATATTGCGTTGTGATTGAATGTTTTTTAACAGATAAAGTGTTTTATTCCAGACTTAAACATGTCATTTTTCATCGAGGAATAAACAAAAATACAATTTTATTGATATGCATGAATTTGTAGTGCATAATATCAACAATATGTATCTTATGGGTTTTTTTAACAGTCTGTCATCCATAAGTAAACATATTCAGCATGTCAAGTATGTTTGGGGAATATAATGTATACATTTTTGTTGTTTCTGCAAACTAAGTCAGATACATGAAAATCTGTTTTATGATTAATGATGAAAAACTCACTCATAGTGATCTCAGTATAAAATATTCTGTCCAGTATAATAAATAAATTTTATTGTATGCCTGGTATGTGTACTAAAAATAAAATCACAAATACTGTTGTAGTTCATATTGACATCAAGATATGTGATGTAAACATATGTAGTCATATTATGTTTACATGTCTATTATTTTTACCGGTAAACAAAAATTAAGAAGTGTAACGTTCAATCTATGATGATGTGTGCCATTAAATATGTCTTGCTGATTGCTATAATTTTGTTTAAGTTAAAAATTGTGTTTTTGAAGCTCTACATATGAAATGAGTGAATTTTGTTTTCTATCTACAATTATACTATGTCTAAGTTTAATAATATATTAACTATAAATATATTGTTGATACCACCTAGCATGTATATGCAATTGAAAATGTACTGTTTCCATAGCAACTGTAAAGTAACTAAATCAAATTTGTCTTAATTAATTTTATCAATTGTTGAATAAACTAGAATTGCTGAATAAAAAAAAATGTATGGCAGTATAGATGCACAACACAAATTGTATCATGAGCCGTTATTCATTTTAGTTTTAAATGTGTAGCTATACACACAGCTGAATACACACCTATTTCAAGAAAATGTGCAAACATTTTTTTTAATTATAAACATATTTATGATGTTCCATATCTATCAATGGCATTTTTTTTTTATTTTGCTGTTATGATTTTGTCATAAATTCTTTAAAATGGTAATAAATATGAAAAAAGAACATTTTTGTTTCCATGGCAATTACGTTATTATGAAAATACGAACTACACCACATCCTGGATCAATACATTGCAGAAGGCCTGTTCCCGGTGAAAAGTGTGTGGCAAACCATGCTCCGCCGACACGTTACACAAAAAAAGTAATGTAAGTCTGTTTCAAGAGTGTTCAGAGAAGTACCCCTTTCTTGGCTCAACAATATTACGGTCTGACGGAGCGTGTGGTTTATGGACTATCGCCAAAAATAATCCTGAACTCTCCTCTCTATGTAGTAAGACCATGCGAGTAATTGGGCGACTTACTATGCCCGCGTATATAAATACATGTGCACTTTGTAATGGAGTGAATTTGAATATAGTACACCATCGTATTCTTCTCTGTAATATGAATTCTAACATTTGTGCACAGTTATGGAATACCATAATAGACACAAACGGACTAAGTGCTTTCAACCAGATGTGTCGCTCTAGTCTTTCTGAGCAGTGCAATTATATACTCCGGATGTTTCTTAATATAAACCATGACAACCTCAATCATACAAAACTTTCATCACTAGTCTGCAAAATGTTTTAACAGTAGGGGACTCACTAAATGATTACATTGCGATTACATTAACTCATATATACAGTACATTTAAATAGTTTGTTGTTTTTTCAGCCAGGAATCGTCTGTCTAGCAATTTCGTGTTTCGGTGCTAGGCTACAGATATCCTGGGGATATATGTAACTTTATATTATGATCGTGATATCACGATACTATTAGCTCCCTGTCTAAAATTTCGCTTGTGCCTCCTAGATGGGACAACTTGGAGACTCTTCTACGTAACATAACACAGTTTTACTAAATAATATTATTTTTAAAGTTCTCTTTTTTTTGCTGATGTTGATATTAACATCCATATATATCGTTTATGTTTGTATCTATCTAACCATTGTTTATATATAGTTATATTGTGTTTTGCTCTTCGTGCCTTGTATATGGAGGAATAAAAGTATATAAATATTATCAGCACGAACTGATCAACATAACATGTACTGATACTTATTGAATTAAGACGTCATTTCATTCAAAATGGCACTATTAGGCGTTTATGAAACGACACATAAAAAATGACATAACTTCGTCATTTTGAGGAATTGGATGCTCAAATTTCAGATTTTGATTTGTCAGATGTAGCACTTTCATAATATATGCCTAACTAAAAAAGTCATTTTTTGACCAGATGGGTCAAAATCTCGTTCCCAGCCACATTTCTTAGTTAGATGGTGATTTTTCAAGCGGTTCCGTAGTGTAGTGGTTACAAGCTCGCTTACATGTGAGAGGTCCAAGGTTCGAGCCCCAGTATAATCAAATTATTTTATTTGTGTTCTATGTTAACATTTTGTTTTGATGTAGACATTTTTGTTTAAATAAATATGCTGTTTTATTGTAACCATTTTTTGTATGAGAGGGTGGGGGGTTCGTTAACACATTAAAACTTTTAAAGTACATTTGTATTAAAATTAATGGATGCCGCGTGGTGACAACGTTAATTAAAATTTCTTACATCACTTAAATATCTTATAAAAATACACGTGTTTTTATATTAACAAATAAATGCAAACAACATATCTATTATTCATGTATTTTTGTAGTTGTTTATGGTTGTCTATCATAGGCCCTAAGTACTATCCCTACCACATATAGAGCGCGAAGCGCGACACGTATTATTGATTGTATCAATGAGTTGTGATAAAGGAAGCAGCCGCTTATCAAGGAGGAGCTGTGTCCCAGCAACCCATTTCCCTAGAGACAAGCACTCCTCGGAGTGTTTTTTTAAGAACCACATATAGAGCGCAAAGCGCGACACGTATTACTATCCTGGTGGTATGGACCCTTTGGTATGGACTTTTTAAGGTGACACTATCAATGCGCATTTCGTGACACTTTTTCCGTACCTTAATTAGCGCGAAGCGCGAAACGTATTACTCTCCAGGTGGTATGGGCCCTTTGGAATCGACTTTTTAGGTGACACTATCAATTCGCATTTTGTGAGATGAAGCAGATTTTTTAAAACCTACACAGTTCTGTTCCATTAATGAAAACTGCACACGGATGCAGTAAAAAAAAGGAAACAAATGTAAATGAAATGAACTATGAAATATTTGGGGGTTACAACACAAAATCATAGATAATGGTTATTTTGGGGTTGTAACACAACATCATAGATAATGGTTATTTTGGGGTTATAACACAAAATCATATATAATGGTTATACCAGTATCTTTTTCTATTTTGTTTAAAATAATCGACCAATATTTACAGGAGAAAAAAGTCGTTCCACGTAACTTCATTGAGTGCCTTTTATACTGAAATTCCCGACGCCCTTTGATACTTTGCATTAACACTTATCTTGTAAAGCGTTGCAACGCAAAATAAATTAATAATTTGGGGAGTACTGTTGTTGTCGTTTAGTTTTGTGAATCTACGAAGATTGCTTATATAAAATACATCAGGCAATGCATTCGGAAGAATGGCCGAGTGGTCTAAGTGGTAGACTTTTTACTCCAGGTCTCAATGGGTCAGTGGTTCGAGCACTGCGGACTCGTGCTGAGTGTGACCTTTTTTTTCTTTTTTAAATTTTATTCTTTATTTTTAATAGAGCTTTTTGTATCCAAGGTTTACATTTATCAATATAGAGCATTAAATGACAAACTTCAAAACATGCCAAAATCTGTGAAAAGGCCCCTTTAAGCAAAGTCGGGTCATTAGTATTCGCAATCTTGAGATGAAACCAACAAGTAGTAGAATGGTAATAATCCCCCGTAAAATCATTGGAGCAGAACGACATTTCAATATGTGAATGCCCAACCTTTAAGGATACTAAATACAACATTTCATCTAATGTTATGAAGGAGCTTCAATAAAAAAAATCCCGAGAGGACAACATATTCAATTTAATGTTGACGTTCCTTGTCAGAACAAAGGATTTTCATTTGCATTGAAGCATTTAAAACAGCCCTTATTTTCAGGATCGGCGGAGCACCCAAAGATTGATAGGGTTAGGGTAAGGGGATTGATAGAACATTGAAATCAACAGCGGACCTTCATAGAATGGTGATACGACCTTAAATTAAAATCAAAAGCGGACATGCATAGAATGGTGATTCGATCTTACATTGAAATCACTAGCGGACATTCATAGAATAATGATACGATCTTACATTGAAATCAACAGCGGATATTCATAGAATGGTGATACGATCTTACATTGAAATCAACAGCGGATATTCATTGAATGGTGATTCGATCTTACATTGAAATCAACAGCGGACATTCATAGAATGGTGATACAATATTACATTGAAATCAACAGCGGACATTCATAGAATGGTGATACAATCTTACATTGAAATCAACAGCGGATATTCATAGAATGGTGATACGATCTTACATTGAAATCAACAGCTGACATTCATAGAAAGGTGATACGATCTTACATTTAAATCAACAGCGGACATTCATAGACTGGTGATACGATCTTACATTGAAATCAACAGCGACATACATAGAATTTTGATAGAATCTTCCATTGATATAAACAGCTGAGAGCTCATAGACTGGTGAAACGATCATACATTGATATCAACGACTGAGAATTCATAGAATGATGAAACGATCATACATTGATATAAACAGCTGAGAACTCATAGAATGATGAAACGATCATACATTGATATCAACAACTGAGAACTCATAGAATGATGAAACGATCATACATTGATATCACCAACGAGAACTCACAGAATTATGAAACGATCATACATTGATATCAACAACTGAGAACTCATAGAATGATGAAACGATTTTACACTGATATCAACAGCTGAGAACTCAGAGAATGGTTAAACGATTTTACATTGATATCAACAGCTGAGAACTCATAAAATAGTAAAAACGATCTTACATTGATATCAACAGCTGAGAACTCATAAAATAATAAAAACGATCTTACATTGATATCAACAGCTGAGAACTCATAGAATGAAAAAAAGCAACGATCTCACATTGATATCAACAGCTGAGAACTCATAAAATGAAAAAAGCAACGATCTTACATTGAAATAAACGGCTGAGAACTCATAGAATGAAAAAAGCAACGATCTTACATTGAAATCAACAGCTGAGAATTCTTAGAATTATGATACAAATTAACACATATCCTCTATAACACAAATTGCAAAAAAAAAAAAAGAATTCGAACAGACGGACGAACACTCCGGCGACTTGATTGCCTTATCCCCCACTTCTGAACGGACACAATAGTGCGACATGGCAATCATACACTAGCCTATGCCAGAAGGTGTATCATGTCCTTATACCGAGCGACAGCAGACAGCGCTGCCTGCTCGGATTTAAATCCATGTATTGAGTCACTTTCAATCATATTGCGCGCGCATGTCGCGAACTAGAAAATGAAGATTGTAGATAGCCCGAAGTGTCATTGTGTTGCTGCGATGGTCCGCAATTCTGTTGCTCGGTACTCTATTGGTTCCCCGCGTGAGGTTTTATAAATAATTACTATGAGCGTTTTTGTCTTCTTGAAACCACCGAGAGAATCTGTGTAATTGATTTTCTATGGCATTACCAGCATTGATTTTGGATTATAAGAGAGTTTTTTTTACAGTGAAAGAATGTGAAAACTGTGTTACTGTCAGATATCGTTGACGGTATCACTTTCAGTTTACGTCTTGGTAAGGAAGGACGAAGTCTCTAGTGATATTAGCACCAGTTACGTTTGGACATTATCTCAGCCGCTCTTCGATTGTATTAACTGTCATATATTTTTTAATTAACTAATGCACTAGCTGTTGTTGGTCTTAATCGCAATTCATGCTTAAATCATGAAAGGCGTTTAATTTTGCCTTTAACTAGATAAATATGTATATGTAATTCAACTTAAAGTTGAATAAAGTGTGTAGTGGCCACATTGCTTTCATGCCAAGCTCGATGGCGAGCAAGCTCACTGTGCAGTGAAGCGTATCGAGGTGGAGACCTCAGACATGCAGGGTCAGTCCATTGACCCGCCGAAAATGAACACGCACGTATCCATAACGGTACCAGAGGAGCAGCAGAGAGGGCCGCGCGCATTGCTCGCACGCATGCGTAACCGGAACTTGCACCGCCGAATCGGCGAGCGCATGAAGGAAAACCTGCTCCTGATTCTGCTGCTAGGCTCGGTAATTATGGGTTGCTGTGTTGGGTTCGCTGTTCGAGCCATCGCCGGCTCCATGACCAAGCGGGATGTGATGTACCTCATGTTTCCGGGCGAGATGCTCATGCGCATGCTCAAGATGCTGATACTTCCGCTGGTGGTCTCCAGTCTAATTGCCGGTATCGCCGGACTCGACGCTGGTACGTGCGGGAAGATGGGCCTGCGCACGATCTGCTATTTCGCCGTGACGACCGTGTGTGCCGTGATTCTGGGCATCATCATGACCTATATCATGGGTCCCGGCACGAACTCCGACAAGAAGCACATCCCCAGATACGGCAAGGCCGCCCAAATCAACGCCGTCGACACGTTCATGGACCTTATCAGGTATGCGCACTGAGCCTTGATCACGTGATTTCCATAGGTCACGCGATCAGTCTCGGCCACGTGATTAGTAGTAGTTCTCTACAATCAGTCAATACAAAGTCATCACCGTAATCCTAAGTTATAAATCATAAGTAACGAGTTCTTAAGCCACACACTTGTTTTTATGAGAGCTAAATAATTGTGTTCATCATATATATATATATATATATGCATATTTACATTTATAGAGTGTGCATCAATTGTTCGACTTAGTTAGATGAACAAAAACACTTTGTATTGAATTTAGAATTAATATATACATAAAAATACATAAAATAATAAATCATGAGATTAAGAGATCAGTTTAAAGACAGCGCCTAGATCGCTTTAACGTTAAACTAGAAATGGCGCGGCAGAGGCCGACGCGTATCCCCACGCCGAATGTTTGACCTAGGTGTGCCCCAGGGTTGGTAATGGGGCCATGCATAGCTGAGATTGACCGTATTGTCATAAGAGAAGTTCATCATCAATTAGAAGTGAATTGGTGTAGAAATGAAGAAGTTAGAGTAAAAGGCAATTTTGGGTGGGTGTGACATATGTGGGCAGGGCGCCCCAGGGTTGGTAATTGTGCCATGCATAGTTGAGATTGACCGTATTGTCATAAGAGAGGTTCAGTATCAATTTGAAGTGAATCGGTGTAGAAATGAAGAAATTAAATTAAAAGGCAATTTTGGGTGGGTGTGGTCTATGTGGGCGGGGCGCCCCAGGGTTGGTAATGGGGCCATGCATAGTTGAGATTGACTGTATTGTCATAAGAGAAGTTCAATATCAATTTGAAGTGAATCGGTGTAGAAATGAAGAAATTATAGTAAAGGCAATTTTGGGTGGGTGTGGTCTATGTGGGCGGGGCCCCAGGGTTGGTTATGGGGCCATGCATAGTTGAGATTGACCCTAATGTCATAAGAGAAGTTCAGTATCAATTTGAAGTGAATCCGTGTAGAAATGAAAAAATTATAGTAAATGGAATTTTTTGGTGGGTGTGGCCTATGTGGGCGGGCGCCCCAGGGTTGGGATTGGGGCCATGCATAGTTGAGATTGACCCTAATGTCATAACAAAAGTTCATCATCAATTTGAAGTGAATCCGTGTAGAAATGAAAAAATTATAGTAAATGGAAATTTTTGGTGGGTGTGGCCTATGTGGGCGGGGCGCCCAAAGGTTGGGAATGGGGCCATGCATGGTTGAGATTGACCGTATTATCATAGGTGAGGTCCAGTATCAATTTGAAGTGAATCGGTGTAGAAATAAAGAAGTAAATGTAAAATAACCTAAAAAAATGAGTGATAATTTCTGACGCGGCCCCACCCCAACCCCTATAACTTTTGACCCAGGGGTCAGATCAAAATTCCAAATAGTGCAGGGTCGCACATATGCTCATAGCTACCATGTGTGTAAATTTCAAGGTTCTAGTGCTTTTAGTGTAGGAGGAGATAGTGGCCAGGACGGACGGACGGACAGACGGACGGACAGACGGACGGACGGACGGCGGAGATCACCACAATATCCCCACCTTTTTTTCAAAAAGCGTGGGGATAAAAATGACACATTAAATCGAATACTGCTATTCAGTTTCAGCAAGTTATTCAAATAATTTCTGATCTTTTTTCTGAATAAAAATTCAAAATTAAAACACCTATTTGAAAAATCTTTTTAAACAGATACGACAGGAGACACGTGCTATGAAATTGTATGTCTGAAGTCGTCTCCGGTAATGATTTTTTACTATAAATATAAAATTATCCGATGAAATTTAGCACATGTTTTAGGTTCTATGCAGTCATTTTCAATATAGTCAGCATATTTAAAAGGTTTAGAATAAATACAATATATCAAACATTAAAATAACAAGTTTTTTTTAATGAAGCGAAACGAAAACTTGGTGGTAAGGATCCCGACGACCAAATCTTTATTTATGTAAGGCATCGTGCCAGTTTGGATCTTTGCGTTGTTGTTGTAACCTAATTTTATTTTAAGTTGAATTTACTACATGTACATGTATGTTTATCCGTTGTAATTATTATATACAGAGGAAATTGTTTATTTCGATATGTATTTGTAAATGTAACAAATTATATTGGATTTATCTGTTATAACTTAAAATGTTCAAAGCCAATCGTACCAACGTAAAAATCATGATAAGCATTATAACGTACACATAAATGTTTAAGCAGCATAAGTGCTGTTGAAGCAATCGAAAAATGACCGTGAATGTATCTTATTTTATTGTTATAAGCCTGTTCACGTTTTGCAGAGATGTGTCAGTTCCGTTGGTAGTTTAGCAGCAGTAATACAGCTCTGTGAGATACTTTCTTCACATGCTATCACTGCTGGCATTCTTGGTGGCTTGACACCATTAGCAGGTAGATTTCGTTGCATACATAAACCCTTGTCCGCAATCCCGTGGGCTTGATTACTGCTTCCGATGCCTTTGATGTGATCGATTGATCGCCACGTTCAGTCCTTACATCAACTCTGTATTTGCAAGTCGGTTAATTAAAATCGCAGAATGCCTGCCGTCACGCACACGTCGAAGGTGAAAACATAGATATAATCAACCGGCTCTTCGCCCTAAATCTCGACTCAATTCATTCAGCCGCAAGGAGAATCAATTTGTGAAAGATCAACGATGGTAATTCCACAAGGACACTATTCAATTACTGTGCGATATTTAGAAGCAAACTCTATCGCACCAGTTTTCGACTGCTCGGGAAACTGATGCGCTACACCACTGTTTAATTACTTGTAACACTGATGCGCTCATCACTATCTGACTGCTTGTCAAACTGCAGCTTTCCAAGACAATCACTACAATTGACCAGTCGCCAAATTATCGATCGCTCCGCCCACATAGTCACGTGGTCTAGTCATTAGAAAACTCCGACAAGCAGATCGCAATTATAGCGGATTACGCGAGGGAAATTCTATATTTGTAATGATATATTATGCTCTTTTCTATATAATAAATTATTAAAGCCGCACACTAACCTAAACTGCTTTGTAAAACGTTAATACAATCATAAAAACTTTAGAGAGAAATGGCGTAATCAAAATAAATGAGTTAACGGCAGACTGACTATCAGAAACGTTTCTTATAAATATTATATAGGGAGGTGATGAAAAATCCGTTGTAAAAATGAGCATTTATTTCATATTGATTTTGAACTTGTATTCAACCGTCTGACAGTGAACCCGGTGGCTATTCATATATAATTATGAAAAAAAAATTATTAAATGCAAATGACATATCCATATCATGATGGGTTTTTTGTTTATTAAAAATGTTTAGATCTTTGTTTTATTGTGTTATTTTTAAAAAGACACCGATTTTTTTTATTTGGATATAAATTAAATTTGATTGTAACCATAATTTAATACAGGCCTAATTTTGTGGTTTCATTAACAGATAGTCTAATATGTATTTTATTTCATTTATGTTTAATGCGAACCTGTTACATTTCACTTTCAAAAAATGAAATGTTGGTATTACGGTGCTGTTCACGAACATTCGAATTGAATACATTTAGCATATTATGCATTTGCTTATTTATAACAAGATGGCCCTTATATGTTAATTGCAATTTTCACATTTCTCCCCGTATCAAAATATGTTGTATTAGAAATGTTGTTGTTGTATTATAAGCCGTACATTTTACACTTGAAGTCGCTTTAAGCTGGCTAAGCCGCGTTGAAATCACCTTTGTGTTGTTTTTAATTTAGTTAAAACAATATTTAAGTTAACTATTTATAATGATTTCCCTTGTTTATGATCCACAGAAAATAAATATATAATTGGAAATCATTTAAGTAATTAAATAGTTTTCTTTTCTTGTGTACAGTACCTAACAATGCCTTAATGTTCCTTCATTCTGAGATCCACGCAACATACTGTTATTTATTAATTATCGACAATTACGCTGAGATTAATAAGCACGTGTGGCAATTATTATGTTGCCCAAACTGCTTAATAATATTGTGCATCAAACGGTATAACACGTTTTATAGAACACACACCTGGTGTGGTTAAACTATTTATAGTGTTTGTTTTCTCATTACTCGTTCATATGTTCAAGAAATAAAGATAAAATAATAACCTTCTATAAAGTATTAAAGCACCTACAATTTTGAATAATAATCGAACAGTAATGATCATGCATTTGATATAAATCTGTGTAAACTCTTAAAAATTACGTCCATTCCATATGTACAACACGCTTTGTTTGTCGGACAAAATGGCGGCCAGACAAGCGTTGCTGAGGGGTGTGTGAAAAATCGATATCTGATTGGCTGATCGACACAATGTGGGCGGAGTTGGCGACTGGTCAATTCCACGTCTTGAGACTATGAGCTGCGTCACTTTTAACTAAGTGTAGCAGTTATGCGCTACGGCAATAGTTGACTGCATGTAGCACTAATGCGCTACAAACATTTGTCTGCGTGTTAAAATGATGCGTTACACCAATTTTTTACTGCGCGTGACAGCGATGCGCTAGAATACTATTTCATTGCGCGTGCAAGCGATCCGCTAGAAAAATTCACAGCGTGTGAAATTAAATCTCTACACATCTAATTGACCGCTTGTTACACTAATGCGCTACAGCACTATTTGACTGCGTGTTAAAGTGATGCGCTTAAACATAATTTGACTATTGGTAACAGTGAGGCGATGTACAACTCTTTGAGGGCCTGTTACAATAATGCGCTACACCACTATTTGACGGAGTGTAAAAGTTATTCTCTGCACCACTCTTTGACTGCGAGTAAAAGTGAAGCGCTACACCACTTTATGGCTGTCTTATTACTGATAACTGTTTGAATGCGTGTAAAAAGATGCGTTTCAACACCGATGCGCTACAACACTATTTGACTGCGTATAAAGGCGATGCAAAACACCACTATTTGACGGCCTTTAAAAGTGATGTGCTGCGCCACTATTTGACTGCATGTTACACTTATGCTCTGCACCACTGTCTGAGTGTCTGTTACACTAATGCGCTGCATCACTATTTGACTGCGTGTTAAAGTGATGCGCTAACACCATTTGACTGCTTGTAACACTGATGCGGAGAACCACTTTTAATTTGTGAAAGAATTATTCTTAACAAATTGTTTACAGCTTGTAAGACACATAAGCCAAACGGCCATTTTACTTATTGTGATACCGCTGCGCTACACAGATATTTAATTTGTAATAATGATACGAAAAAAACATTGCTTACCTGCATGTGATACATGTGCGATTCATCACATGTGAAACTTTCGTGCTACACCACTTTTTAACTTGTGACACGGATGCGATACACCACTTTTAGCTACTGGTGGTACTGATGCACGACATGACTTTGTGACTGATTCGAGCACTGGTGGTATAACATTATTATAGCAATAGCGACATAACGCTATTATAACAACAGCGATATAACACTGTTTTAGCACTAGTGATTTAACACTATTGTAGCACTACTGATATAACAATATTGCAGTACTAGTGATATAACATTATTGTAACAATTGTGATATAACAATATTGTAGCACAAGTGATATAACACTATTTTAGCACTAGTGATTTAATACTATTGTAGCACTAGTGATATAAAACTATTTTAGCATTAGTGATTATACACTATTGTAGCAATAGCGATATAACACTATTTAAGCACTAGTGATATAACACTATTGTAGGAATAGCTTTATAACACTATTTAAGCAATAGATATTTAATACTTTTGTAGCACTAGCGATATAACACCATTGTATCACTAGTGATATAACACTATTGTAGCACTAGTGGTATAACACTGCTGAAGCACTATTGATATAACACTATTGTAGCACTATATAGGGATTTAACGTTATTGTAGCACTAGTGATTTAACACTATTGTAGCACAAGTAATATAAAACTATTGTAGCACTAGTGATTGAACACTATTGTAGCACTAGTGAAATAACACAATTGTAGCACTAGTGATATAACACAATTGTAGCACTACTGATATAACACTATCGTAGCACTAGCGATATAACACTTTTGTAGCACGAGTGATATACCACTATCGTAGCAATAATGATTACACACTATTGTAGCACTCTCAATATAACACTATAGTAGCACTAGTGATTTAACACTATCGCCGCACTTATGATATGACACTATTGTAGAAGTAGTGATATAACACTATTGAAGCACTAGTGGTATGACACAATTGTAGCCCCAGTGATATAACACTATTGTAACACTAGCGATATAACACTAGTGTAGTCCTAGTGATATAACACTATTGAAGCACTAGTGATATAACACTATTGTAGCACTTATTATGTGACTCTATTGCAGCAATAGTGATATAAAACTATTGTAGAACTAATGATAGAACACTATTGTAGCACTAGCTATATAACACAATTGTAGCACTAGAGATTTAACACTATTGTCGCACTAGCGATATAACACTATTGAACCACTCTTGATGTAACACAATTATAGCACTAGCGAAAAACACTTTTTAGTACTAGTGATATAACACTATTGTCGCACTATTGATATAACACTATTGTTGCACTAGTGATATAACACAATCGTAGCACTAATTGCCCAACTGTCCCTTGGTAGAACTAGCTTTTGATCGGTATGGGTGGGGACCGGTGTTGTATGGGCGATTAAGTAATCAGAGGCAGTCAGACGCAGAAAAACAAAAAAGCTAAACAAAAGCTGTTCCTGTCATTGTAATTCGGATTTGTATTGAAATATATATTCCAAGTGTCGAAATCAAACATTCGAAAAATGGCAGGTCTTGAAGCATTCAGTCGCGTTTGTGCCTAACAGTCCGACTTAGTAGCACATTATCAAACTATCACTATCTGTTAGCTGTTGTTAAATCTAACCTTAAGCTCGCTCGCAACCCCGCATCGTAATCTTGCGATCGCGCATAATATATTCTCATATTTGCATCGTTATCTTACAACCTAGAATCTAGATTTCTCAATAAAGACCTTTGAATAGCACGAGTGTGCGAAAAACACGATTCAGAACAAGAGACAACGATGCGACATCGCGACATCATGATGTGAAATTGCGAGAAAAAGATGCGAGATAGCGAAATAAAGATGCGAGGTTACGGTGCTAATGCCGCGAACTTGAATTAGGGAATTGTGATCTCGACTGAGCAAAGGTTGAGAAAGCGATATCGCTAAGTTTACTAAAGCAATCTCGCTCTAATTACATTCATTTTCATGACGCACTAATTCCGTGAATCGGTATAATAGATCAATTCGATACCAATAGCAAGATGTTAGCGTTAATTAAATTGCGACTGAATATAACAGTAAATGCTCAATATCAGCTATTGAAATATAGCTAGAGCAAATAAAGTAAAAATTCATTAAACATGGAAAATATCGAAACAAGTAGAACATACAGGCAGATTTATACATAGAATACATGTATGTATTCTTCCCGATAATTTGGTCTTTGTGGACAATTTGAATGTAACCCGATAAGAATTTTCTCTCGTAACAATATAAAACGTTCGAAATTGTGTCTTTTGTATTCTTCTGATAGACATTTTGGAGTTTCATCGTTTTCTTTATTGTATTGAGTTCACAAAAAGGATGGCTTCCGTTTGAAAGGTACGAGTGTATGGTATACAATACGTAATGCATGTGTGTTTATAGTAGAACTGTTATAATCATTGGATAACAGTAATACAATTAATACACATGGTATGTGTTGTAAACAATCTGAATATTATTATGTACGATGTACACTCTAGTAGATGCCAAAGCGGACACGTGGCCTTAATGGTATAAGGAATATATAGTTTACATTGTGCGTTGAGAGTATGTAACAATAATATTCAACAAACTTTTTAACAGATTTCCGTATTCATAAAAAAATGGCATTTTTTTTAACCTTCACCACTGTAATTCTTTTTAGATTTGTAAAAATAATTTAAAAAGCAAGGCAAATATTATTTATATAAAATATTTATCCTGACCAGGATTTCTAACAAGTGACCTCCGGAAGCAAAAAGCAGCTCGCTGTCGATTTACCAGTCCGGCTGTCATAAGTTTAAACGTTATAATATGTAAACGTGATAAACCTGCTATGGCAATAACACGATTTTTTTGCAAAATATTAATACACGCTTAAAATGTACCCGATATTTTTTTTGTCTATGTCAACGAATGATGTCTCTCTTGTATATAATACACACATTCTTTTCATAATCTTACACATGTTATTCTTGATTGTTACTTGTATCATGACTTAAGACATATGTTATTTGACAAAGCTGTAAGTGTAAATCCTAACTTTCTATCTATGTAAAAAAAACGATCAGTTAGTTTTTCTCTTCACAACCCCATTAATGATAAGAAGTTGTGCCAAAACCTGTTATGATATTTTAAAACGTCGTCTTTTATATGCTTGTAAATAATGTCTTTTCGCTGTTTTTAAGTAACAATAATATATTTTAGAGGCTTCTAAGAAGTTGTTACTAATCAGGTCATCTACGATCTGATCGGGGGGATACATGTACTCGATTTTCTAACAATTTCTTTATTGCGCAGCAGTGCTCGTATTTGAACTCATTTTTATTTTATTTTTTTGTTAATTATTTTTACGATGTTTAGGATTAGTAACAGCCTCTTAGGTTTATCATGTAATATAGAACTGTTTTGTACAGAGTTGGAACGCTGGTGATTTTATACATATATATATATGGTTTTATATGATTAGAATGCAAAAGTCTCTGATATTTCTTATTTAGAAAGGTTACATACAATTGTCTATTGTATATATATAAGTGAATGTTTGTATTGTTGTATTGTATGTAATTGAGACTATAATAAAGAAAGAATTTTTTTTTTTTTTTTTTTTTTTTTTACACATTTTTAATGGTCATTGTGTCAAACTGTTAATAATTTAACATATGAAATCTCAACTGTTGACACGCTTACTTAATTAATTGAACGTAAATGGCAAGAAGACAATGCTCTTTAGGAGAGATAGTTAATATTGTGTTTGTTTTACAGAGCTATCTCGACTGAGCATACGCAACCGGAAAACTAATTACATATCTACTTCATATCGTAATGTCGACATCCCGACCTATGCTCATTTGAAATCACGATCGTGATCTCGTATCGGTGTTCGCAATCTTGCATAGAAGTCTCGTAGTCTCAAATCGTTATTTCGTGATGTCGTATCGAGATATTGTACCTTCGCATTTATGTATTTATGCGTTCTTGTCCATGGATTCCAAATGCGCATAGCGCAAAAGCATGATTCGTGGTTGCGAAATTACGATCCGAGGGTGCGAGAATACGTTGCGATATCGCGATTATTATGATGCGAGATCGCGAAAATACGATGCGATTTGAAAATCGCATATTGACTTTAAAAAAAAACACACACATAAAGGCGAGATCTCGATGCGATGCTACGGGATTATGATGCGAGAACGCGATTTTACTATCATTATCACACAATGTGATGTCGAGTTCTTGCATCGTGGCCTCGAGTTCTTGCATCAAGATTTCTTTCTCTCGTAAAGTGAATTCGCGTTCTTAACCGAACACCGTTCTGATTGTACGATAATTATCGAGCGTTATTTGGATACGTTTGTTTTTCTGAAAATGTTTATTTATTTTAAGACAAATATCATAACATGTACACGTTAAAGCAGTTATGTTCAATTTTGCGAGACATGATTACAATGTTTAAAGTCGAAGCTATCTCGTTCAATTTCGGATAATTCTGGCTGATCCCCGCATTTTGTGACAAATTTATATCGTTGCCATCAGCCGATTCCCCGCGGGGTGACTTGTTACTAGCAAACGCCAGATTTACGGTCGACATCTGTACAGAAGCTTTGACATCTAGCTAGAGCGCGCGCCAACATTCCGGTGCTTGAAGAGTTTTACGTGTGATTGAAGCAGATGTTCAAATGCGGCTTTAAGCACATTGCAGATCATAGTATTCTTAAAATTTATGCAGAATTCTTTTGTTTAAGATGTCTAAATTCATTAAAATGATGGCGATTTAGTAATTATCATTAACTTGTTAATTGCACAAAACATGTGTTGATGGTATGTACAAAATACGTATTTCAAAATGTTTTCCGTTTTCCTATATGAATGAAAGCTATACATGTATGCAGGAATCACGTCGTTTTAGGACATGTTATGTTTTGCGAACTTATCAAATAGAAATAACGTTTAAACACATTCAATTCACGAGTAAATGCACATACTATTAACTGCAGAATATGATTGATTGATATTTATTTTGTATGTAATGTAGTATGTATACATTTTATCAACCACACTTATTCATAATATAAATACTCATCAGAAATTTGAGTAAAGTATTATTAATGTTTTTATCAACTGCATGTACTAAAATGTGTCCACATGGGCCATTGGCCTTCTGGAAATATTGTAAATAAAATCTTGAAATCTTGAATCTAATTTAAAAAATGGTGTTAACATATGTAGTTCTTACGCGTGAAAGGTATGTAATACATAGGTAACACCACGGCTATGGATGCCATTGACTGTACAGGCACACCTTCGGGTTCGTTGGTCCTCACGCATAGGGTACAAAATAGCATTGTAATAAATATACATAACTCTCTAGTCTCTACTGCTAATGCGTGGCCAACCATTCATATTTTGCCAGATTGGATATATCACCTGAAGTACGAATAGCAATTACGGCGAAAGCTGAGTGACAGTGTCTTAAGCAATGGGCATTACCGGTATTCCATACTGCTTGAACGCAATGGGCATTACCGGTATTCCATACTGCTTGAACGGATACTTCTATTAAAATTGTATCCTGGCGAAGGTGTTTAGTTGGAAGTCAAATCGCAAACTCCACGCATCGGTTTCGGCTACCGTCGATAACCACTGCCATCACAAATAAATCCTTCCAGATCTGGAATGATCTTTTTCTTTAAGTATTATATTGTGAAAAGAAGAATCATTTTCTTGAATGTTTTGAAAATTGTATATAAGTTTAGGTTCATAATATAAACAAAAAGTATTTTTAAAAAGATATACGGCGTTGATGTTGTAATGTTTGCGACCAGTGAAAGGAGATGGAATGAAGCGACCATGTATTTTAATGAAGGTAGTGAGTGATAATAAGATAATTTATTTTAATGTATAAACAAATAAAAATGAAGAACAAGAAGAGGTGAAATTGTGTGTTTTATTGTCAATAAGTATTGCAATGACTAGGTTTTCATAATTGAACGAGTAATACATTAGTTTCAATAGGAAAAGAAAACATATTCGCCACTGAAAAACTATGAACATAATGTGTTATAATGTGTACAGATGTAAGTAGAATATAAACATAAAAGACTCAAATTTGCAAGCATCATAGTGATATGAATTTTTTGCAGAAAAACAGAACTTTATATAAAAATGATAGCATTTTTCATATATATCATATCAGAAAAAAAAAATATTTTTTTTTGGTCAATATGATAAAAAATATTGTTTTATGACAAATTAATAGTGTTAAAGTGACTTGGCCACGCGCCCTACACCTGTGGTCAAATCTCTGCGCGGAGGTTGGCCATATCGTTCAATATTTTGATACGCGTATGCACGTTGTTTTTACAATTGTGTTGCTGTTATAAATTCAGCTCTGTGTTGAAATACAGTTTTGTTGAAGGCAGATGTTGCGAGAAATCAATCGTAAGTCCCCGAGGAACGACGTTTAATGTAATTGAAATATAAATATTTTACACCGTCAGTTAAAAAGCGTCAGACCGCTGTGAACATATTTATTGATTACATCTGAATGTGTCCCAAGCGCTCTATAAAGAAACACATTTCACTGCAAATCGGGAAGAGAAAATTTGTAAGTTGTCAAGTATTCATAGAATCTCAGAACATTTTTCTTGGAAAAGCAGACCATATTTCAATGATGAGAAACGTTAAATTTGCGGTCAGTTCCTTCATTTTAAAATTGATTTTGGCAAACTCGTGAAATTGACTAGATATTACAAACGTATAGTGAATGTCGTGGTTAGAAAAAAAACGCACAAGAACAAGACGACAAGTAAGTGACTAACGGTCTATGACCTCAGAATGGACCAGCCGGTTTATTATTAGAACAGGTCATAGTAAACATGCTCTCCATTAAGTATAGAATCCAGGGAGCCAATTTTATCGATAGCATTTGTTCTGTGATTTTGATCTATTCATTATTGTATGCTTAATAATGATCGCATCAAACACTGCCGATATATTGAATATTGTCACCTAAAAAAATAATTGATTTTAGATATTCTGAAGTTTCGCAAAACTAGCTAAAATGTTTAAGATCGTTGCAAATGTCCTCTTCATTAATCCTATGATGTGGATTAGAATGTATACAGTTTTGCGATGAGATTAGTTAAACCCATTTATGCCTAGCGTCTAGAAAAGAGGCCTTGGCAAACAGCGTAGACCCAGATGAGACGCCGCATGATGCGGCGTCTCATCTGGGTCTGCGGCGTTTGCTTAAAGGAGTTTCTGTAAGAAATATTCTAAATATAGAAATAAATATACTAGAAAACCCTAATTTTGGAAATAAATTGATCCGATTTAGAAGGCATAAACGGGTTAATTGCAGCAGAGTCCGACGGCAGCCCTGAAGCTTATCTTCAAGTTGTTATTGTATCGGTACATTCATACATTGATGCAATATGGTCAGCATCAAGGCATAGTGGAGAGCAATAACAAACTAATTTTAAACATCTTTCCATTAAAGAGCATCATGTATACGATGTTTGTTTCATAATAATAATAATACTGTCCAATAGCATATATGTATTGTTTTTTGATAATCTTTATAAATAAAATATGAAAAAAATATTTAAAAATCGGTAAATAATTACGGATCTACATGTTAATAGAGCCTTTAAAAGGAAGGTTAACCGTACAAAAATTGCACTTCTTGATTCTCGTACTTCAGTTAATATATAATATCCATGGGTACATTCACTTGGGGACTTTTCAAACTTGAATATCTCAGTTATTATTTAAGATTTGGATATTAAATTTTACATGTTTCGCCATTTCATTCCATGGGCTGAAAGATGAAACCATACCCCACATGCTATTTAAAGCGTCCACTTGTCACGGATGAATGATTTTATCGTGATCTTGCTCAGAATGTAGTCAACTGGTCACATGTAAAACTAAATCTTAAATAATAACTGAGATATTCAAGTTTGAAAAGTTTTGCATTAGAAAAGTCTCCAAGTGCACATAGTTTTGCCGCCAAGCCTATTTGAAGAATGGAGAGCATGCGATTATTACAGCGCATGATAAAGGAGATTACATTTTCAACTTTTACAATAAATGCCAATCTTCTGTCTTGGCCTTCACATGAATTGACATTTTAATTAATCACACATAAAAACAAAACCATTTTTGGCAACATATGGTATAATTTAATAAAAATAACTAGCCTTTTTAGTACGATCAACGTTTAAATTATATATCACATTTCAGTAGCTGAACATGTTTAGTGTGAGTATCCTCGTACTCAACAACAAGACAATTAAATTAAGAACGCCGTGCTGTAGTGGATATGGTGTCCGCCTAGCGATCGGGAGGTCACGAATTCGATCCCCACTGTGGGAGCGTTCTTTAGATCTCCCCCATAGACACCAAGGAAACGGACTCGAGAGCGTTTGGCTTGTTATGCAATCGAGCTTAAATAAATAGGTTTAAAAAAAAAGACAATTAAATGGTGAAAAAAATGTTTTTTTAAATGAATATGAACTGCCAGTATGAACCGATGCACTGTAGCTTACATTGGTCAACTGTCATACTTTTGCCCACAATATATTGAATATTCTCAGAATATACAATTATTTGATTAATCAACGATTACACTAGAATACATAGCTGACCAATTGCTGGCATGATGTGTGCAACAACATGATACAGTAGAAATAATTTCACAAACTCTAGAGTAGTGTTGACTTAAAAACATTGATGGCTCGGGCAGTATCTATGGGTTATGTGTTTGTCTCTTGATATCAGATGTTTGCAATAATGAATATCGGCAGACATCGCAATTTTGAAGTTCAAGAACACATACAATACAGATTGTATCGGAACCACACGAGGCGATTTCGTAGCCATTAAAATGCTATTAAAGAAAAACTGGAAGCGTGATTAATGGCCGCGTCTTTGAATAATGATTGACGATGACCTGATTAACATGGAAAGATGCTGCGTACATGTGCGCAGCATTTTTGTGTTTGAAACGTAATGGCACAATTATATGTTTTGTCTCATAATGAATGTATTAAGCATTAACACAACTGGCGCATTCAATTCTTACCACTATTTAATTATCAATTAAGTATTTATTTTCTAAAGAGAAGAGTAGTTAATGGACAAAATATTGTTTTGTCATATCTCTGGACAACGTGTATATTATGCATTATTTCTTTTTAAAAACACTTGAAATTGCGATACGTTGGCCGGGTTCGTCGAGTCTCGTGTACAATACAGTTAATGTTTGCAGAAATGAAAACGATGCACGAATGTGATTTTCAAAGCAAGAAGAAACACTATTTTCCGAGAAATTATGTAAGTTATTTGTTTTCGCATCGAATGAGCTATAGGAAATTGGTTGACACGTTTTCCTCAGTAATATGATCACAGTCGAGATTCGTGAAGTGCTTTACGTTCACAGACAGCGAGCCGATACAGCGACATTCTAGAGGAAAATGCAACGTCACACTCAAGTATTTGTTCCAATCAGTGGTTACCACGGAAACTGAACACGGAAGCGCCGCAAGCGTCACTGCTTAAAATCCAGAAATTCTATTATGTAAATCTAATAAAGCCCGGTGTTGATGGAGTGACCAAGCAGCTGAAGATGAAGCCCGTTAAGACGTCATTCGAAGTCTGTACAAATCTGAGTATTCATCATCTAGCCATTAAGTATTTACCGCTATGGTAATACGCGGCCTAAAATAGTACTTATTAAAGTCACAAAACATTGACAAACTCACTACAACGTCCATCGGCTCACTGAGTAGTGACCTATCCACTGAATAGTGATCAATTTCATTAAATATGCACCATTTCCATTGATCTTGCAGGAACATGTTCCCGGACAACCTGATCAGCGCAGCGTATCAAGGGGTAGGTCGCCTTCAGTTTTTCTACAACTAATTGTCTCCTAAAAATAATGCAACTGAGATGTTGAACCTATGTGTAGATATAACGCTCGATTGATACACTGATACGTTAGTTTAAGCTACTGTATCAAATGCCAACACGTTGGCATTTTTTTGTTATGAAATATTAAATTATGCCATCCCTGATGTCTTACTTTGGTTAACAATACGGAAACAATGCCCGCGTTCATAATACTATCTAGCTGAGCGGCGAGGTGTTCATCGCCCCCTCCGTGTTTCAGTTCCGGTCGCAGGAGGTGCTCATGAAGTATAACATCACGGAGACGCTGCGCGTGAACAGCACAGAACCAGAAGTGCTGTATTACTCCTCCCTGGGCACGGTTTTCAACGTCACCGTGCACGTCTCCAATGAGACCATCAATGAGACCATGACCTCAATCACGCGCAGTGAGTCATAATTGCTATAAGTAATTTGAACATAACTCTGGCTTAATTCATGTGCGTCAAACGTCGTTTCAAACAAGCCCTTTCAGTCTGAACAGGCTGATTAGGGATGACATTTCCGCCTAAATGGATTTTCGTATTAAGAAGAGACCTCCATCAATCAAAAACTATTTTAAAAGCGGAGAATGTCGTCCGTTACCAGTCTGTGCGGACTGCACAGGCTAATAAGCCACGACATTTTTCGCACATGCGTTAATGCCATTTTTCCCACAGCGTGTCTCATACAATAAAGGAATACAATACATTTGGAATAATGCCGAAGTCGTAGATGAGTATGCAGCTTCTGTCCATTTTATGCCATGAATGTCGAGTCCTGTAAATGGTGTGATGCAACACACACGTGTTTATTTTCTTCAATGAAACGCCGTCTACTAAGGCCAAACTAATGAACCATACTATAGAAACATTAACTATTTTGCAGCTGATATGATATGGTATGGCATTCATTCTAAAACGGATGCGTTCGTTTAGTGAACTGACTTTAGAAATAAATTAAACATCTGCTCTTTTAGATGTATTTCTTCTAGCAATTCAAAATACCAAATCTGTGTGATTATTAACTGTCAATGTACATGTGCCCGATAAATGCCGAGCATTATTTAAAGACTTCAATAACTAAGGGCTGACTGCTTACCAATATCACTCGTCATTTAGCACCTGTTGAAATAGTCTTCTGTGACGCACGTTAAATCGAATGTTAATAGAAATCGACTTTTAAACGCATTCTCTTGCGTTCTATCTGATACAAAAATATCCAGTTTTTATTTAGTACGAAAGCTTCCGTGAAGCTCTGACATGCATTGTTTACGCAGCATGGTCACGCCGCCTCCTCTACCTTATCTGTTACACCCGCCAACATCCCCTGTCATGATCCTCTCGTTATTATTATATTATAATATTACCATACGCACTCAACATTAAGATTTTTCTCTCCAGACGTGACGAGACAGGTGTGGGAGCCCGGAAGTGGCACGTCAGACTCCACGAATATACTGGGACTGGTCGTGTTCTCAGTGTTCATGGGGGTCATCCTGAGCCGCATGAAAGCAAAGGGAAAACCAATCGTCGACTTCTGCAACTGCCTCGCCGAGGCCTCCATGAAAATCTTCGTCATCTTCATATGGTAAGTCCGCTGAACGGTCATCTTTATATGGTAAGTCAGCTGTCTTCACGTGGCATGTCCGCTGTACAGTCATCTTCATATGGTAAGTCCGCTGTACGGTCATCTTCATGTGGTAAGTCCGCTGTACGGTCATCTTCATATGGTAAGCCTGCTGTACGGTCATCTGCATATCGTAAGCCTGCTGTATGGGGATCTTCATATGGTATGCCTGCTTTACAGTCATCATCATATGGTAAGTCCGCTGTACAGTCATCTTCATATGGTAAGCCTGCTTTACAGTCATCCTCATATAGTAAGTCCGCTGTACAGTCAGCTTCATATGGAAGTCCGCTGTATATTCATCTTCATATGGTACGTCCGATGTGCGGTTATCTTCATATGGCAAGTATGTTGTACAGTCATCTTCATATGTTAAGTCTGTTGTACGGTCATCTTCATATGGTAAGCCTGCTGTACAGTCATCATCATATGCTTAGTCCGCTGTACGGACATCTTTACATGGTAAGCCCTCTGTACTTATAACTTCATATGGTAAGTCGACTGAACGGTCATATTCATATGAGAAGCCCACTGTACATTCATCTTCATATGGTAAGTCCACTGTACGGTAATCTTTATGTGGTAATCTACCTGTACAGTCACCTACATACGGTAAGTCCGCTGTACGGCAATCTTAATATGGTAAGACTGTTGTACAGTCATTTTCATATGGTAAGTCCGCTTAAAAGTCATCTTCATAAAGTAAGTCCGATGTACAGTCATCTTCATATAGTAAGCCTGCTGTTCAATCATCTACA
The DNA here is from genome assembly GCF_020536995.1 of Dreissena polymorpha. Lineage (NCBI taxonomy): Eukaryota > Metazoa > Mollusca > Bivalvia > Myida > Dreissenidae > Dreissena > Dreissena polymorpha. The sequence goes on along the minus strand of NC_068361.1, from coordinate 44,635,384 downwards.
TATGTTAAGCCTGCTGTCCGATCATCTTCATATGGTAAGTCTGCTATACAGTCATCTTCATATGGTTAGTCCGCTGTGCAGTCATCTTCATATGGTAAGTCCGCTATATAGTAATCTCCATATGGTAAGCCTGCTGTACGGTCATCTTCATATGGACAGTCTGCTATGCAGTCATCTTCAAATGGTAAGTCCGCTGTAGGTAATCTTTATATGGTAAGTCCGTTGTACGGTCATCTTCATATGGTAAGCCGGCTGTACAGTCATCTTTATATGGTAAGTCCACTTTAAGATCATCTTCATATGGTTAGTCCGCTTTATGGTCATCTTTATATGGTAAGCCTGCTCTACGGTCATCTTCACATGGTTAGTCCGCTGCACGGCCATCTTTATATTGTTAGTCCGCTGTACAGTCATTTATATGATAAGTCCGCTGTACGTTCATCTCCATATGGGAAGTCCGCTGTATAGTCATCCTAATATTGTAAGTCCGCAGTACAGTCATTTTCATATGGCTAGTCCGCTGTACAGTCATCACCATCTGGAAAGTCCACTTTACGGTCATCTCCATGTGGTAAGCCGCTGTGCAGTCAAATTCATATGGTTAGTCCGCTCTACAGTCATCTCCATATAGTAAGTCCACTGTACAGTCAGCTTCATATGGTAAGTCGAATGTAAGGTAATCTCCATATGGTATGTCCGCTGTACAGTCATCTCCATATGATATTTCCACTATACAGTCATCTTCATACGGTTAGTCTGCTATACAGTCATCTCCATATGGTAAGTCCACTGTACGGTCATCTCCATATGGTAAATCCGCTGTACAGTCATCTCAATATGGCATTTCCACTGTACAGTCATCTTTATACTGTAAGTCTGCTATACAGTCATCTCCATATGGTAAGTCCACTGTACGATCATCTCCATATGGCAAGTCCACTGTACAGTCATCTCCATATGGTAAGTCCACTGTACGGTCATCTTCATATGGTAAGTCCACTGTACAGTTTTCATCATAAGGTAAGTCCACTGCACAGTCATCTTCATTTGGTAAGTCCGCTGTACGGTCATCTCCATATGGTATGTCCGTTGTACAGTCATTTTCATATGGTAAGTCCGCTGTACAGTCATCTTCATACGGTAAGTCTGCTATACAGTCATCTCCATATGGTAAGTCCGCTGTTCGGTCATTTTCATATGGTAAGTCCGCTGTACAGTCATCTTCATATGGTAACTTCACTTTACTGTCATCTTCATATGGAAAGTCCGCTGGACAGTCATGTATAAGGTAAGTCTACTGTACGGTCATCTTCATATGATAAGAACGTTCTACAGTCATCTTCATATGGTAAGTCCGCTGTACGGTCATCTTAATATGGTAAGTCCGTTGTACAGTCATCTTCATATGGTAAGACCGTTCTACGGTCATCTTCATATGTAGGTCCGCTGTACGGTCATCTTAATATGGTAAGTCTACTGTACAGTCATCTTCATATGGTAAGACCGTTCTACGGTCATCTTCATATGGTAAGTCCGCTGTACGGTCATCTTAATATGGTAAATCCGCTGTACGGTACTGTTTAAAGGCAGGCAGTGTTGTAATATAATATTGTTCACTCCTTGCATGGCTTCCTGTTATCTATATGGTTCAGGTAAGCACGCTTTACGGCTTATGACGACCGCACTGCACGACAGCACGTCATCTTTAAATCACGATGTTCGACAATCAGTAAGCGCGATGTTCGACAATCGGTACTAAGTTCGACGTACGGCAATTTATTAGCACGAAGTACTGTTCGAAGTATTGCAAACACATTAAATGAATTATAACCACTTCACAACATATGGCAAGCACATTGTACGGCACGGAGAAAGCACATTGTACGTTATTCCGGAAAATATTATTAGTAGACTGGCAAGTTATTGAGAGAAAACCCAACCAAAGTCCTAGGCAAATATTCGCTCTATGAAACGGGGATTAATGCATGTGCGTGAAATGCAGTCCTAATCAGGGGCGACTCTTTCCGCTTTGACTTTTAGAAGAGTCTTCCTTTAAACGAAAAATTTACGGCGGACAGTGTCGTCCCTTATTAGATTAAACAGGCTAATCTGGGACGACACTACGCAAATCTATTAATCCACGAATTCACAGAGCTAGGCTTACCGGTACATACATTACATGGACGTGCTCCTCTACCAGGTACTCCCCTATCGGCATCACGTTCCTGATCGCGGCCAAGATCGTTGAGATGGAGGACTTTGGCGTCATGATCGGACAGGTGGGCGTCTACTTCATCACCGTGCTGCTCGGTCTCTTGATCCACGGCGCATGCGTCCTACCTCTCATCTACTTCGCGCTCACCAGACAGAACCCTTACAAGTTCATGTACGGCATCTCGCAGGCGCTCGCAACGGCGTTCGGTACTTCCTCCAGGTAAGGAGTTTGAGGCATATCCGGTATCAGAAGGAATTCATAGGCTATAGAGCATATGAAGTTTTACGTAAGGGAATGCATGGTACTATACGCTGATGCATGTATTGATACGTGTGTTGGTATAAACGGTAAATAAAAATGTTCATCTGCTTAGTTTTGCAAATTGTATAGCAAAACAAAATTGTAAAAAAATCGGGTATACGGAACGTTTAAATATTAAAAGTTGTAGTAAAATTAAGAGATTGTATTAAAAAGCTGTGTAGGAAAGTCTCAATGCATGTTTGATGTAATATTACCAACAATATTTCTACGTGAAATCAATTGATTTTTGTTCTAAGAATGCTCACATGCTATTCATCTACTTGCTTATTATATTAACTTGAATCCCCATGTGTATGCAAAAACTACGCCGGAACGAAGTTTTAAATGAGTTTCGAATACTTTCCATTTGTACTTTCGCGTCATCAAAAATCGCCCTTTTCAATTAACTTTACTGTCTCTGACCAACGCAGCTCTGCGACGATGCCGGTGACGTTGCACTGTCTGGAAGTGAACAATCACGTGGATCCGCGTGTTAGCACATTCGTGATTCCCGTGGGCGCCACTATCAACATGGACGGCACGGCGCTGTATGAGGCAGTGGCCGCACTCTTTATCGCCAACGTCAACAAGTTCACCATGAACTTCGGCGACATCATCACCATCAGGTTCGAGCAGGCCTACACTTATAAGCATGGTTATGGTCTCTAAAAGTATTGTAATCATTCAGAAACCGCCGAACTCCACAACGACAGCTGATAGTGCATCTATCAAAATAAATTCATGTATACTGTAGCGATACGCCGTATGAACCCATTGGACTGTCGTGTATCCGGACGTGGTTCCTGGTGGGCACCATACATGAGTCATATTGTATGACATTGTACACCACACTCTTTAGAGACAGTCATCACTTCTTATCAGAAACTTCTCTAAATCAATATATAATATTGTTTATTACTGCACGGATCTAAAGTCCCGCTTATAATCTCAAATATGCGCTATGTACACGAACAGTGACTTTCGTCCCGTTTTAGTATCACGGCGACAGCGGCGTCCATAGGAGCGGCCGGAGTGCCCCAGGCTGGCCTGGTTACTATGGTTATCGTGCTGTCCGCAGTGGGTCTTCCGGTGGACGACATCACACTCATTCTCGTGGTCGACTGGTTCCTGTAAGTCATGTTTCTAGTGCTGTCGTTGTTTAAGTCAGAAGTCTCTTAGAAAACTAAATATATGTTTTAATAAGAAATCGTTCAATGGTAAAACCATCTTTGACTACCATTAGTGGCTTGTTTTCACAGTGATGTTGTCAGCAAGGAAATTCGCTTCTTAACAGAAAAGTCGGAAATTTGGCAAATGCATCTCTCATGGCGCCTTAAAAATATGTTCGGATAGAGAAAACTCGCTCTTTTAAACTTTAGTTATGTCGTTAATATCCTGAAAGAAAATGCTTAGTTAAAGTACTGTTAGAATTGTTTTGGTTTAACTTTAGCTTATCTGTTTGTTTTTAGGGACCGGTTCCGCACGCTCACTAACGTGCTTGGAGACTGCCTAGGGGCGGGCATCGTGTATCATCTCTCCAAACACGAGTTGCCGCCCCTACCCGAGGGCGAGGTCGCGCCTCAAGTGGTCATCGAGTGCCATGGCTCTCCAGGGGCGCGCAAGGGTCCAAATGGCGCAGAGGAATGCCCGGAAATAGCAAATGTCTAACTTCACGTTCATAAAATAACTGTCTATTCAATTCAATGTGTTGGTTAGTTCGTACATTTCGAATACAAATGAGAAATGAAACTGTTACAAGAGGCCGCTGTTGTGGACTGTCGTTCAGCCTCCAGCGTATCGTCTCTGTGATTAGGTTGTACATTCGAAACTTTGGAACAGCTATTTCACAGCTTTCTTCTTCAAAAGCATCAAAGATGTATTCATATTTTGTGCACCAAAAAATCGAGTAAAAAGCGACAGCACCACACACCATCATCAGTATGGTGTTTCGTTGTTCAGTCGCAATAATAGGACACTTGATTTTGATTTACCACATAAATTGTGTGCGTTCAATAAGATCGATAGACTTTAACAGTTTTCTCTCAACCCAACATGGTGTGCAATGAAATCTTACCCAAAAACCATACACATATATTTGATAGCCAGCTAGACGTTTGTTAATGCACATCATACCAGTTGATTGCAACAGAAACGAGACAGGACGCGTCCCATGGGATATCGATTAGACAGAATGCACGTCGAATGTTAACGAAGGAACTGTTTCCTATTTATTTCAAATATCGTTTTAAGTGTTTGTTTATACATGATGTGTTTCTTGATATGTTGTGAGTTTTGTACCACATTCCCAATAGTGTTCATAGTACGCACAAAAACGTTAGTCTCCGAAAGACGTCATTTGGTCGTTCATTTTAGTTTCATTTATATTTAAAATGGTTTCATACTGTCTGTGTATGTAGTCACGTATTCTTATCGATGTAGCGCACGGGAACACAGCGGTTCTGTCAGGCGAGGAAGTGAAGGGACCACGGAGTGGTGGGTGTGGGTGGGTGTGGCAGGCCCAGTTGAAGAGCTCTATCATCCAAGGCCCGAAACACTTTAACTACCTTTTATTTATCAATCCACAAGGTGTGTGACTGTGTTATGTCTTCACTGTTGTGCATTTAAAGGATTACTAATATCAATAGTACTTCCAAATAGTTTAATCTGAATATCTAAGGATATTTGTAAATGACAGTCCAGAAGCCCAATGTAGTATCACGTGACTGTTAATGTTTTCGTTGTAGAGCACTCGTAGTAACGCTGTGGTAAAAAGCACGTGACACTCGTATATCACAGTGGTACGGAATATGGCTCCGTTGGTCTTTGTAGGATAAGGTACTACTTTAAAGTACCCCGGGTACTCTTAAGTATATAACAATGAACCCCGGTTACGGAAATACGCTTAAAGGCATCCGTTAATACTACGGGGTACATTTAGTACATGTTCCGTACGCCGGGTACTTTTTTGAGTATACTTAAGAATACCCGAGGTACTTTTAAGTGGTACCGCAGCCAACCATGACCATAAGAGACTGAATGTGCTCTCGTCTGATATGTGTCCATAGTTGTACATCTGCATGTTCGTGACATTTACTTAATAAACGTAGAAACAAAAAGCAGACTTTTATTTTAACAATGACATTGACGGACATGTGAAAATGTTGTGCACCCTCTGATCTGCGCTTCCATAGGCACCACATCACATTAGCTTGCCGATAATTGCCAATAATAACATTTGCGTGCTAGGTCGGTAGAGCGCTGAACTACAAATCTGAGGGTCGCAGGTTTGGCCCCTTTGCATTTAATTTTGTCGCGTTCTGAGAAAACTGGGCTTAATGCATGTGCGTAAAGTGTCATCCCAGATTAGCATGTGCAGTTCGCACAGGCTAATCAGGGACGACACTTCCCGCATTCACTGGATTTTCGGGTAGAAGAGACTTCCTTAAACGAAAAATATCTTAAAAGCGGAAAATGTCGTCCCTGATAAGCCTGTGCGGACTGCACAGGCAAGTCTGGGATGACACTTTACGCAATTGCATTAAGCCCAGTTTTATCAGAACGTGTCTCATATATAATTTTTTGAGGCGATTGGTCATGAACTCCTTTCTAAGGCTATTTATCGCCTACTTCTGACTCAAGTAGGGCACTTTACAGTTACTGACATAAGTTTGCTCATTTAGTGGTGGTAAAACCAGGTATACCAGGATACGTGTACAAAGGTAGACAGACCGCGGTGTCATTAGTGAAATACTGTTGAAAACGGCGCAGAATCCAACTAAACAAAACACAAAATAACATTCTATTTATAAGTTTAGATCTTTGTTTTCATACCTTTTCAGATAAAAAATGAGATATAGATGCAGGCAAAGGGCGTATTCAATGAATGATTAATACAGATTTCATAAACATGTAACAACGCATAGAAAATTGGAACCAAGTAGGTTGCGCCTAGTGGCTAGTTTGTATCTTGTTTGTTAAATCAATAGCATGAAAAGCCTTAGTAAAGATTATTTGAAAAACGTTTCCTAGTGAGAACCAGCACGTTTTGCCTTTATGAAGATGGTGGGGACGCTTCTCGGGTGGGAATCAAACCCGGGACCTTCCGATTGTACGATGCTTTAGTGAAGATTGAACTCGGGTCCTCTAGGCCACACACTAGACACAATATCACCTAGCAACCCAATAACTTTTAAAAAGAGCGGTCATTCAATAATATAAGTTTGTTAATATCAGGCACTCATGCATGAGTACTGATTTAATTATTTTAATATTGTAACGTGGGACTGACTGTACTCCGTTGCGGCAATACGCTGACATTGAGAGACCAAACTTTGGCTACTCATAAATAACTTTTATTTTCAATGCAATTTTAAATCATGGTATATAAAATCATCAACAAATATATCCGACAATAAAAGCAACAACAACAACAACTATCTGTCTCTAACAGGAAAACATACACTACACATATAATGAAACCCTAATTTAAAGCACATTACCTATTGCTAATACAAAAAAGATATAATACATACAATATGATATAACAAAATACATTACTACAAAGCGCGGGGGAGGTCAACGCCTTGGAAAAGTCAATACAAAAAATTGGGGTGGGGCTGGGCGGGGTTAAGCCGTTTTACAGCGCACAAAACCTCACATGCAGAACAGCAATAATCACTGTCAAAGCAGACACAGACACATATACGCTTGATACCGTTATTATGCATATCCTTATAAATAACATATACACTTTTATTAACCCTTTGCATGCTGGGAAATTTGTCGTCTGCTTAAATGTCGTCTGCTGAATTTCTAAAATTAGCATTTTCTTCGATTTTTTTTTAAAGAATACTATCAGAATAGCAAACAGTTTGGATCCTGATGAGACGCCAAGTTCTGTGGCGTCTCATCTGGATCCAAATTGTTTGCAAAGGCCTTCACAATTCGGTTCCAGCACTGAAAGGGTTAAAGGACTATGCTAATCTTATGTATTCCTCTGCTTAAATAAATGTCAGTCCACAGTATCAGGTTCATTAAGACCCATCAGTATTTCCCAGTAGCCTGACCGCACAGGGACGCCTGTAATTGCTGGTCCCCGGCTGAATGTCGACCGGAAGTGCGGCGCTCTATAGCCTGCTGGTTCCCGCAGCCTCTCCCCACTTCGACAAAGGGAGACCGCTCTCGCTGAGTTTCCCCAACAGAACACTGGGTACCCAGTGCTGGCTGTGAGCTGCAAACAGTGAGTAGGAGGTTAGACAGTGCAGAAACAGCCACGTTATATATCGGAGAAACGTGGATGTTTATCAAGAAGTAACAAGTGCGACGGCTGTCGAGAAATGTAATTTGTGGTTGAAAACCACCATATGTCCGCTCAATTTTCTTGAGCGTGCAACAATTCAATGAAAACCTAATATTACTTTTTCATCCGTAACTTCTTATATATATATATATATATATATATATATATATATATATATATATATATATATATATATATATATATATATATATATATATATATATATATATATATGAGGTGTTTTGTATGCGTTAACAATACTATGTTATTTCATGGGTGGTCTTTGAACACCGTTGCCGGCCAAGACAACGACTGATATTCGGACCTTCACAGAGAGGACCACAAATACAATAACGCAAAATAAATTATAAAACTTTACAAATAATTCCAACCATGTTGTTGGAAAAGTGTCATGATTAGAGCGCCATGTTCTTAAATAATGTAATAATTAATAATACCGTATTTTTGATTTGATGTACATTATAACATAAATATATAAATATTGCTGATGCATAATATTATAATTATATGCATGTGTCAATGCATAATATTATAATTATATGCATGTGTCAATATACATATTTCATTTCACATGGAGTTCGATGCTTTTAATACGAATATCGTGCGTTTAATGTTGTTTTCAATATTTGATACTCATAAATACGGGCATAAATATTTATTTTTTCACAGACAAATTGTCAGCAATAACATGTTGTATTTCACTGAAAGTCTAGATCTTTATGTAGTCTAGATCTTTATGTAGTCTAGATCTTTATGTAGTCTAGATCTTTATGTTTCATTTCAAAACTAAGAAGTGGCTTGAAAGTAGTAACGTACGGAATCGTTTATGGAAAGTGCAGATTTTCTCGAAGACTCGTTTCAGGCCGAGTTTGCTGGCGTAGAACATGGGACCCCCAAGATATCTGGGCCAGCCGAACCCGTACAACCTACAACAAGCTACACAGTATTAGAACAAGGGACCTCTTAGATATCAACAAAAGTCAGCACATTAAACAAATTTAGCCTCGCTCTGGAAAAGTTGGGTGTAACACGTGTTATTATATTTTTCGTTTCAATAAAGTATCTTCTAAACGAAAATGAAGAAAGGGGGGGGGGGGGGGTCCCTCATTAGCCTGTGCAGACTGCATAATTACCACATGATGACGTTAACATACTTACCAGATTTTTTCTATACCATTCACAAAATGACGTTACTACACTGACCACATGGTGATGCCATAGGGATAAGGATGACATACATACACTCATTACATGACGCCGTCATGTTACTCACAAGATAATGTCACTAACATGATGACATCCTAGAAGACATCAAAGTGACTGAACTCACTAGATAACATCACTTAACTCATCAGATCACATCATACAAATTACAACATACTAATCACAAGGTGATATCAGTACACTTACAACACGATTACGTCACTACAAATCCATTTGACGCCTCTGTAATCATACGATGACGCCACATAACTCACTGAATTACGTCACTATACTCTTGTACGCGTCAATCATAATATGATGACGTCAAAAGGTCATCACATTTTGACGTCACTTCAATTGTCAAACGACATTAAATACATGACAATGCTTTCAAACTCACAACATGACGTCACTACACTCACCAGATGACGTCAATCTCCTCAGCGCGTGTGCATATTCCCTCCTCCAGAATCTTGAATCCTTCGTTAATCATGGCGAGCTGCATGCGCTCCTGTATCTCCTGACGTCATAAAACAACCAGAACATGCATGATAACACACCCTGATTCACTTCATTTTATTTATTTCAAGCGTTTGGATAGCATAGCCTGAAATATTTGTCCTTAATGCGAAACATGACTGTTTTAACAGTACTGAAATGATACCAGGCGTTTTCAAGCAGAACACTCCATTTTTCAGCAATGATTAAGCGTTGTTTAAATGTTAATTACGTGTTTATTTGGATTTTTGTTTGATGCTATATGTAACCAAACTAATGACTGAGGCTTGACATTCGTGTGTGATCCAACATTTTGCAAACGAGCACAGGCTTACACCTTCACCGTCGATGATTGTTCCTGGCCGGTCAGTTTAAAGCATTGGACTCGGTACTGTGCCATTCGTTGTATCAAGTTCATTTGGATACTCAGTGTACACCAATAAATAAATTGTCTTGTATTACGAGTTTTGTGTTTGAATAGCCGAAGTGTGGAAAAGACATTTATTTACTAGTCTGGTCATTATAGGCTATTACAGGGCTAATACTGCCGATGCGGACCAAGACACAAGAAAGCCGTGCAATTTTCTATAATTACCATTTTCAATAAGGATTTAAATGGAAGCTTATTTATAACGCTTTATGCTTGTATTCAATTATAATATGGGGCAGTCAAATCACAATATTATATAGTTTATTATGATATTGCTATTTAAAATCGTACAGCGCGTTAGTATTTCAGATTCGCAGGTTGATCTATCACATAATGTAATTTTTTAAATGAAGGCGTAAAAACATCTGCTTTATCCCTTAAACATATCTGACACCTAGTCCTACATGTGAGCCGACGTTCCTGCGTTCGATGCCGAGTGCTCGGCAGTGCGTCTCTATGATCTCGAGTACATCCGGGTCTTCTAGGGGCACCGTGCCGCCTGGCCCCTCGTATTTGTACCAGCCTTTACCTGAACATGGGGACAAAGGGTACATATGAGTGAAGTGAACGGATGTGGGAACAGTCAATATCAAAACTCACACCACTTGGGCAGCATGAAACTTACGATTGTAGCTTATAACAGAGAGTCTTTATAAATATCAATGACATATGTTCATATAATATGCTTCAAAATACTTGTGTTCACTTAAAACACATTTTTTCTTAAATAAATAAGAGATTTGTTGCAGAACATTCTAGAAAGCGTCACACTCAAACCGGTCCTTATAAAGTTCGCTGGACCTGTTTTTCTGCCGAGTCGTCCTTTCTCCACGAGTCTCTCTATCAACGAGCAGTGGCGCTGTCCACGGAAGTAGCGGCTATCCACCGTCAGCGTCACACCCAGCTTCCGGGCAGCCTCGCGGCGGATACTGAAGCTGACATCGATACCTGAAAGGTAGTTACTACAGGCAATATTACACTGAACTACTTAATTAACCGCATGACGTGTAGCACACGTTAAGTATGCGTTCCAACTTGGATGTCACTTAGACAGCCATCCTTGACAACAAAATGCCATGCGTATGCTTCAATGTGTCATGTGTCATGTGACAGCGTATAATCAAACCAACGGTAACCGTTGGCAACTGATAGAAGGGTATTAAGGGGGCCGTCCATAAAGTATGTCACGCTCCAGGTGGGGGGAGGGGGTGTAAGAAAGTGTGACATTTTGTGTGACATGGGGGAGGGGGGGTCAGGCCATGTGTGATGTCACACATTTATTAAAAGAAAAATTTCTAATTATTTATTATTTCTTAAGTAGAATTTAAAAATATTTTTGCAAAAAAATTGTGAAACATTTGAATAAGTTTTATGCCAAAATGAGACGAATTGCGTATCTCCTTAATGTATTCTAGTCATTTAAAAAATGTGAAAGTTCTTTTAAGTGAAATTTGTATACGGTTTAATAGTGAATTGTGTTTAAGATTAAATTTGAAATAGGTATTTATATAAAAATATATGTTTGAAAGTGTGAGTTTGTGACGTAATTTAGGGCGGGGGTCCAAGATTTTGTGACAGTTTATGAAAGGGGGGATAGGAGGGGGGGGGGGGGGTTAAAATGGTCCAAAAAAGCGTGACATACTTTATGGACGGCTCCTTATTGACCTACTGTACAGAACCCACACAACGCCTTACCAGAGAGATCTGACACCCGGAATGTTCCCATGGGCATGCCGAAGTCCATGAGCACTGAGTCAACCTGAGCGGGACTGGCCCCTTCCTCAACACAGAACTGGGCCTACAGACAGAGGATACAAGGGGACACTGTGGCAACCGGGCAGTATACGAAAAAATGAGCCGCGTTCTGAGAAAACTGGGCTTAATGCTTGTGCGTAAAGAGTCGTCCCAGATTAGCCTGTGCAGTCCGCACAGGCTAATCATGGACGACACTTTCCACTTTTATGGTATTTTCAGTTTCAAGGAAGTCCCTCCTTACCGAAAATCAAGTTTAGGCGGAAAGTGTCGTCCCTGATTAGCCTGTTCGGACTGCACAGGCTAATCTTGGATGGCACTTTACGCACATGCATTAAGTCCAGTTTTCTCAGAACATGACTCAAATGATCACTTGCAGCGACAATAAGATCAGTGCTTACATAGCTATAAACTTCTTTTTAAGAACATAACAGGCAAATCGAGAAGTTGCTTAAAGCTGCCGAAATCTAACTTCTGCCAATCACTTCAAATCAGACATTGCTTACATAACCATACGAGGAAGACATTAACGAAATTAGAAGGGAAGACTGTGTTGGCATAAAATAAATACAAAGCGTTCATATTAACAATCTTTCGTTTACAAACTTCATGTCCTTTAAAGCGGCCTTCTCACGTTTGGGTATATTGACAAAATTGAAAAAAGTTGTTTCAGATTCGCAAATTTTCGTTTTAGTTATGATATTTGTGAGGAAACAGTAGTACTGAACATTTACCATGCTCTTAAATATCCATTATATGCATCTTTTGACGATTTAAAAACCCGAAAATTATAAAACGTTGCAACGCGAAACGAATTAATAATTTGGAGAGTTCTGTTGTTGTCGTTATATCTTGTGAAACTAAAAGGATTGCTTATATAAAGTACATGTATAACATACATCAGTCATTGTTTTCGGAAGGATGGTCGAGTGGTCTAAGTAGAAGACTTTTTACTCCAGGAGTCCAGGGGTCAGTGGTTCGAGCCCTTCTGACGGTTACCTTTTTTTTTTTTTAATGTTATTCTTGATTTTTTTACTGGAGCATTTTATATCCAATGTTTACACTTATCAATATACAGCATTTAATGACAAACTTCAAAACATGCCAAAATCTGTGAAAATACGCCTTTAATAACAAAGTCTGAGTAATAAACATTGCTACCATGTTACCTCGGCTGTGTACGGTGCGAGCATTCTGTTGGCGACAAATCCCGTGCATGAGCCCACTAGAACCGGAACCTGCACAAACAAACAAGATCATTCAAGAAATCAATACTTATCAGTTCCATGATGTAACCTGTATAATTGTGGTCAGGGCGTTGATACATATTCAGTGGTCAGGACGTTGTTACATGTTCAGTGGTCAGGACGTTATAACATATTCAGTGGTCACAACGTTGTTCCGTGTCCAGTGGTCAGGACGGTGTTCCGCGTTCAGTGGTCAGGACATTGTAACGTGTTCAGTGGTAAGGGCGTTATTACATATTCAGTGGTCAGGGCGTTGTTATATATTCAGTGGTCAGGACGTTGATTTATGTTCAGTGGTGAGGACGTTGTTACATATTCAGTGGTCAGGACAGTGTTATATATTCATTGGTCAGAGCGTTGTTACATATTCACTGGTCAGGGCGTTGTTACATATTCATTGGTCAGGACGTTGTTACATATTCAGTAGGAGGGTGTTGTTACATATTCAGTGGTCAGGGCGTTGTTACGTATTCAGTGGTCAGGGCGTTGTTACATATTCAGTGGTCAGGGCGTTTTTACATATTCAGTGGTCAGGGCGTTGTTACATATTCAGTGGTCAGCGCGTTGTTACATATTCAGTGGTCTGGGCGTTGTTTCATATTCATTGGTCATGGCGTTGTTACATATTCATTGGTTAGGGCGTTGTTACATATTCATTGGTCAGGTCATTGTTACATATTCATTGGTCAGGGCGTTGTTACATATTCATTGGTCAGGGCGTTGTTACATATTCAGTGGTCAGGGCGTTGTAACATATTCAGTGGTCAGGGCGATGTTACATATTTAGTGGTCAGGGTGTTGTTACATATTCAGCGGTCAGGGCTTTGTTACATATTCATTGGTCAGGGCGTTGTTACATATTCATTGGTCAGGGCATTGTTACATATTCAGTGGTCAGGGTGTTATTACATATTCAGTGATCAGGACGTTGTTACATATTCAGTGGTCAGGGCGTTGTTACATATTCAGTGGTCAGGGCGTTGTTACATATTCAGTGGTCAGGGCGTTGTAACATATTCATTGGTCAAGACGTTATTGCGTGTTTAAAGGCCAGGACTTAATTATATATTCCGTGGTCAGGACGTTGTTATGTGTCAAGTGGTCAGGACGTTGTTCCGCGTTCAGTGGTCAGGACGTTATAACATATTCAGTGGTCAAAATGTTGTTCCGTGTTCAGTGGTCAGGACATTGTAACGTGTTCAGTGGTTAGGGCGTTGTTACATATTCAGTGGTCTGGACAGTGTTATATATTCATTGGTCAGAGCGTTGTTACATATTCATTGGTCAGGGCGTTGTTACATATTCATTGGTCAGGACGTTGTTACATATTCAGTGGGAGGGCGTTGTTACATATTTAGTGGTCAGGGCGTTGTTACATATTCAGTGGTCAGGGCGTTGTTACATATTCAGTGGTCAGGGCGTTGTTACATATTTAGTGGTCAGGGCGTTGTTACATATTCAATGGTCAGGGCGTTGTTACATATTCAGTGGTCAGGGCGTTGTTACATATTCATTGGTCAGGGCGGTTGTTACATATTCATTGGTCAGGGCGTTGTTACATATTCATTGGTCAGGGCGTTGTTACATATTCAGTGGTCAGGGAGTTGTTACATATTCAGTGGTCAGGGCGTTGTTACATATTCAGTGGTCAGGGCATTGTAACATATTCAGTGGTCAGGGCGATGTTACATATTCAGCGGTCAGGGTGTTGTTACATATTCAGCGGTCAGGGCGTTGTTACATATTCATTGGTCAGGGCGTTGTTACATTTTCATTGGACAGGACGTTGTTACATATTCAGTGGTCAGGGCGTTGTTACATATTCAGTGGTCAGGACGTTGTAACATATTCAGTGGTCAGGGCGTTGTCACATATTCAGTGGTCAGGGCGCTGTTACATATTCATTGGTCAAGACGTTATCGCGTGTTCAAAGGTCAGGAGTTAATTATATATTCCGTGGTCAGGACGTTGTTATGTGTCAAGTGGTCAGGACGTTGTTATGTGTTCAGTGGTCAAGACGTTGATATGTGTTCAGTGGTCAGAACGTTGTTATGTGTTCAGTGGTCAGGACGTTGTTATGTGTTCAGCGGTCATGACGTTGTTATATGTTCAGTGGTCAGGACGTTGTTATGTGTTCATTGGTCACGACTTAGTTATATATTCCATGGTCAGGACGTTGTTATATGTTCAGTTGTATGGACATTGTTCACTGGCTGCGTGTACAGTTGTCAAAACGATGTTGCGTGTTATATAGTAGTATTCAGTGGTTAGGATTTTGTTACATGTTCAATGGTTAGGCAGTTGTTATATGTTCAGTGGTCGAGACATTGTTATATATTCAGTGGTCAGGACGTTGTAACGTGTTCAGGGGTCAGAACATTGTTAGGTGTTCAGTGGTCAGCATGTTGTAAGGTGTTTAGTGGTCAGGACGTTGTTAGGTGTTCAGTGGTCAGAACATTGTTACGTGTTCAGAGGTCAGAGCGTTTTTACGTGTTCAGAGGTCAGAACGTTGTTAGGTGTTCAGTGGTCAGAGCGTTGTTGCGTGTTCCGAGGTCAGAACGTTGTTACGTGTTCAGTGGACAGAGCGGTGTTATGTGTTCAGAGGTCAGAACGTTGTTAGGTGTTCAGTGGTCAGAATGTTGTTAGGTGTTCAGTGGTCGGGACGTTGTTAAGTGTTCAGTGGTCAGGTCGTTGTAAGGTGTTCAGTTTTTAGAACGTTGTTACGTGTTCAGAGGTCAGAGCGTTGTTACGTGTTCAGTGGTCAGGACATTGTTACATGTTCAGTGGTCAGGATTTTGTTATGTGTTCAGTGGTCAGGACGTTGTCATATATTCAGTGGTTAGGATGTTGTTATGTGTTCAGTGGTCAGGATGTTCTTATGTGTTCAGTGGTAAGGACGTTGTTATACATTCAGTGGTCAGAACATTGTTACGTGTTCAGTGGTAAGGACGTTGTCATACATTAAGTCGTCAGAACGTTGTTAGGTGTTTATTGGTCAGAACGTTGTTATATGTTCAGTGGTCAGGACGTTGTTATGTGTTCAATTGTCCGGACGTTGTTATATATTCAGTGGTCAGAACATTGTTACGTGTTCAGTGGTCAGGACGTTGTTATACATTAAGTCGTCAGAACATTGTTATGTGTTCATTGTTCAGGACGTTGCTATATGTTCAGTGGTCAGGATGTTGTTATGTGTTCAGTGGTCAAGACGTTGTTATATATTCAGTGGTCAGATCGTTGTTATGTGTTCCTTGTTAAGGACGTTCTAATATGTTCAGTGGTCAGAACGTCGTTATTTGCTCAGTGGTCAGGACGCTGTTATATGTTCAGTGATTAGAACGTTCATTGTTATATGTTCAATGGTCAAGACGTTGTTATGTGTTGAGTGGTCAGAATTTGTTATGTGTTCAGTGGTAAGGACGTTGTTATGTGTTGAGTGGTCAGAACATTGTATTGTGTTCAGTGGTCAGGACGTTGTTGCGTGTTCAGTGGCCAGAACGTTGTTAAACGCTCCGTGTTCAGAACGTTGTTACGTGTTCAGGCATCAGGACGTTGTTATATGTTCAGTGGTCAGGATGTTGTTACGTGTTCAGTGGTCAGGACGTTGTTATGTGTTCAATGGTCAGGACGTTGTTATGTGTTCAATGGTCAGTACGTTGTTATTTGTTGAGTGGTCAGAACTTTGTTATGTGTTCAGTGGTCAGGACGTTGTTATTGCGTGTTCAGTGGTCAGAACGTTGTTAAATGTGCCGTGTTCAGACCGTTGTTATGTGTTCAGTGGTCAGGAATTGGTTACGTGTTCAGTGGCCAGGACGTTGTTATGTGTTCAGTGGTCAGGACGTTGTCATATATTCAGTGTTAAGGATGCTGTTATGTGTTCAGTGGTCAGGATGTTGTTATGTGTTCAGTGGTCAGGACGTTGTTATGTGTTCAGTGGTCAGGATGTTGTTATGTGTTCAGTGGTCAGGACGTTGTAATATATTCAGTGGTAAGGATGTTGTTATGTGTTCAGTGGTCTGGATGTTGTTACTTGTTCAGTGAGAGGTCAGGACGTTGATATATATTCAGTGGTAAGGACGTTGTTACGTGTTCGGTGGTCAGGACAGTGCTATATGTTTTGTGGTCAGGATGTTGTTACGTGTTTAGTGGTCCGGACGTTGTTATATGTTCAGTGGTCAGGAAGTTGTTACGTGTTCAGTGGTCAAGATGTTGTTTTATATTTAGTGCTCAGAACGTTGTTATATATTAATGGTGCAGGACGTTGTTATGTGTTCATTGGTTAGGACGTTGTTATATGTTCAGTGGTCAGGACGTTGTTATATATTCAGTAGTCAGGACGTTTATATATGTCCAGTGGTCAGGACGTTGATATATGTTCAGTGGTCAGGACGTTGTTATTTGTTGAGTGATCAGAACTTTGTTATGTGTTCAGTGGTAAGGACGTTGTTATTGTGTGTTCAGTGGTCAGAACGTTGTTAAATGTTTCGTGTTCAGAACGTTGTTACGTGTTCAGTGGTCAGGACGTTGTTATATGTTCAGTGGTCAGGAAGTTGTTACGTGTTCAGTGGTCAGGACGCTGTTATATGTTCAATGGTCAGGACGTTGTTATTTGTTGAGTGGTCAGAACTTTGTTATGTGTTCAGTGGTCAGGACGTTGTTATTGCGTGTTCAGTGGTCAGAACGTTGTTAAATGTTCCGTGTTCAGAACGTTGTTACGTGTTCAGTGGTCAGGACGTTGTTATATGTTCAGTGGTCAGGAATTTGTTACGTGTTCAGTGGTCAGGACGTTGTTATGTGTTCAATGGTCAGGACGTTGTCATATATTCAGTGGTAAGGATGGATGTTGTTATGTATTCAGTAGTCAAGATGTTGTTGTGTGTTCAGTGGTCAGGACGTTGTTATATGTTCAGTGGTCAGGAATTTGTTACGTGTTCAGTGGTCAGGACGTTGTTATGTGTTCAGTGGTCAGGACGTTGTTATATGTTCAGTGGTCAGGAATTTGTTACGTGTTCAGTGGTCAGGATGTTGTTATGTGTTCAGTGGTCAGGACGTTGTTATATGTTCAGTGGTCAGGAATTTTTTACGTGTTCAGTGGTCAGGACGTTGTTATGTGTTCAGTGGTCAGGACGTTGTCATATATTCAGTGGTAAGGATGTTGTTATGTATTCAGTAGTCAGGATGTTGTTATGTGTTCAGTGGTCAGAACGTTGTTATGTGTTCAGAGGTCAGGATGTTGTTATGTGTTCAGTGGTCAGGACGTTGTCATATATTCAGTGGTAAGGATGTTGTTATGTGTTCAGTGGTCTGGATGTTGTTACTTGTTCAGTGAGTGGTCAGGACGTTGATATATATTCAGTGGTGAGGACGTTGTTACGTGTTCAGTGGTCAGGACAGTGTTATATGTTTTGAGGTCAGGATGTTGTTACGTGTTTAGTGGTCCGGACGTTGTTATATGTTCAGTGGTCAGGAAATTGTTACGTGTTCAGTGGTCAAGATGTTGTTTTATATTTAGTGCTCAGAACGTTGTTATATATTAATGGTGCAGGACGTTGTTATGTGTTCATTGGTCAGGACGTTGTTATATGTTCAGTGGTCAGGACTTTGATATATGCTCAGTGGTCAGGACGTTGTTATATATTCAGTGGCCAGGACGTTGTTACGTGTTCAGTGGTAAGGACGTTGTTATATATTCAGTGGCCAGGACGTTGTTATATGTTTAGTGGTCAGGACGTTGTAATATATTCAGTGGTCAGGAAGTTGTTATATGTTCAGTGGGCAGGACGTTGTTATATATTCAGTGGTCAGGACGTTGATATATGTTCAGTGGTCAGGCCGTTGGTACGTGTTCAGTGGTCAGAACGTTGTTACGTGTTCAGTGGTAAGGACGTTGTTATATATTCAGTGGTGAGGACGTTGTTATGTGTTCAATAGCCATGGCATTGTTATGTGTTTAATGGTTAGGACATTTTTTATTGGTAAATACAGTCAACATACATCATTGCCTACGTTTCTACTAGACATGTACATAACTGTCGTTTTTGCTTATTTACAGAACTCTCCTTCTAGTTTCGCGTGCATGACGACCTTAACCACGAGAACTGCGACGTACTACAACGTCAAGTCTGGGCTCACCTTGCGGATGGTCTTGCCGAACCTCATCACGGTGGCGACGGTCTCGGGGGACGTGCGGCTGCCGTAGATATTCTCCAACAGCTTCATCAGGTAGGACGGCGCGAAGAAGTGCGTGCCCACCACCTTGTCTGGCCGACCCGTCGCCGTGGCAACCTGGTATCGGAACAACATGATAGAAATATATCAAAAGGTTGTGCGGACACGATGGAGGATTAACTTAATTTATCTAAGAATACAAGTAAACGGATATCAATAACATGTAAGGGAAATTTACTTTGGTTGTAAATGCGAAATATCATCGCTTTCTATTGAGCTTAAATATTTATATGTACATATGCCTTAAAATGACAGTTAACAGTGACCGTGGTGAGATATACGTGCAGAAAACGTTATTTGCGTAAAGAAGGAAACATATTCATATATATACCTCTTAGCAAAACACAATCTGAATACATCTACAGGTTCCCCGTATATTCTTACCGAGTCGATGTCGAGAGTGGACGTGTTTGTACACAGTATGGTTTCCGGCTTGCACGTCTTGTCTAGTCTCTCAAACACTTCCCGCTTCAGCTTCAGGTCTTCAAACACGGCTTCGATCACCTGCCAGACACCAGCAAAAAGTAGTTATCATCTTGTAATTTATAGGGTGGACATGTCTGTAACCATAAAAAGCAGGTTACCATGTCCGTTACCGTCTAATGCAGGTTAACATGTCCGTTACCGTCAAAAGCAGGTGTATATGTCCGTTACTATAGAAAGCAGTTCTACATTGCCGTTACCGTCGAAAGCAGTTTAACATGTCCGTTACCGTCAAAAGTAGTTTAACATTTTCGTTACCGCCGAAAGCAGTTTAACATGTCCGTTACCGCCGAAAGCAGTTTAACATGTCCGTTACCGTCGAAAGCAGTTTAAGATGTCCGTTACCGTCGAAAGAAGTTTAACATTTCCTTTACAGTCGAAAGCAGGTTAACATGTCCATTACCGCCGAAAGAACATGTCCGTTACTATAGAAAGCAGTTTAACATTTCCGTTACCGTCGAAATCAGTTTAACATTTCCGTTACGTCAAAAGCAGTTTAATATTTCCGTTACCGTCGAAAGCAGTTAAACATTTCCATTACCATCGAAAGCAGGTTAACATGTCCGTTACTATAGAAAGCAAATTTCTATGTCCGTTACTGTAGAAAACAGGTTGACATTTCAGTCACCATAGAAAGCAGATAAAAATGTCGGTTAGTGTAGAAAGCACGTTAACTTTAAACTTTAAACATATTTTATTTCCAAGTAATGACATTGTGCAAATATATACATTGGTCCATACATACATAATGGAAAAAGGGTTAGACCTGAAGTTCTTCAACATTATCGGGGGTTTTCCCTTGCAATAGTTTTAACATGTTGTAATGGTGACAGACTTACATAAAATATTAATAATGTCATTTACACAGCACGTTAACATGTCCGTTACCGTAGAAAGCACGTCAACATGTCCGTTACCGTAGAAAGCACGTCAACATGTCCGTTACCGTAGAAAGCACGTTAACATGTCCGTTACCGTAGAAAACAGATTAACAGGTCAGTAACTACAAAAGGCATTTTATACCTTAAAGATACCCTAGATAGCAGGTTGAACATGTCCGTAAAAGTAGAAAACATGTTATATATTTCAGAAACCTTTAAAATCAGGTAGTGCATGTCAATTTCAGGGGAAACAAAACAATATGTAATCCAAATTACATGTATAATCAGTAACAGTTTTCAGCTGGCATTTAATACCCAACTGAGGGTTTACAGACAGAGACTGTTTACCATGTCCACGTGCTTGAGGTCCTCCATACTGGTACTCGGCTTCAGCCTCGACAAGCAGACCTCCGCCTCCCCAGCCGTCATCTTGCCCAGCCGCACCGTGCCCATCAGCTGACCCCGTAGTGACGTCACACCCTTCTCCAGGAACTGACCACATATACATAGGATATATTTGAGCATCGCTAAACGAAAACCGGGCTTAAATTTTTTAACAACAAAATTAAAAAAAGGAAAATGGTATCCCTGATTAGCCTGTGGGGACTGCACACGCTAATCTAGGATGGCACTTCATGCACATGCATTAAGTGATGGTTTTCCAAAGCGAGGCTTATTAATATCACGTGACTCACTGTGATTTTAGTATTTAACATAAACAAGTTAATAATAAGTTAAAAAATAATAAACTCTTAATAGGATCGAAGGGAATGGATAACACCGCTAAAACTATATTCGTGTTCAAGAAAAAATGAACCGAATACAATGTACCCAGGAGAGAAAGTTCACATGCTGGTTAAAATGTTTTAGAGTCTCATCTCTATAGCAGCCGTAAATTTTGAGTTTTAATTGCAGTTCTATCGAAAACAAGAGAAACCAAACAAAAGGAATTGCGCACAGTCAGTTGCTGTTACGTGCCATAACTCTAGCAGCCATACTGTTACGATTCCGTTTTATGCAAAACAACAAAAACGAACTCAAATATGCAAGTGCATGTTCACGCACTGGCTTATATATTTGTAAAGTTTCACAACAGAAGCATTTCTTCTGGAGTACCGCGCGGCTAAAGTTTTTTTTAATAAGACTGAGGTCTAGTTATGAATCAAACAAACATATAAACAAACGACAAACGGCGGTGCGGATGTTCACATAATTGTTTTCCGTTTCATAGCCGTACAGCAGCAATACGTTGTTTTTTTCGCGCGACGCAATATAAACAAGTAGTTTTTGCTATTTTTTAAAAATAACTTTCGCAGTTTCGAAAAGATTCGAACCAAAATATGAAGTTGCACAAGTTAACAAGTAGGTAAATAAAATGTTAAGGTTCACAAGTACATCAGTAATACTTCGTGAGTTCGCACGATATTTATTAAAATGTTCTTCGATGTTTTTTGCTAACTCCGAATGCGTCGAAACAAAACACAACTTTAGCAGCAATTCTTTGTAAGTCATGCGCGCCGCAGAAAATGGCGAATCTATGTTATTCATCTGAAAGTGGTGGCATAACACAACTCATGTATTAACACTGTACTAGTAAGGAGAAAGCAGCTAATAGATTATCGATTGCAGCCTGTTTGCAAGACACATGAATCTCCTAATACTAGTATATGAAAGAATTCCCTGAAACATTCCTGGATGCAGACGATTGTTCGGATCAGCACCAACACATATTCGTTGCTGTCCAACAAGAAAGTGTCAGTAGTCTTACTTTTTGGTAAAGTGATTCATTCAATTGATAAGAGAAAGTATGATATTGCTGCATTTCAGAGGAAGATATTTCTCTGGTGAGCCATATCCGTACGCTGCATGTTCTCGTATAGGACATGCCAGGGGTCTCAGTTATGAACTTATGAACCAGGCGCATGTTCTCGTATAGGACATGCCAGGGGTCTCAGTTATGAACCAGGCGCATGTTCTCGTATAGGACATGCCAGGGGTCTCAGTTATGAACCAGGCGCATGTTCTCGTATAGGACATGCCAGGGGTCTCAGTTATGAACCAGGCGCATGTTCTCGTATAGGACATGCCAGGGGTCTCAGTTATGAACCGGGCGCATGTTCTCGTATAGGACATGCCAGGGGTCTCAGTTATGAACCAGGCGCATGTTCTCGTATAGGACATGCCAGGGGTCTCAGTTATGAACTTATGAACCAGGCGCATGTTCTCGTATAGGACATGCCAGGGGTCTCTGTTATGAACCAGGCGCATGTTCTCGTATAGGACATGCCAGGGGTCTCAGTTATGAACCAGACGCATGTTCTCGTATAGGACATGCCAGGGGTCTCAGTTATGAACCAGGCGAATGTTCTCGTATAGGACATGCCAGGGGTCTCAGTTATGAACCAGGCGCATGTTCTCGTATAGGACATGCCAGGGGTCTCAGTTATGAACCAGGCGCATGTTCTCGTATAGGACATGCCAGGGGTCTCAGTTATGAACCAGGCGCATGTTCTCGTATAGGACATGCCAGGGGTCTCAGTTATGAACCAGGCGCGCACAACCGTATTCCATTGATATTGCACCCGGAAGGCAGTCCTAACTAAGCATAAAGCAACCTTCATTAGGGTACATTACATTCAAGGTTTTCTTACTGCCAGTCAATCGCTATTATGTCGTTAAAGAAGTAAGGCGTATAAAGGCTATATATGAGCTAGATTATATATATATGACACCACTAAATACTTTAATATGTGTCAGTCTTCACAGGAAATATTCCCAGTTCATATAATTAAGAACGCTTTTAATGTAATACTCAAATCATGTTAACTTCTTTCAACGTATTATATATCAGTAACAAAATGTGAAGTCAAAAATCACATTTAAAAACAGCATAAGTATAAATAGGTTATCCAAATTACAAATCGCATCAAAATATATGGATTCAATAAACAAATACAGTCAGTAAATTGTATGCTAATATTTGACAGTGTTCAATAATGTACTAAGGTATATTGCATGACGTTAGCTTGCCTCACCTCCTGGTTTTGCTCTAAGAGCACGCATGGCAGACCGGAAGTGATGATGCACAGTGCGATGCCCGCCCCCATGGTTCCTGCGCCAACCACGCCCACTGATCTGACAGGTATGGCTCGAGCAGTCCTGTAGTCCCCACCCCCGGGCAGTCCCCACTGGTGATCAGAGGGAACGATAATTGGAAAGCTAAGAAAGACTATCACACGACCCGGACTTGCAATACATAAGAGTATAATACATACCTTTACAATGACAAGCAATATACATGCCATTCATTATGCGGAGGTGCATTGTGGTTTTGCATACATCATAAAATGTATTTAATTGAAATGTATACTTCAAATTCTATTCAAACGTCTTTAATTCTACCAGCAATATCATTACAGATGCACCGTATGTTATAATCCGCGTTCGCTGTTGTTTTGTAGTGTGCAGTTATAAAGCGTCAATCTGTCATTTAATGCAAATGTCAGCTCAAATTCATATACCGTAGAGTTTAATCACTTCTGGCTGTATAATTTTTATTAAAAATAGTATGACAAAACAAACAGGGGTAGCAAACAAAACAAACAGGGGTAGCAAACAAAACAAACAGGGGTAGCAAACAAAACAAACAGGGGTAGCAAACAAAACAAACAGGGGTAGCAGACAAAACAAACAGGGGTAGCAAACAAAACAAACAGGGGTAGCAAACAGGTAAATGGCGACTCTCAATCCTGCATGACCGGCCTAGAAAGTTTACAAAGTCACAGCTAACCCGTACAGATCAGTTATGTGGACTCACCCTGGCGATCTGGCGCTCCGCGAAGAAAGCGTACCTCAAGGCCTGCGACTGACCGGAAGTGCGAAGCTCAAAGAAGTATTCCCGTTCCTTTTGAATGGCGTCATCATATGGAACACGAGCTGCGTTCACGACGGCCTTTACGCAGAACTAGTATCACAGGAAAAACTAAGACAAACAATGGTGAATTCAAAGATAAGCTTACAATGAACTGTATATTAAAAAACGTATGCACACATTATCATAGCGGACATATATTGAAACAACGATCAGGCGAAAACGAAGGGAAGACTTGGTGTTTTGTTCGCGTTTCGCCACTGTATTGACTTACGAAGATAAAACTCATTATAAGACGAAGGCAGCTACTTGATGAGGTCAACTACTTGATGAGGCCAAGTAGTCGATGAGGTCAACAACCATACGAGGTCAACTACTCAATATAGTCAACTACTATAAAAGGTCAACTACTCGATGAGGTCAACTACTATATGAGGTTAACTACTCAATGAGGTCAACTACTTGATGAGGTCAACTACTCGATGAGGTTAACTACTCGATGAGGTCAACTACTCAATGATTAAAAACTACTCAATGAGGTCAACTACTCGATGAGGTCAACTACTATATGGGGTCAACTACTATATGAGGTCAACTACTATATGAGGTCAACTACTCGATGAGGTTAACTACTCAATGAGGTCAACTACTCGATGAGGTCAACTACTCAATGATTAAAAACTACTCAATGAGGTCAACAACTCGATGAGATCAACTACTCGATAGGGTTAACTACTCGATGAGGTCAACTACTCAATTATTAAAACTACTCAATGAAGTCAACTACTCGATGAGTTCAACTACTATATGGGGTCAACTACTTTATGAGGTCAACTACTATATGTGGTCAACTACTCGATGAGTTCAACTACTATATGTGGTCAACTACTATATGAGGTCAACTACTCGATGAGGTCAACTACTATATGGGGTCAACTACTATATGAGGTCAACTACTCAATGAGGTCAACTACTCAATGAGGTCAACAACTCGATGAGTTCAACTACTATATGTGGTCAACTACTCGATGAGTTCAACTACTATATGTGGTCAACTACTATATGAGGTCAACTAATCGATGAGGTTTACTACTATATGAGGTCAACTACTATATGAGGTCAACTACTCGATGAGGTCAGCTACTATAGGAGGTCAACAACTATATGAGGTCAACTACTCAATGATTAAAAACTACTCAATGAGGTCAATTACTCGATGAGTTCAACTACTATATGAGGTCAACTACTTTATGAGGTCAACTACTCGATGAGGTTTACTACTATACGAGTTCAACTACTATATGTGGTCAGCTACTCGATGAGTTCAACTACTATATGAGGTCAACAACTATATGAGGTCAACTACTATATGAGGTCAACTATTCAACGAGGTCATCTACTTGATGAGATAAACTATTCAACGAGGTCAACTACTCTACGAGGTCAACTACTCTACAAGGTCACCTACTTGATGAAATCAACTACCCATCGAGGTAAACTACTTGATGAGATCAATTACCCAACGAGGTACAATACTCTTTGAATCCAACTACTCGATGATGTCAACTAGTCGATGAGGTCAACTACTCAACAAGGTTAACTACTCAATGATATCAAATTCTCTATGAAGTGAACTTTTTTATGAGGCCAACTATTGGATGAAGTCAACTACTAGACGATGTCAACTTCTTGACTTACCATTGGTGCCTCGAAGCCCTTGTACTTGGACTTAACATGCGCGAGGGCAGCTGAAAAAGCACATTGAACCCAGATTTGCTGACAAACATTGTAAACAGCCGGAAATGTCTCAACTTATGCGCAATACTTAAACTGTACTTTTACATATATTTAAATTGAAAGTGACCATTCCATGAGAAACGGATTTCCTATTGAAATGTAGATTATTTTTTTTATTTTCACAAAATGAGAAATCTGAAAGAAACAAATTAACGAAAAAATCACACCAAAAATGATACCAAATGTCTGTATCAATCTATTGGGTTAAAAGCCATAGAAATAAATGACAAAAGTATTCGTTTTAACCAACACGGCGCTATCATGCTTGGTAAATCTAACCTTTTGATGTATAGAAAATTCGCAGAATACATAATATATTTTCTTATTATGTGGAGCGTATTGTAACCGTTATTATATGTAATTGTTGTGTGCAACATTCAGATTCTTTAGACGTTTCGCTCTTGGGACCCTAAAGGTGACATAGACGTCACGTGCTATCCTCTGCCTCACCGTCCGCCTTTGTGTCGATGTTCAGACCGTCCATGCGCACTGGGCGATTGCGCAGACATGCCAGACTGGTGTCGATGTGGGCCTTCGAGAGCGCGAATTTGATCCCGGCCTCCAGTATGTTTCCACTGACGACCTAGGAGAGATCACCGGACAGGGGTATCATTAAGGCAAACACTATCAATAAATACTCGAATTAACAACACAATGAAAACTTAAATATATTAATAACAGTTGTAATTTCAAAATATGGCCGTAAATATGTATTGCATCATTTAAGTTATAAACTGATTAATGAAACAGAACACACAAACATGTTATTTTCCGAGATTTCAGGCGGCAAACTCAATTTTACAGAAGTCAAAGAATTTAGCGGCACGCTAAATGATAAAATAATAGTAAATTTTCCGTTGACTACTTAGAATTAATTACTGTATACGCGCGGTATTGGAATATAACCATACCTCGTCTAGAACGCCCATCTTGAGAGCACGCTCCGCCCTAACAGGATTTCCGGTAACGATCATCTCCAGCGCCTGCTTGAAGCCCGCTGCACGGGGAAGGCGCACAGTTCCTCCGCCCCCGGGGATCAGACCAATATTCACCTCCGGCTGGCCCACCCTGAATAAAATTGGGATATACTTTGAAAACTACGCATAACCTGTGTTTTGGTAAAGAACATGATACTATTCATCGATAATGTCTTCTGGGTATGAAGGAACATACCTTGCATTCTTCGCCGCGATCCTGTAATGGCAGAAGAGCGCAACCTCCAGGCCGCCGCCCAGCGCCACGCCCTCTATCGCAGCTACCACCGGCTTCCGCATCCGGTCCATGAAGTCACCGATCTCCGTAATCCATGGTCCTGTACAATAGTTTTTTTAATCGGATATTATTGTTCAAATTGTCATAACCATCACTATACAAAAGAACACATCCACCACAATAAGCATGCACAGAAGAGCAGCAACTTAAGCGCCACAAACACAACCAGGGACATGATCAACAGCAACATAATTATGTACGGCCTTCGTCATTTCTACCATAACTACATGAACATATGTTAATATGATCTGTTGTTGATGCCAACCTTTACTTCCTTCGTCGAACTCCTTGATATCAGCTCCAGCACAGAAGTTGCCTCCCTTTCCGCAGACCACCACTGCCTTCACCGAGCCGTCACCCGCCGCTCTCTCGATTCCGTCATAGAGTCCCGTCCGAACAGCGACACTGCAGTATTAAATACATAAGATACATAAGCTATAACACCGATGCAATAACATGTGCACATGCTACAACACAACTGCAATAACCTATACACGTCAATTTTATATCAACATGCTACTGCGATAATATGTACATGGTACAGCTCTACTACAATAAAAGTCACATGATAAAACGTTACTACAATAATAAATTTTATATTGCTACTGCAATAATATATACAAGTTACTGCTTTACTACAGCTATGCATTTTACATTTCTACTGCAATAGTATACACGTATTGAATTGCTACTGCAAATATATACACATGTTACAGCGTCACAACAATAATACATTTTACATTGCTACTGCAATAGTATACACGTATTGAATTGCTACTGCAAATATATACACATGTTCAACGTTACAACAATAATACATTTTACATTGCTACTGCAATAGTATACACATATTGAATTGCTACTGCACTAATATATACATTTTGTAACGCTATTGCAAAAGTACACGCATGGTACGGCGATACTGAAATAATATACACGTGTCACAGCACTACTGCAATAATACACAACCTATAACCATGTGACTGCAATGTAAAACACGTGTTAGAGCGCTCAGGAGAGGACTACAATATTATAAGCATGTAACAGCGAAACTGCAATAAAATGTACACATGTTACAACACTAATGCACAATTATGCATATATTTTAGAGCTTATGCAATACTATAAAAGTGTTAAGTTGCCAGGGAAAAATGAAGCAAAAAACACGTTAAAATGCCACTGCAATCAAATAAACGTTATACAACGTAACTGCCATAATACACATTTTAGAGCGCAACTGCAATAATGTAAACGTGTTACGTCGCCACTGAAACAAAAAAACAAAAACATGTTACAGCACTGATGCAATAATATATAAATTGTAACAGCGCTAGTGCATACCAATTATACCTCCATGCTACAGCACTGATCCAATAATATACACATTGTAACAGCGCTAGTGCATATCAATTATACAGCCATGTTACAGCACTGATGCAATAATATACACATTGTAACAGCGCTAGTGCATACCAATTATACAGCCATGTTACAGCACTGATGCAATAATATACACATTGTAACAGTGCATATGGGGGGCTACAAATTATACATCCATGTTACAGCGTCACGTCAAACCAGATGAACACATGATACGGTGCCACTTCCAAGTCAATGCTTAATTTCTTAAACAACGTCGAAACTTAAATTTACGTAAAAGGTTCCAGACCAAAAATTAATCTGTTTGTGAAGTTAAAATATGTTAGGGTGTTCATCACTCCTATAAATATGAGGTCGATATACATCGGTACTTCGGTAGATTACGTCTTATTATTTGTACTAGTTGTTAATAAGTATTTGTTGTTAGAGAAATAAACAAAATGCAACGTATCCAAAACATGTGCGCCAAATTGGTACTCGGCCGACAGAAATATGACAGCTCAAAACATGCTTTGTATGAACTACACTACCAGTAAAGGCTAGGATAACATTCAAATTACTGACCTTCATGTATAATTGTTCTGTTGGTCACGCGTCAAAATACCTTACAGATCTTTTAAAAGAATAAGTACCAGCACGTAACCTACGATCTACCGTCTTGTATGACGAATGTTCTGATGTGAAACGCACAAAGAGAAAAACTTTCATGGACAGGAGTTTCGGAGTTGTTGGTCCGAAACTGTGGAATGACCTACCATCAAGCATTCGGACTTCTGTCTCAATAGACATTTTCAAACGGAATTTCAAAACATTTCTCTTCAGAGACTTTTACAACCTTTTTTAATTTGAATACCTGTGATTTCAAAACAAATCGAGACTCAGTTGTACGGGCTCATTTGTCCAACAACCATGACTCGGAGGACCAAGAAATTAAAGAATTGTGCGGGCCTCTTTGCTCGAAAAGGATATATATTATACAAGTGACCGGTAACCAAAAATCATTAGGGCTTCTTTGCTCAATGATTGAATGACATCATCCAGTGGTGTTTTAGTCACGCTTAGGCCCTCTAATTGTGTCTTATAGTCACAATGAAATTTTAACCTTCAAGTTCTGTCCTGTAGTCACACTTGGTCAGTCTATTTGTGACTTGTAGTCACAATAGTTCAAATAAGGTTAAACCCAAAAAGAAGTGTCCGTAAGGGTGACAGGTGACCGGTAGCTGTGGGATCCGACAGCCAGAGTGCAGAAATATCCGTTCACGTATCCTTTCAGTACATGAAAAAAGTGTCTTTACGTTGCCAAAACTTTGCTCATAATATCATTATAATTATTGTCTTAACCCTAATTATATCAATTTTTTACATAATATTTGATTTTTCCTGTGTTTTAATATCGTAGCCTGTATTGTTTTATTGCTTAAGTTTCTAACAGCATTTTTATTTATATCACACATTTTTAGATTATTATCCTTTAATTTATGCTGCATAATAGTATCAATCACTCTTATTTTTTATAAATTGTATGTATATTTATATGTTTTGTACAACGCCATTGAATATGATTATATAAATAGGCGTTTCATCACATAAACAAGTTTCAAGTTTTTGTTGTTTTTGCACAATATGAATGTTCTTACTCATTGCAGGTATGTGCATTAGTTAATACACATACCTGCTCATTGTTACTGTTAATTAGACGACCCCCCCCCTCCAAAAAAAAGAAGAAAGAAATGTTTTTATACCAAACTACGGGATAATATTTGTTATTTCATGTATTTCAGTAATCTTGGTTAAATGTCGATGGTTCGTGTTGTGCAGCAATGTGTGTGTTGCTTCAACGGTGGAAGGTCCTACTCCTAGTAATATTTGAACTGCATTTCAACGGTTAACATATGCATGCCCTGTTAATCACGTACCTTAGAGCGTTGACAGGAGCGTTATCCAGCTGGATAATGGCCACAGAATCTCTGATACTGTATTCCGCCATTGTACTCCCCTACATTCGACAGCTAGGGTCAATAAACAGGTTGTCAAACAAGGGTCAACAATTGGAACGCATAGAAATAAACAAACATTAAAATAATAAACGAATGTGAACACATGATCAATGCTTTGTTAATATATAGAAAATATTAAGTGTAAAACACGGTCCCATTGAATATTAAAAATGATGAAGATTTAGACACTTATTTTGATTGAACACAACATTTTCTGTATACATATAACTTTCACTTTCGGTTTTTGTTCACAATTTCGGTAATCGTCCAATATCGGCTATCTCCGGAATCCTCCGTAAAAAGATTTATGCAATAGAGACATCGTGATACCAATCGCACATTCTCGGCCCTTTCCGTCAAACATCGGATAAGTACCTCGAAGGAGATAGTATGAATACACATTTCGGAAGCGGTATTGCGGTCTACCTACGCGGGCCTACGCGAATCAAAATTACATTGTAAAAACAAGCATGGCCGGTTTTGCGAGTTGTTTACATTTTGCAAAGATGAAAATGGGGATTTTCTATGCTCTGAAGCCAGAGCAAGTACAAACTCTACAGGAATTATGGACGCCATCGTTGTTATTGTTTTTGTTGTTGTAACATTCTTAGAATGGTATCACGTGGGCGGACTACTTTCAGCCCGAATTTCTCCCGAGTCCACGAGTCCGATTATGATAATCTGCGAGGGGTACCGAATGATCGTGATACATCGACCATCTCCGTAAAATCGTCTGCTGATCTAGACGACTAGAGTGGTAAATCGTCTGCTGATCCAGACACGAAGATACAGTGTTTATCATCATGATGTAAACTGACTTTAAAATACATAAAACTCATTTGTGCGTTGTTCAAACATAAAACAAGGATCTGAACTAAGACTTTCTGACGATGATTTATTATTCGTTACTAGTTAAATTGACAGGTTGTAGTCAAACACCACCGAAAGAATGAACCACAGGCACAGCCACAGCACAGAATCTTGCAAAAATAAACAATATTTCATTCTTTCATAATATTTTCCCAACTTTAGTAGATTACAATTATGTTTTATGGCATTTATGGACAATAACAGAAGAGGACTAATAACTGAGAAAACATTGATTATTATTATTTTTTTATATTGTAAAGACAAGAAAACCATTGTTGCAGAAATAATTTCTTTTTTTTTTAAATATCTTGACTTAAATTGTTGTTTTATGAACATACAGTGACTACTGGCTTTTGATCACATGACTCATGTAGAACTTGTGTTGGGATTTCCGTTAGAAGTGTACCTTCAAGAATGGGGAGTCCCGCTATAGATCCAGCATTTCTTTGTAATTGATGATTCATCAATCTGATAATTATCAGTTTTTCTATTTGAAGAACTGTTTCAAAATTTGCTTTTTAAACATGTAATTAGCATCTTTTTCTATTGTGTATGTGACATAAATTAATGTTTATTTGACCATAAGAGGGAGACATTAATTTATTATGTGCATAAAATTTACCTATCTACAGTTAATGGATTTAATTATTGTGTTTCAGTGTGTAATAGAACGGGTTCTTAAATACTACCCCTAAAGAGGAGTTTTAAGTTTCAAATTTAATGAAAAACAAAGTCCTCAATTTGGATACCAGTCCTACTACAAATCACGGAGCGTATATTGATGTCAGCTAGAGTCCGTGTACAAATGCATCAGAAACATTCACACAGATAAAAATTGGTATTAGCATTTTTACAATAAAATATTGTCCTCGTTTATTGGTCCTTCTTTTAGAAAAATTTGTTCTCTGACGTATTTGTATATGTTTTACCTATCAAAAATGAATTAATTTGTAGTTCTGAACAGTTGACCCAATTTGAAAGTATTTTTATTATCATTTTTATTAATAAGGCAAGTTTACTTTTAAATCTTGTCTTTGGTTATTGCTTCTCCATTTTTCTATTAAAAATATAATAAAGTACCTACATTGCCCCCTGTCTCACTAACATGTCCCGGAAGTTAATAAATAAAGAAGAAACACATCCCTTGATTCAATCGCAACTTTATTTTATGCAGGCTGAGAATAGAAACATTACTGCAATTCCCTTTGAAGCAGTGAAGTTTCTTGTAATCTATACATCTTTCTAAAATGATGACAAACAATAGATGCAACTTAAACACTAAAAAAAAAGTCGAAAGTAAATTGTGATGCTTTCATTCCCAGAAGATTTTCTTGTGCATTCATGATGTTGTGTAACCAAATTTCTTGATTTTGACAGAAAGGAATCATGAGCTCTCAGCTCAAAGATTTGGTTGCAACAGAGGTACGTGACTTCAGTTCCCAGTACGGCAATGAAGTCAGCATCTCATACACTGCTAGCAACTTGGCCGGCCCATGTCGAATCTACCCTAAATATGGAGACTACACACAGTCCTGTGTCTTTGTAAGTACTGTATATACACCATGATACTTCTTTTGTTTATTTACTTATGCAGCCTTACATTAACATATTAATTTTGTAAATGTCTTAAAAGTATAATACGATGTGATTTCATACTTTAATAAACTTTTTTGTCTGTTTTTTAACCAGGTTTTCCGAAGGAAAAAACTGGTTATTAGATTGGCGAATGCGGGCGGGCTGGCGGGCTGGCGGGCGGGCAGAACAAGCTTGTCCGGGCCATAACTATGTCGTTCATTGTCAGATTTTAAAATCATTTGGCACATTTGTTCACCATCATTGGACGGTGTGTCGCGCGAAATAATTACGTCGATATCTCCAAGGTCACATTTTGAGTTCAAGGTCAAAAATGGCCATAAATGAGCTTGTCCTGGCCATAACTATGTCATTCATTGTGAGATTTTAAAATCATTTGGCACATTTGTTCACCATCATGGGACGGTGTGTCGCACGAAAGAATCACGTCAATATCTCCAATGTCAAGGTGACCACGACTAAAAATAGATTAAAAAAAAAAAAAACTTACAAAGGGGGTTTATTTTGTTTGTTCATTTCAAAAGTTCAGTTTGAGTTTTCTCCCTTTATCAGATTTTTTTTCACAATGAAAACCTGGTTTTGTGACAATTTTGTCCCTTGTTACTTAATGGTTTTGGAGAGTGCTAAAGTTTTTAAGAGTGCATTTGCAAAATACTGGCTGCTTTGAACCGTTGTCACTTTTTTCCAAAATTATATCCTTTATTATTGTTTCTCACTTGAAGCATCTTCATCAGAAGACAAATACACAATACAGTGTGTCCTCCGATGACAAAAACAACAGACTGTTAATGAATTTTATCACAGAATGTTGCATACATGTTTAACCTGCATTAAAGGGATTTATTCACAGTTTGCCAAAATGACAATTAAAAACAAAAGTCATCATTTCGGAAAAGAATGTATGCATTTTGTTCATACTAGCACATTAACAATTCTGATCAACGAAAATATTTGTAAATATATTTGTTCATAATTTGGTTGTTTGTTTGTTTAGTTGGATTTTTCACCATTTTTATAAATCATACCAGTTTTTACCAACTCACACTTTTCCTGGTAGAGCTGGTTTACCAGTGCTTAGTGCCCATACTTGTGCTAGTAACATACATCTGCCCTACTTGAATCAGTGAAAGCAGGAGAATGTCTCTAGAAAGGATTTGATGACCAATCCTCACTTAAGCAAATAAAAGTTAGTTATTTTATTTGTTAATTTAAACAGTAATACAAAATGTAATATATACATTGACTATTTCTTGATAAACATCTAAATGTAATGTGAAGAGCTTCATCATCAATATTCTCTAATGTGTTGGTCAATAAACTAATTTCATGTGTTAAAAAAAAAAAAAATTGTTGACACTACCCTTTACGCATAGAAACATATCCCCCACTTTAACGCCAAAAATTTGTCAATTTCTTTTCTCTTCAAGTTAAATATTGAAATGTTAATAGTTTATATTTCATGCTGGTTATTAACCAAATAGGCAACTATCTGTTACTGGTACAACTGCTTGTTATCTTTGGATTATCTGTGTGTGTTTCCCGCCTTCCCAGCGGACATATGGGGACTGGTGGCACAGGGCCCCCTCGGCAAGGGAAGGCTTCAGGAGAACTCCACCTGATTTCTGCAGCCAAGATTATATAGGTGAACACCAGTAGCCAGGATTATTACTGTAAATGTATAGAAATTCGTCGGTATGAAATTTCGTGGTTTAATAAAAAATAACTAATTCGTTGACAGGTAATTTCGTGGATTTCAAATTTTCAGGGAATACTGACCATCATAATAATAGAGCTTTTATTAAAACAACCAGAGTAATTAACAAAGCATAATCTGCTTATCTGTGTTGACAGCAAGACTTGAGGTAAATGTGCACTGAAGAATGAAAGTGTTGCCGATAGTTGTCGATAGGAGCGATAAAGCGGCGCACTTGTGGGTCCCCACTCGCTAATTGCCATCAATGTTGTTTTGACATTATTTGCAATTCTCGGCGCAATCGGTCCCCTAGTAGTAACAATTGAGTAATAAGATCCCCAAAATACACGTTTGAAAACTGTTATATCTCTTTTAACTTTAATTGGCACTAATTGACATATGTGATAAACTGTTAACTGCTATGTATTATATTTATTAACCATGATGAATAAAACGTACATTAACGATGATGATTAAAAAAAGAAAAACTCATAAATATAGTGTAATGTGACCTATTAAAGTGAAGTAATGTTTACCAAAGACTTATACTATTGCAAAAAGCAATATCTCGGATAACCGACAACAAAAGAAAATGTCGGAAATGACATTTGCAAATGACCGATTTCGGATTAAAAATGTATAAGTAATCGTTGGTACTTGAATTCGTGGTTCAGCGGACCAACAAAATCCACGAAAATTCGTACCACACGAAATTTAATGGTTTTATAGTATATCCCCTGCACAAAGAAAATTTTAAAGGATTAATATATTCGTTTAATGCTGCCTGTTTGGCTTTTTGGAAGACCTGAAGTTGGATGTCTTTTCCAGAGAATATCTTGAAATCTAATACAGGTATCCTATCAATGGGGGGCACAACTAAATATATTCGTGTTTGTTTGTGTGTCCAAGCTTGTCAGGACTATAACTTTGCAATTTAAAATAAACGACCACAAATGTTCGCCATCACAAGGTGACGTGTTGTGTGCATCGCACATCTCACTACCTCAAAGATCAAGGTCACACTTGATGTCAATTATTAAATGCTGACAACATGGTCAGAAAAGATCTGTCATTAATCATGCAATTTTTAAATAAAATACCACAACAGACCACAATAAGAAGATGGCTTGTTACATGTCACACGCGTCGCGGTACTTTAAAGGTGAAGGTCACACTGAGGTCAAAACTTAAAGTTGACCATAAAACAGCTTTTTCAAACTGTAACTTTGTCATGCACCATGCATTTTCATTATAACTGATAACAAGCAATTACCATCAGGAGATGATTGTGGCATGTAATACCCATCTCTCTACCTTACAATTCAACATCACATTTATAGGTCAAACGTAAAATGTTGCGAGGTCAAAGTTAATAATTTACCAATAAAAGAGATGGTATCTTCATGATTAATCATGCATTTTTATTAGAATAACTTGCCGCAAATATCCACCATAAGAGAAGTAAATGTGTAAATTTTCAATAGTTAAATTTGGCCATTTAAAAATGGATTGTCTTGACTGTCAATTTATCTTTTTTTAATCATGAATGGTCAAATACAATGTTTGGGATATGCAGACTTCATTTTAAGTGTAATGTATCCATAGCTCTCAAGGGCTATCTAGGCTGAGTTACAAATCTGGGCATGTGCATCTAGAAATAAGTTCACCTTATCATATCTTAGAAAAATCTTTTGACCACTGTAGAGGCAACTTGTATGACTCAGTCTTGATGAAACTTGGTAAGAATGTTTATCTCGACAAAAAGAAGGCCGTCTTTGAATCTTGACTAAGTGGAGTAAAAAACCAGATCATCAGGCCATGTCTTCAATGATTGGTGTCCATGAACTCTGGTGAGTTTTTAAGGGCTGCCATGTTCCTCTTGTTTCAAGAATTGCATGTGTTTATTGTTCACAGAGCTGGCATTTCCTGAGAAGATATATCCTCTTGAGGTGCGGATTTATGAGACCTACAACCCTGGCTGTGTGGTGAGAATACTGGCCTGTGATTATGATGGCGAAACAGATGTGGACACAGGACTATGTAGGTAAGCTCTGTAGGTAAGCTCTGTAGGTAAGCTCTGTAGGAAAGCTCTGTAGGTAAGCTATGTAGGAAAGTTATGTAGGTAAGCTCTGTAGGTAAGCTATGTAGGTAAGCTATGTAGGTAAGCTCTGTAGGTAAGTTATGTAGGTAAGCTCTGTAGGTAAGCTCTGTAGGTAAGCTATGTAGGTAAGCTTGCCAAAAGGGTGAGGGGCTTAATGTTTGGTGTGTATAATTGACTCTACAAAGATTATACAAACCATGCCACAACTGGCCAGGCCCCAGGGGTCACATGATTTATATAGATTGATATTAAAAATAACTTAGAAAATCTCCCTTTTCTAAAATCACAAGGCCTAAACTCTTAATATTTGGTGTATTAGATCATCTTTTGGCCATTTTAAAGCTGGCCACGCCTCAGTATTCATATGATTTATTTAGATTTATGCAGCAAATAACTGTAAGAATGGCCTTATCCAGAACCACAAAGGTCAGGTGTTTAATATTTAGTGTGTAATATTGTTAAGTGGTCCTCGACCAAGTTCAAATCATGCTCTTGTAGTCTAAACTGGCTGAAACCCAGATGTCATATGATTTAGATAGACTAATAAACTAATAATTTTAAAAATCTTTCCAAAAACTGCAAACTGTTCGAACCTGACCACACTCCGTACAGCTCAGTGATCTAGTGCAATCTTGGCCCTTTTGTTAAAGTAATTACTTTTTATTATATTGTTGCAAGTTTATTTTGTGTAGAGCATATCTTTAAGATGTTTTAGCTGGAAATTAAGTGGTTAATTTAGTTACAATCTGTCATAAATAAAAAATATAAGAATGATTACATTTGTAGTTAAAACAGATAATGATTGCTTTGTGAAATTCTTGACCTAACATGGCTGTCCCAGAAGTATGATAGTGAATTGATTTCTCTCTGAAAGCACTCTCTCATGTATCAATAAGGACTGTTAAAAGCAGCGGTTTTTATAACCATTTCAATAGTTATGGACTTACAGGTGTTCCATAAAACAGTATGTATGCTGTGCATTTGTTACAGTCATGAGATTTCCCCTTATATTGTATTGTACATTTTCTGTTGGTGTTTCAGGTGCCGCTGGAAGACGTTATGGAGTGGAAGCCCTAGTAGAGTGGCCCCTGTGGCAAGGGTGTTCAGCCCACCCCTGGCACCCTGCCCCTTCCCTACTGAGTATGTTCAGTCTGCCCCTGACAACCTGCCCCCTTCCCTACTGAGTATGTACAGTCTGCCCCTGGCACCCTGCCCCATTCCCTACTGAGTATGTTCAGTCTACCCCTGGCACCCTGCCCCTTCCCTACTGAGTATGTTCAGCCCGCCCCTGGCATCCTGCCCCTTCCCTTCTGAGTATGTTCAGCCCTCCCCTGGCACCCTGCCCCCTTCCCTTCTGAGTATGTACAGTCTGCCCCTGGCACCTTGCCCCTTCCCTACTGAGTATGTTCAGTCCGCCCCTGGCATCCTGCCCCTTTCCTACTGAGTATGTTCAGCCCGCCCCTGGCACTCTGCCTCTTCCCTTCTGAGTATGTTTAGTCTGCCCTTGGCACCCTGCCCCTTCCGTACTGAGTATGTTCAGTCTGCCACTGACACCCTGCCCCTTCCCTACTGAGTATGTTCAATCTGCCCCTGGCACCCTGCCCCTTTCCTTCTGAGTATGTTCAGCCCACCTCTGGCATCCTGCCCCTTCCCTACTGAGTATGTTCAGTCTTCCCCTGGCACCCTACCCCTTCCCTACTGAGTATGTTCAGTCTGCCCCTGGCACCCTGCCCCAGGCACCCTGCCCCTTCCCTACTGAGTATGTTCAGTCTGACACTGACACCCTGCCCCTTCCCTACTGAGTATGTTCAGCCCGCCCCTGGCACCCTGCCCCATTCCCTACTGAGTATGTTCAGTCTGCCACTGACACCCTGCCCCTTCCCTCCTGAGTGTGTTTAGCCCAACCCTGGCAACCTGCCCCCTTCCCTTCTGAGTGTGTTCAGCCCACCCCTGGCACCCTGCCCCTTCCCTACTGAGTATGTTCAGCCCGCCCCTGGCACCCTGAAGCCAATTATATGAAAGGTCAAGGTCATATTTAGGCAGTGACCCTTTTTTGGTCCAATCATCATGAATCAGCTTGCACTTTTTCAGAATGGTTCAGTTCTTTTTGATCTCAGGTCTTAGAGCCCATGGCCTTCTTATTTTTAAGTATGAAAATTGCCTTCTTGTTGTTAAGTAGGAAAATCTTCATGAAGATATTTTATAAAAAATTATGCAGTACATGTATTGCTTGTGTTATATTGTTTGCTAATGTATGTTGTACTTGTTTGTAGTTTGCTACGTATTGAGGTGTGTCACGACATGTGTGACTACTACACAAACCTGGACGCTGTCTATGTCAGGGGAACCTCAATGTGTGACTACTACACCAACCTTGACACTGTCATCGTCAAGAGAACCTCAGGTAAACAAACACACACAGGTCACTGATCTTGTTATGTCTGTTACATCTAGTTTAAACCTATTTATGTTAGCTGGATTGCATCCAAAGCCTAAGGATAATTAAAAAGCTCTCGAGTCCATTTTCCTGGGTAGAACCAGCACTTGGTGTGTGAAGGGGAGATCTAAAAAAAGGCTCCCACAGTGGGGTTCAAACCCATGACCTCCTGGTTGCAAGGCAGACTTTAGACAGTTTACACCAAAGAGCTCAT
Source organism: Dreissena polymorpha (assembly GCF_020536995.1). Classification (NCBI taxonomy): domain Eukaryota; kingdom Metazoa; phylum Mollusca; class Bivalvia; order Myida; family Dreissenidae; genus Dreissena; species Dreissena polymorpha. The sequence continues at coordinate 44,595,602 of NC_068361.1, read as the reverse complement.
CTGAAACAACAATCGTTAAAATTGCAAAAAGCAAGTTCATCTACTTGTGATATTAAAAAGTGTATGCTGTACCATTTCAACTCCATATTCAATTGCTTATGACTCTGAGCTTAAGTTAAGCAATATTGTTCCCCTTTTAGCTCATTTAGCAGAAAATGCTTATGGTGATCTTTTGTTGTTTGTCTTTCATCAAGTGTGTTGTACAGCAACAACATCTACTTTGTGACAACTTTAGTCATACAGAATACTTTACCTTATGAAAAGTGTTAACGCAGAGTTGTGTACAGTTTTGGAGGTTGGTTTTCTACAGTCCATGCCCATTAATTTTGTCAAAGACCTAGAGATTCTCTAGGTCTTTGATTGTGTCAACATGTCCTAGTTGACAGCAGCTTATATAGTCAACATATAGTTCACACCAAGTCCTCGTATACAATGTAGTGCACTCTGGGTCCACACATAGTCAAAATCCTGTGTACACCTATTCCATATGTAGTATGCATCCATATCCATTATTTGTACACATTTCTAGTCCACACCTAGTCCATGTGCGGCCTAGCTAGCTTAGATGGTATGGCCCTGGACTCCAAATTCCGGGATCCCGGGTTTGATCCTTGACCCAGCCACATTACTTGTGTAGGGATTTGTCATGGAATTATTTCTGTGGCCATTCTCCACCTAGCTCTGATTCAAGCAGGGCAGTCGTAAGATCCTGGCATAAGTATGTGAACCTAGAACCGAAAAACCAGCAAACGCAGGAAGGAGAATGTAGGAGCGGTGGAGAATATGGCCAAATTTTGGTTCTTTTTATTGAAGAAAAAACGCCTTGAACTAGTACACCACTACTATAGCTACTATACTTCAAGTGCACGCATATAGTGCATGTGGCTTGTAAACACTTGTGCAGGCTTATCAAATACATATTCAGTTTAATCTCTTGTCATTTACATACATGTTGTAATCGTAATCTCAGATCCACCACTTGATGTAACCACGGCAACTAACAACTGTCAATCATTACCTCCCGCCGACAGTGAACCAACGCAGTCAGACAGTGGCTTGTTTTCCCTCCTGCCTGTAAGCTCTTATGACTTTAGAAACCCTTCTGGATAAAAAACATTATTGCTACTTGATAGATAATTTTTATTATCCTAATGACAAAATGTTTTATCCCTGAAAAGTCAAATGGATTTGGAAAGTCTTCTTCATAAACACAATATTACTACTTGATAGATATAATCCTAATGATAAAATGTTTTAATGTGGCTCACTATAGTTGACACCTGGGTATATGTCGGTGTTCAAAATGTGAGACTGCCAAGAATTTTTAATAATTGGCCTTGTGAAACTGATTTATGTTTATTTGAATATACTATGACAAGCATGTAAAAAGCCACAAGTCATGTTTTGTGTCATGTATACTGATATATACTGGAACCAATTTCTTACATATTCATTGAGGTTTAGTTCAACAAAGTGATATGGCGCTTCAGATCTTTTTTTATAAGCTCATCTATTTTTTGAAAAAAAATTATGAGCTATTGTCATCACCTTGGCGTCGGCGTCTGCGTCAGTGTAGGCGTTGGCGTCCGGTTAAGTTTTGCGTTTAGGTCCACTTTTCTCAGAAAGTATCAATGCTATTGCATTCAAACTTGGTACACTTACTTACTATCATGAGGGGACTGGGCAGGCAAAGTTAGATAACTCTGGCGTGCATTTTGACTGAATTATGTGCCCTTTTTATACTTAGAAAATTGAAAATTTTGGTTAAGTTTTGCGTTTAGGTCCACTTTTTTCAGAAAGTATCAATGCTATTGCATTCAAACTTGGTACACTTACTTACTATCATGAGGGGACTGGGCAGGCAAAGTTAGATAACTCTGGCGTGCATTTTGACAGAATTATGTGCCCTTTTTATACTTATAAAATTGAAAATTTTGGTTAAGTTTTGTGTTTAGGTCCATTTTATTCCTTAAGTATCAAAGCTATTGCTTTCATACTTGAAACTCTTACTGACTATCATAAGGGGACTGTGCAGGCAAAGTAATGTAACTCTGACTGGCATTTTGACAGAATTATGTGCCCTTTTTATACTTAGAAAATTGAAAATTTTGTTATGTTTTGTGTTTAGGTCCACTTTATTCCTACAGTATCAAAGCTATTGCTTTCATACTTGCAACACTTATTAACTATCGTAAGGGGACTGTGCAGGCAAAGTTATGTAACTCTGACTGGCATTTGGATGGAATTATGGGCCCTTTATACTTAGAAAATTGAAAGTTTGGTTAAGTTTTGTGTTTTGGTCCACTTTTCCCCTAAAGTATCATAGATATTGCTTTCATACTTGGAACACTCGCAAAATGTCATAAGGGTACAGTAAAAGGACAAGTTGCATAACTCTGGATGTCATTTTTACGGAATTATGGCCCTTTTTTGACTAAGTAACTTTGAATATATGGTTAAATTTTGTGTTTCGATCCACTTTACTTCTTAAGTATCAAGGCTATTCAAATACTTTCATGCTATCATGAGGTTACTGTACCTGGCAAGTTGAATTTTACCTTGACCTTTGAATGACCTTGACTCTCAAGGTCAAATTATTAAATTTTGCTAAAATTGCCATAACTTCTTTATTTATTATTAGATTTGATTGATACTTTGACAAAACTACTCTTACCTGACATACCACAATAGACTCCACCCAAACCATCGCCCGTGCCCCCCCTTCCCCCCCCCCCCGAATCCCCCCCCCACATTTTTTTTTTTTTTTTTTTTAAGATCATCTCACAAATGACCACCACACCCTCACACTATACCCCCATCACCCCACCCCCTCCCCCATTTTTTTTTTTTAAACGGTTAAAAAACAAAACTATTTATTTTTATTATTTTATGTTTGAAATACCGTCTAACCATCATCGCACCCAAGAATCCCCCCCCTCCCCCCACCCCCCCACCCGAACCCCCCACCCCCCCCCCCCCCCCCGGTAATTTTTTTTTTTTTTTTTTTTTTAAGATCATCTCACAAATTACCACCACACCCTCACACTATACCCCCACCTCCCCCCCCCAATTTTTTTTTTAAACGGTTAAAAAACACAAATATTTATTTTTATTATTTTATGTTTGAAATACCCTCCAACTATCGCACCCAAGAATCCCCACCCCCCCCACCCCCCCCCCACCAACCGAATTTTTTTTTCTCCTTTTTTTTTTGCATTTTTGGAACATAATGTAATAAATGTCCACACCCCCACACAATGCACCCCTCTTCACTCCACCCCTCCCTCCTTTGTGATTGAAAATGAGAGTCCCTTCACCTTTAAAAAGAAAATAGATGAGCGGTCTGCACCCGCAAGGCGGTGCTCTTGTTAATTTGGTCTGCAGCGTTCATTTTTCCCCAAACCTGATTTTTTCACTGAAAAGCTATTATAAGATTTGTTTTGTGTAATGATATACTTTATTAAAAAATGGGAGCTATAATTTGTCTGGTATAATGATGTCAATGTATGAATAAACAATTGGATCGTTGGAATTGAGCAAATAAAAAAAAACATTGAGCGCACACAAATTACAAAGTAAAAAATATTAATATTGTTTTATTAAATGGTCTGAATATACTGCCTATACTGCCTGAATATACTGCCTAAGTTTACTGATGATAGGCCTACAGTTTAATCTGGAAGAATGGAAGAAGTGGTCCAAACATGTATGGTATGCCCTTAGTTTGATATGCTTGCATAATAGTAGAAACTGCACATGGGTAGTTTTTAACAATCATAAACAGAATTGAAGCACTGGGCCAGATGATTGTATTCTTATGTTGTTAATGTCAATATATAACATTAAGAATGCATTTGCCAGAAATGTTCAAGAAATGTTCAGTGAACATGAACAAATATGTATTGCTAATCTTCATGTGGTTATGTGATTATGGCAATGGCATTCCTTGTACATGTATTATTGAACAAATTAATGATTTTCTTGTGAGGGTTATTTTTGTCTGTATTTGCCCGCAGGACGAAGTGATTCAGCTGATACTGAGCCTACTTGACCTGCTGTCCCTCTGTTGTGTCGCCCAGACCTGTAGGTAGGTAGTGAGTCTACTGGACCTGCTGTCCCTGTGTCATGTCACCCAGACCTGTAGGTAGGTAGTGAGCCTACTGGACCTGCTGTGCCTGTGTGTCATGTCGCCCAGACCTGTAGGTAGGTAGTGAGCCTACTGGACCTGCTGTCCCTGTGTGTCGTGTCACACAGACCTATAGGTATGTAGTGAGCCTACTGGACCTGCTGTCCCTGTTTCATGTCGCCCAGACCTGTAGGTAGGTAGTGAGTCTACTGGACCTGCTGTCCCTGTTTCATGTCGCCCAGACCTGTAGGTAGGCAGTGAGCCTACTGGACCTGCTGTCCCTGTGTGTCATGTCGCCGAGACCTGTAGGTAGGTAGTGAGCCTACTGGACCTGCTGTCACTATGTGTCATGTCGCCCAGACCTGTAGGTAGGTAGTGAGCCTACTGGACCTGCTGTCACTATGTGTCATGTCGCCCAGACCTGTAGGTAGGTAGTGAGTCTACTGGACTTGCTGTCCCTGTGTGTCATGTCGCCCAGACCTGTAGGTAGTCAGTGAGCCTACTGGACCTGCTGTCCCTGTGTCATGTCGCCCAGACCTGTAGGTAGGTAGTGAGTCTACTGGACCTGCTGTCCCTGTGTCATGTCGCCCAGACCTGTAGGTAGGTAGTGAGTCTACTGGACCTGCTGTCCCTGTGTCATGTCGCCCAGACCTGTAGGTAGGTAGTGAGCCTACTGGACCTGCTGTCCCTGTGTGTCATGTCGCCCAGACCTGTAGGTAGGTAGTGAGCCTACTGGACCTGCTGTCACTATGTGTCATGTCGCCCAGACCTGTAGGTAGGTAGTGAGTCTACTGGACTTGCTGTCCCTGTGTCATGTCACCCAGACCTGAAGGTAGGTAGTGAGTCTACTGGACCTGCTGTCCCTGTGTCATGTCGCCCAGACCTTAGATAGATAGTAAGTCTACTGAACCTGCTGTCCTTGTCATGTCGCCCAGACCTGTAGGTAGGTAGTGAGCCTACTTGACCTTCTGTCCCTGTGTTGTGTCACCCAGACCTGTAGGTAGGTAGTGAGTCTACTGAACCTGCTGTCCTTGTCATGTCGCCCAGACCTGTAGGTAGGTAGTGAGCCTACTGGACCTGCTGTCCCTGTGTGTCATGTCATCCAGACCTGTAGGTAGGTAGTGAGCCTACTGGACCTGCTGTCACTATGTGTCATGTCGCCCAGACCTGTAGGTAGGTAGTGAGCCTACTGGACCTGCTGTCACTATGTGTCATGTCGCCCAGACCTGTAGGTAGGTAGTGAGTCTACTGGACTTGCTGTCCCTGTGTGTCATGTCGCCCAGACCTGTAGGTAGTCAGTGAGCCTACTGGACCTGCTGTCCCTGTGTCATGTCGCCCAGACCTGTAGGTAGGTAGTGAGTCTACTGGACCTGCTGTCCCTGTGTCGTGTCGCCCAGACCTGTAGGTAGGTAGTGAGTCTACTGGACCTGCTGTCCCTGTGTCGTGTCGCCCAGACCTGTAGGTAGGTAGTGAGTCTACTGGACCTGCTGTCCCTGTGTCGTGTCGCCCAGACCTGTAGGTAGGTAGTGAGTCTACTGGACCTGCTGTCCCTGTGTCATGTCGCCCAGACCTGTTGGTAGGTAGTGAGCCTACTGAACCTGCTGTCCCTGTGTCGTGTCGCCCAGACCTTGTAGGTAGGTAGTGAGTCTACTGGACCTGCTGTCCTTGTTTTATGTCGCCCAGACCTGTAGGTAGGTAGTGAGTCTACTGAACCTGCTGTCCTTGTCATTTCACCCAGACCTGTAGGTAGGTAGTGAGCCTACTGGACCTCCTGTCCTTGTTTCATGTCGCCCAGACCTGTAGGTAGGTAGTGAGTCTACTGAACCTGCTGTCCTTGTCATTTCACCCAGACCTGTAGGTAGTCAGTGAGCCTATTGGACCTGCTGTCCCTGTGTCATGTCGCCCAGACCTGTAGGTAGGTAGTGAGTCTACTGGACCTGCTGTCCTTGTCATTTCACCCAGACCTGTAGGTAGGTAGTGAGTCTACTGGACCTGCTGTCCCTGTGTCGTGTCGCCCAGACCTGTAGGTAGGTAGTGAGTCTACTGAACCTGCTGTCCTTGTCATGTCGCCCAGACCTGTAGGTAGGTAGTGAGCCTACTTGACCTGCTGTCCCTGTGTCGTGTCGCCCAGACCTGTAGGTAGGTAGTGAGTCTACTGGACCTGCTGTCCTTGTTTCATGTCGCCCAGACCTGTAGGTAGGTAGTGAGTCAACTGGACCTGCTGTCCCTGTGTTGTGTCACCCAGACCTGTAGGTAGGTATTGAGTCTACTAGACCTGCTGTCCCTGTGTCATGTCACCCAGACTTGTAGGTAGGCAGTGAGTCTACTGGACCTCCTGTCCCTGTGTTGTGTCGCCCAGACATGTAGGTAGGTAGTGAGTCTACTGGACCTGCTGTCCCTGTGTCATGTCACCCAGACCTGTAGGTAGGCAGTGAGTCTACTGGACCTCCTGTCCCTGTGTCATGTTGCCCAGACCTCTAGGTAGGTAGTGAGTCTACTGGACCTGCTGTCCCTGTGTCATGTCACCTAAACCTGTAGGTAGGCAGTGAGTCTACTGGGCCTCCTGTCCCTGTGTCATGTCGCCCAGACCTGTTGGTAGGTAGTGAGTCTACTGGACCTGCTGTCCCTGTGTGTCGTGTCACCCAGACCTGTAAGTATGTAGTGAGTCTACTGGACCTGCTGTCTCTGTGTCATGTCACCCAAACCTGTAGGAAGCAGTGAGTCTACTGGACCTGCTGTCCCTGTGTCATTTCACCCAGACCTGTAGGTAGGTAGTGAGTCTACTGGACCTGCTGTCCCTGTGTCATGTCGCCCAGACCTGTAGGTAGGTAGTGAGCCTACTGGACCTGCTGTCCCTGTGTGTCATGTCGCCCAGACCTGTAGGTAGGTAGTGAGCCTACTGGAACTGCTGTCACTATGTGTCATGTCGCCCATACCTGTAGGTAGGTAGTGAGTCTACTGGACTTGCTGTCCCTGTGTCATGTCACCCAGACCTGTAGGTAAGCAGTGAGTCTACTGGACCTGCTGTCCCTGTGTCATTTCACCCAGACCTGTAGGTAGGTAGTGAGTCTACTGGACCTGCTGTCCCTGTGTCATGTCGCCCAGACCTGTAGGTAGGCAGTGAGTCTACTGGACCTGCTGTCCCTGTGTCATGTCACCCAGACCTGTAGGTAGGTAATGAGTCTACTGGACCTTCTGTCCCTGTGTCATGTCGCCCAGACCTGTAGGTAGGTAGTGAGCCTGCTTGACCTGCTGTCCCTGTGTCATGTCGCCCAGACCTTAGATAGATAGAGAGTCTACTGAACCTGCTGTCCTTGTCATGTCGCCCAGACCTGTAGGTAGGTAGTGAGCCTACTTGACCTGCTGTCCCTGTGTCGTGTCGCCCAGACCTGTAGGTAGGTAGTGAGTCTACTGGACCTGCTGTCCTTGTTTCATGTCGCCCAGACCTGTAGGTAGGTAGTGAGTCTACTGGACCTGCTGTCCCTGTGTTGTGTCACCCAGACCTGTAGGTAGGTATTGAGTCTACTAGACCTGCTTTCCCTGTGTCATGTCACCCAGACTTGTAGGTAGGCAGTGAGTCTACTGGACCTCCTGTACCTGTGTTGTGTCGCCCAGACCTGTAGGTAGGTAGTGAGTCTACTGGACCTGCTGTCCCTGTGTCATGTCACCCAGACCTGTAGGTAGGCAGTGAGTCTACTGGACCTCCTGTCCCTGTGTCATGTTGCCCAGACCTCTAGGTAGGTAGTGAGTCTACTGGACCTGCTGTCCCTGTGTCATGTCACCTAGACCTGTAGGTAGGCAGTGAGTCTACTGGACCTCCTGTCCCTGTGTCATGTCGCCCAGACCTGTTGGTAGGTAGTGAGTCTACTGGACCTGCTGTCCCTGTGTGTCGTGTCACCCAGACCTGTAAGTATGTAGTGAGTCTACTGTACCTGCTGTCCCTGTGTCATGTCACCCAAACCTGTAGGTAAGCAGTGAGTCTACTGGACCTGCTCTCCCTGTGTCATGTCGCCCAGACCTGTAGGTAGGCAGTGAGTCTACTGGACCTGCTGTCCCTGTGTCATGTCACCCAGACCTGTAGGTAGGTAATGAGTCTACTGGACCTGCTGTCCCTGTGTCATGTCGCCCAGACCTGTAGGTAGGCAGTGAGTCTACTGGACCTGCTGTCCCTGTGTCATGTCACCCAGACCTGTAGGTAGGTAATGAGTCTACTGGACATGCTGTCCCTGTGTCATGTCGCCAAGACCTGTAGGTAGGTAGTGAGCCTGCTTGACTTACTGTCCCTGTGTCGTGTCGCCCAGACCTGTAGGTAGGTAGTGAGTCTACTGGACCTGCTGTCCCTGTGTCATGTCGCCCAGACCTGTAGGTAGGTAGTGAGTCTACTGGACCTGCTGTCCCTGTGTTGTGTCACCCAGACCTGTACGTAGGTATTGAGTCTACTAGACCTGCTGTCCCTGTGTCATGTCACCCAGACTTGTAGGTAGGCAGTGAGTCTACTGGACCTCCTGTCCCTGTGTTGTGTCGTCCAGACCTGTTGGTAGGTAGTGAGTCTACTGCACCTGCTGTCCCTGTGTCATGTCACCCAGACCTGTAGGTAGGCAGTGAGTCTACTGGACCTGCTGTCCCTGTGTCATGTCACCCAGACCTGTAGGTTGGTAATGAGTCTACTGGACATGCTGTCCCTGTGTCATGTCGCCCAGACCTGTAGGTAGGTAGTGAGCCTGCTTGACCTACTGTCCCTGTGTCGTGTCGCCCAGACCTGTAGGTAGGTAGTGAGTCTACTGGATCTGCTGTCCCTGTGTCATGTCGCCCAGACCTGTAGGTAGGTAGTGAGTCTACTGGACCTGCTGTCCCTGTGTTGTGTCACCCAGACCTGTACGTAGGTATTGAGTCTGCTAGACCTGCTGTCCCTGTGTCATGTCACCCAGACTTGTAGGTAGGCAGTGAGTCTACTGGACCTCCTGTCCCTGTGTTGTGTCGTCCAGACCTGTAGGTAGGTAGTGAGTCTACTGGACCTGCTGTCCCTGTGTCATGTCACCCAGACCTGTAGGTAGGCAGTGAGTCTACTGGACCTGCTGTCCCTGTGTCATGTTCCCGGACCTGCAGGTAGGTAGTGAGTCTACTGGACCTGCTGTCCCTGTGTCATGTCGCCCAGACCTGTAGGTAGGCAGTGAGTCTACTGGACCTCCTGTCCCTGTGTGTCATGTTGCCCAGACCTGTAGGTAGGTAGTGAGCCTACTGGACCTGCTGTCCCTGTGTCATGTCACCCAAACCTCTAGGTAGGTATTGAGCCTACTGGACCTGCTGTCACTATGTGTCATGTCGCCCAGACCTGTAGGTACATGTAGGTAGTGCGCTAACTGGACCTGCTGTCCCTGTGTGGTGTCCCCCAGACCTGTAGGTACATGTAGGTAGTGAGTCTACTGGACCTGCTGTCCCTGTGTCATGTCGCCCAGACCTGTAGGTAGGTAGTGAGCCTACTGGACCTGCTGTCCCTGTGTGTCATGTCGCCCAGACCTGTAGGTAGGTAGTGAGCCTACTGGACCTGCTGTCCCTGTGTCATGACACCCAAACCTGTAGGTAGGTATTGAGCCTACTGGACCTGCTGTCACTATGTGTCATGTCGCCCAGACCTGTAGGTATGTAGTGAGCCTACTGGACCTGCTGTCCCTATGTGTGGTGTCGCCCAGACCTGTAGGTAGGTAGTGAGTCTACTGGACCTGCTGTCCTTGTGTCATGTCACCCAGACCTGTAGGTAGGTAGTGAGCCTACTGGACCTTCTGTCCCTGTGTCATGTCGCCCAGACCTTAGATAGATAGTGAGTCTACTGAACCTGCTGTCCTTGTCATGTCGCCCAGACCTGTAGGTAGGTAGTGAGCCTACTTGACCTTCTGTCCCTGTGTTGTGTCACCCAGACCTGTAGGTAGGTAGTGAGTCTACTGGACCTGCTGTCCTTGTGTCATGTCGCCCAGACCTGTAGGTAGGTAGTGAGTCTACTGGACCTGCTGTCCCTGTGTTGTGTCACCCAGACCTGTAGGTAGGTATTGAGTCTACTAGACCTGCTGTCCCTGTGTCATGTCACCCAGACTTGTAGGTAGGCAGTGAGTCTACTGGACCTCCTGTCCCTGTGTTGTGTCACCCAGACCTGTAGGTAGGTATTGAGTCTACTAGACCTCCTGTCCCTGTGTCATGTCACCCAGACTTGTAGGTAGGCAGTGAGTCTACTGGACCTCCTGTCCCTGTGTTGTGTCGCCCAGACCTGTAGGTAGGTAGTGAGTCTACTGGACCTGCTGTCCCTGTGTCATGTCACCCAGACCTATAGGTAGGCAGTGAGTCTACTGGACCTCCTGTCCCTGTGTCATGTCGCTCGGACCTGTAGGTAGGAAGTGAGTCTACTGGACCTGCTGTCCCTGTGTCATGTCACCCAGACCTGTAGGTAGGCAGTGAGTCTACTGGACCTGCTGTCCCTGTGTCATGTTCCCGGACCTGCAGGTAGGTAGTAAGTCTACTGGACCTGCTGTCCCTGTGTCATGTCGCCCAGACCTGTAGGTAGGCAGTGAGTCTACTGGACCTCCTGTCCCTGTGTGTCATGTTGCCCAGACCTGTAGGTAGGTAGTGAGCCTACTGGACCTGCTGTCCCTGTGTCATGTCACCCAAACCTCTAGGTAGGTATTGAGCCTACTGGACCTGCTGTGACTATGTGTCATGTCGCCCAGACCTGTAGGTACATGTAGGTAGTGAGCTAACTGGACCTGCTGTCCCTGTGTGGTGTCCCCCAGACCTGTAGGTACATGTAGGTAGTGAGTCTACTGGACCTGCTGTCCCTGTGTCATGTCGCCCAGACCTGTAGGTAGGTAGTGAGCCTACTGGACCTGCTGTCCCTGTGTGTCATGTCGCCCAGACCTGTAGGTAGGTAGTGAGCCTACTGGACCTGCTGTCCCTGTGTCATGACACCCAAACCTGTAGGTAGGTATTGAGCCTACTGGACCTGCTGTCACTATGTGTCATGTCGCCCAGACCTGTAGGTATGTAGTGAGCCTACTGGACCTGCTGTCCCTATGTGTGGTGTCGCCCAGACCTGTAGGTAGGTAGTGAGTCTACTGGACCTGCTGTCCTTGTGTCATGTCAGCCAGACCTGTAGGTAGGTAGTGAGCCTACTGGACCTTCTGTCCCTGTGTCATGTCGCCCAGACCTTAGATAGATAGTGAGTCTACTGAACCTGCTGTCCTTGTCATGTCGCCCAGACCTGTAGGTAGGTAGTGAGCCTACTTGACCTTCTGTCCCTGTGTTGTGTCACCCAGACCTGTAGGTAGGTAGTGAGTCTACTGGACCTGCTGTCCTTGTGTAATGTCGCCCAGACCTGTAGGTAGGTAGTGAGTCTACTGGACCTGCTGTCCCTGTGTTGTGTCACCCAGACCTGTAGGTAGGTATTGAGTCTACTAGACCTGCTGTCCCTGTGTCATGTCACCCAGACTTGTAGGTAGGCAGTGAGTCTACTGGACCTCCTGTCCCTGTGTTGTGTCACCCAGACCTGTAGGTAGGTATTGAGTCTACTAGACCTCCTGTCCCTGTGTCATGTCACCCAGACTTGTAGGTAGGCAGTGAGTCTACTGGACCTCCTGTCCCTGTGTTGTGTCGCCCAGACCTGCAGGTAGGTAGTGAGTCTACTGGACCTGCTGTCCCTGTGTCATGTCACCCAGACCTATAGGTAGGCAGTGAGTCTACTGGACCTCCTGTCCCTGTGTCATGTCGCTCGGACCTGTAGGTAGGAAGTGAGTCTACTGGACCTGCTGTCCCTGTGTCATGTCACCCAAGCCTGTAGGTAGGCAGTGAATCTACTGGACCTCCTATCCCTGTGTCGTGTCGCCCAGACCTGTAGGTAGTTAGTGAGTCTACTGGATCTGCTGTCCCTGTGTCATGTCACCCAAACCTGTAGGTAAGCAGTGAGTCTACTGGACCTCCTGTCCCTGTGTCATGTCACCCAGACCTGTAGGTAGGTAGTGAGCCTACTGGACCTGCTGTCCCTGTGTTGTGTCACCCAGACCTGTAGGTAGGTAGTGAGTCTGCTAGACCTGCTGTCCCTGTGTCATGTCGCCCAGACCTGTAGGTAGGCAGAGAGTCTACTGGACCTGCTGTCCCTGTGTCATGTCGCCCAGACCTGTAGGTAGACAGTGGGTCTACTGGACCTGCTGTCCCTGTGTCATGTCACCCAGACCTGTAGGTAGACAGTGGGTCTACTGGACCTGCTGTCCCTGTGTCATGTCACCCAGACCTGTAGGTAGGTAGTGAGTCTACTGGACCTTCTGTCCCTGTGTCATGTCACCCAGACCTGTAGGTAGGCAGTGAGTCTACTGGACCTGCTTTCCCTGTGTCATGTCACCAAGACCTGTAGGTAGGTAGTGAGTTTACTGGACATGCTGTCCCTGTGTCGTGTCACCCAGACCTGTAGGTAGGTAGTGAGTCTACTGGACCTGCTGTCCCTGTGTGTCGTGTCGCCCAGACCTGTAGGTAGGTAGTGAGTCTACTGGACCTCCTGTCCCTGTGTCATGTCACCCAGACCTGTAGGTAGGTAGTGAGTCTGCTAGACCTGCTGTCCCTGTGTCATGTCGCCGAGACCTGTAGGTAGGTAGTGAGTCTACTGGACCTCCTGTCGGTGTCATGTCGCCCAGACCTTTAGGTATGCAGTGTGATTTGGGTACCAGAAATTACATTGCTTTAAGTGTTGGGGAGGCCTGTAGATGCATGATAAGTAACTGTTTGGAAGTCTAATTAAGTGTGTTTATTTATCTGTAACCTCTACTAGTGAAGAGCGTATACTCCAATCAGCATGTCTCCCTGTCTATCTGTTGATGTTTTTTGTATATTTTAATTTTGAGACCATTCAATAATATCCTGTTTAGTTTTGCACTGGCCACTTTCAGGCTGCTCTATCAACACAGCTATGACAGCCTGCAGTACACAGAGCTCAATCTACAACCCTTCTGGACTCAGGTGAGCCACTCACACTTATCAATCTACAACCCTTCTGGACTCAGGTGAGCCACTCACACTTATCAATCTACAACCCTTCTGGACTCAGGTGAGCGACTCACACTTATCAATCTACAACCCTTCTGGACTCAGGTGAGCCACTCACACTTATCAATCTACAACCCTTCTGGACTCAGGTGAGCCACTCACACTTATCAATCTACAACCGTTCTGGACTCAAGTGAGCCACTCACACTTATCAATCTACAAACCTTCTGGACTCAAGTGAGCCACTCACACTTATCAATCTACAACCCTTCTGGACTCAAGTGAGCCACTCACACTTATCAATCTACAACCCTTCTGGACTCAGGTGAGCCACTCACACTTATCAATCTACAACCCTTCTAGACTCAGGTGAGCGACTCACACTTATCAATCTACAACCCTTCTGGACTCAGGTGAGCCACTCACACTTATCAATCTACAACCCTTCTGGACTCAGGTGAGCCACTCACACTTATCAATCTACAACCCTTCTGGACTCAGGTGAGCCACTCACACTTATCAATCTACAACCGTTCTGGACTCAAGTGAGCCACTCACACTTATCAATCTACAACCCTTCTGGACTCAGGTGAGCCACTCACACTTATCAATCTACAACCCTTCTGGACTCAGGTGAGCCACTCACACTTATCAATCTACAACCCTTCTGGACTAAGGTAAGCCACTCACACATATCAATCTACAACCCTTCTGGACTCAGGTGAGCCACTCACACTTATCAATCTACAACCCTTCTGGACTCAGGTGAGCCACTCACACTTATCAATCTACAACCCTTCTGGACTCAGGTGAGCCACTCACACTTATCAATCTACAACCCTTCTGGACTCAGGTGAGCCACTCACACTTATCAAAGTATTCTATTGAAAATATTTTTTTAATGATTTCTCTTTTGAGTACAGGTTTAATTATGTCAGTTTCATACTAAAAAAATAATTACATAACTTTAAATAATTACATATTACTACTTTCTGAAATTGTTAAGTTAATCTGTAATGTACTTAGATAGGCACATATATTGTATGAGTGCTGTTAATGATGCCCCCAGATATGTACATATATTGTTTTAGTGCTGGTAATGATGCCCCCAGATAGGGACATATATTATATGAGTGCTGTTAATGATGCCCCCAGATATAGGGACATATATTATATGAGTGCTGTTAATGATGCCTCCAGATATAGGGACATATATTATATGAGTGCTGTTAATGATGCCCCCAGATATAGGGACATATATTATATGAGTGCTGTTAATGATGCCTCCAAATATAGGGACATATATTATATGAGTGCTCCCCAGATAGGGACATATATTATATGAGTGCTGTTAATGATGCCCCCAGATATAGGGACATATATTATATGAGTGCTGTTAATGATGCCTCCAAATATAGGGACATATATTATATGAGTGCTGTTAATGATGCCCCCAGATAGGGACATATATTATATGAGTGCTGTTAATGATGCCCCCAGATAGGGACATATATTATATGAGTGCTGTTAATGATGCCCCCAGATAGGGACATATATTATATGAGTGCTGTTAATGATGCCCCCAGATATAGGGACATATATTATATGAGTGCTGTTAATGATGCCCCCAGATATAGGGACATATATTATATGAGTGCTGTTAATGATGCCCCCAGATAGGGACATATATTATATGAGTGCTGTTAATGATGCCCCCAGATAGGGACATATATGAGTGCTGTTAATGATGCCCCCAGATAGGGACATATATTATATGAGTGCTGTTAATGATGCCTCCAGATATAGGGACATATATTATATGAGTGCTGTTAATGATGCCCCCAGATAGATGACTGCGCTCTCAAGAGTCTGCTGGGCCGCTCTCACTTTCTGCAAAGATTCAACCTGTCCTGGTGCCATGGCAACCTGCTCACAGAGACCGCCTTTACCATGTATGGAATAGACATGCAATGCTTTCACGAGAATTTTTAGTTTAATTATTAATTAAAAATGCGTAGCAGAGATCTTGTTATGATAATTTTTTGTAGAACCTAATGTGTTTAAGAAAGTATTGTAGTTTCAATGAAGGGAGGCATGTAATAATTGCAAAGTGTCCATCTCTTCGTCAGTCTGTTGCTTTTTGTTTGTGGAATATCATCTAGGATATTGAAAGGATTCAAAAGGAACTTATATATAACATTATAAATAATAATATATATTTTTATATTATTTTTAATATATAAATGAGATCTTTAAAGGGAAGGGCAGAGTACAGGGACTACAAAACTAAGATTTACTTAGTTTATGCCCTTTTTTTATGCCCCCGGATCGAACGATCGGGGGTATATTGTTTTTGGCCTGTTTGTCTGTCATTTTGTCTCCAAACTTTTAACCTTGGTTAAACGTTGGTTAAACTTTTGCAATAACTTTTGCAATATTGAAGATACCAACTTGATATTTGGCATGCATGTGTATCTCATGGAGCTGCACATTTTGAGTGGTGAAAGGTCAAGGTCATCCTTCAAGGTCAAAGGTCAAATATATGACTTCAAAGCGGCGCAATTGGGGACATTGTGTTTCTGACAAACACATCTCTTGTTTGAATTGTGTGAGTGTAGAGCATAAAATTGTAATTGTATTAAAGATATTTGTGTTTCTGACAAACACATCTCTTGTTTGAATTGTGTGAGTGTAGAGCATAACATTGTAATTGTATTAAAGATATTTAAATAAAACTTGTACATTTCATAGAGGACATTAGTATATAGACCACTTTGTTTGTAGGTTCATGGAGGGTTGTGGTACCAGTCTGCGTTGCTTGTACTTGGCATCATGTAACTTTGTGTCACATGACAGTCTTTCTTCTATATCTGAGTACTGCCCAAATCTTGCAGGTTGGTATTTGAATGTACTGAGTAATATGTGAAAACTGTATATGGTCTCATTGTTATTGCAATAATGAGAACACGTACTGTTTCCACATTTTTGAGTTCAGCTAAGCAACGTTGCCAACAGTGAGCTATTTAGATTGCCTTTTGTACATCAAGTTGTGTTCCATGCATTGTAAAGGTTTACCCTGTAGACACTCTAGAAGTCACATTTATTGCCCAATTTTCATGAAACTTTGCTTGACCGATTATATTTTGGCAATGTTTGGAACTGGGTCACGTGGGATCAGAAGTTAGTTCACAAGTGGAAAATAAAAGAAAATATTGTGAACACTCTAGAAGCAAAAGCTTTTGCACAATCTTCATGAAATTTAGTGAGAACATTTGTTCTTAATAAATTGGGTCATGAGGGGTCAAAAAATAAATTAATAAGTATTATTAAAGACAACTTTATGAAACTTGGTCAGAAAATTTCTCCCAATGATACATCAGTAGATTTTGAAAGTGGGTCATGTGAAGTCAAAACTAGAGCACTAGGTCATCAAAGATGCTTGTTGAGACTCTAGGGTCACATTTATAGCCTAATCTGCATGAAACTTGGTCAGAATGTTTGTCTGAATAATATCTCGAATGAGTTTGAAACTGGGTCATGTGTGTTCAAAAACAAGATCACTAAGCTTGAGCACACTCTCGAGGCCTCATTTATTGCCCAATGTTCATAAAACTTGGTCAGTACATTTTATCTAATTGATATCTGAGCCAAATATAAAACTGGGTTTATTTTGGGTAAAAAAAACTAAATCACCAGGTAAAATCATAAGAAAAAGCTTGTTTTTTATATGAGAAGCCACATTTATCTTTAATAAACTTGGTTGGACCTTATGATTTAATTGTAAACTTTGACTCTGGATTAAGGATAAAAGAAAGGCTCTGATTTCTCGAAAATCCTTTAGCCTGTTTTTATGGGATTACCTTAAGCTAACATTTTATATTGCAATAAAATATGGAAAATATTCATTATAAAATACTACAAGCTTTAATTGAAAAGTATATGTCAACTTATCACAATTAATGCTATTTTGGACACCACAATCAACTTTCAAAATAAATTTATGAATCAATGAATAAATTGATTAGCCATATTTTCTTAAACAATTCGTAACTATTTTTTTTAAAGAAGTCTTTGCCATTTAACTAGGTCAAATTCAAGAAAAAGGATTTGAAGTCTCAAGTGGCCACATTTATTGACTTATCTTCATTCAACTTACTCTGATCATGATTTCCAGTCTGAGTTTGAAGATGAATGTAGGTTTGTCAAAAATATGGCTGCCTGGTGTTAAGGCTTTTGTAAGCGTATTATGAATCCTTGTAGAAACTGCTCAGAACATTTAAGTTTTCTTGTCGCCCATGTGAGCACCTTTGGTACTCTTGTTTTCAAAGTGCATTTTTGAAAAAAAAAGTTGTTGTTAACAATTTTCTTTCAATCATCTTTTCAAGATAGTCAACAATAGTGCAGAAAACAAAACCCTGCTGTTTGTTTTGCATTATTTGTTTCTTAACATGGTTATTTATATGCTATTAGATTAATTATTTACCCCTAAAAAGTTGATTCCACATGCTTGCTTTTAGAGTTGGACTTGTCCAGCTGTACCCATATTGATCAAGAGCGGTTTGATGCTTTGGCTCGTCTTACCAAACTGGAGTACCTGAATCTGTACCGCACACACATTGAGCAAGAGGCCATCACCAGTATTATACGGTATGTCCCTCCCCCCCTTGACTAGCATCATCCAGTACCCACCTTCCACCTTGACCAGTAAAGTCCAGTAATTGCCTCCCACCTTGACCAGTAAAGTCTGGTAAATAACTCGTACAATGACTAGAATACACCTGCCACCTTGACCAGTAAAGCTGGGCAAATAACTCCCTCAATGATTAGCCACATCCAGTAACAACCTCCCACCTTGACCAGTAAAGTCTGGTAAATAACTCCCTCAATGATAAGCATCATCCAGTAACAACCTCCCACCTTGACCAGTAAAGTCTGGTAGATAACTCCCTCAATGATGAGCATCATCCAGTAACAACCTCCCACCTTGACCAGTAAAGTCTGGTAAATAACTCCCTCAATGATTAGCATCATCCAGTAACAACCTCCGACCTTGACCAGTAAAGTCTAGTAAATAACTCCCTCAATGATTAGCCACATCCAGTAACAACCTCACACCTGACCAGTAAAGTCTGGTAAATAACTCCCTCAATGATTAGCATCATCCAGTAACAACCTCCCACCTTGACAAGTAAAGTCTGGTAAATAACTCCCTCAATGATTAGCATCATCCAGTAACAACCTCACACCTGACCAGTAAAGTCTGGTAAATAACTCCCTCAATGATTAGCATCATCCAGTAACAACCTCCCACCTTGACCAGTAAAGTCTGGTAAATAACTCCCTCAATGATTAGCATCATCCAGTAACAACCTCCCACCTTGACCAGTAAAGTCTGGTAGATAACTCCCTCAATGATGAGCATCATCCAGTAACAACCTCCCACCTTGACCAGTAAAGTCTGGTAAATAACTCCCTCAATGATTAGCATCATCCAGTAACAACCTCCCACCTTGACCAGTAAAGTCTGGTAGATAACTCCCTCAATGATGAGCATCATCCAGTAACAACCTCCCACATTGACCAGTAAAGTCTGGTAAATAACTCCCTCAATGATTAGCATAATCCAGTAACAACCTCCCACCTTGACCAGTAAAGTCTAGTAAATAACTCCCTCAATGATTAGCATCATCCAGTAACAACCTCACACCTGACCAGTAAAGTCTGGTAAATAACTCCCTCAATGATTAGCATCATCCAGTAACAACCTCCCACCTTGACCAGTAAAGTCTGGTAGATAACTCCCGCAATGATGAGCATCATCCAGTAATAACCTCCCACATTGCCCAGTAAAGTCTGGTAAATAACTCCCTCAATGATTAGCATCATCCAGTAACAACCTCCCACCTTACCAGTAAAGTCTGGTAAATAACTCCCTCAATGATTAGCATCATCCAGTAACAACCTCCCACCTTGACCAGTAAAGTCTGGTAAATAACTCCCTCAATTATTCAGTGCCTTCCCCCAGGAATTTGTTCAGGCGCCCCGGGGGTGGGTTCGGCAGGGGTGTCCCATCCCGACGTTGATTTTTTTTTAATTTAACGTGTCAATTCACATTATGTGGTGCGTTATAACTCGAAGAAAAACAGCGTCAAAAGACGTCATTTGGTGCGCTATGACTCTTCAAAAAAATCCCCCAGTCATTTAAAAATATATTTTTTTATATTGTTTGTTTTAAAACTTTTCCGCACAGATAGTAAAATCCCGACTCGAACGATTCCCCAATACATCCGTTTCAACCCGACTCTATTACTGTATACTTACTATTTTTCAAGTTTCTATTTATTAGCAGATAATCCCGTTTATTCCGTTTTTATCAATCTCTTTCTGGTAAATATTTACGATAAAAGCTTTCAGTTTTTTCTTTAACACAAACCTTGCCATTTTTAAGTGACTATTTATAGATTTGATGAAATATTGCCTCTGAATATGCGTCAATCCCCTGACCTGTTGTGCGCTTGTTAAAACGCTCAATACACGCCATTTGTATGCAATAGACGCGACGTTGTACATGCTGCATAATTTTCGCGCTCTTTTTAATTGAGAAAAAGATTCGACACAAAAAAAATTTGCATTGCTAATTTGAAGCAAAAATATTTAACGTTGCGGTAACATTTACATTCGGAAGTGTGTTTCGGATTAAAAACGCGTTAACGTCGACTTACGGTAATGGGTTTCGGATTACAAATTTAATTATTCCCATTTGAGATTTCAACAAATATTAACCGTTGCGTTATAAATTCAACGATAATTTGTTTACACACTTTACGAGTCGAATAAATGTTTAGACGGAATTATGCATGAAATTCACGTCCACGAGGATCACGGCCGGTTGCCATCATCAGTCTTCTAACTATCGATTATCGGACGAAACATTTACAAGTGTGCGTAATTAATTCAACGAAAATTTGTTAAAGCGCATTACGTGTCGAATAAATGTCAGAAAAACGAGGTGAATCAGTTCTATAAATGGACATGTTGAAATATACATGTATACATGTAATTAAATACATTGTTATCACATAATTGTAACCGCTATAATAATTAATTGTTTACCACTTGCAATTAATTTCTCGTATTAATTATGAGTCATAGGTAACACTTGTTTACAGTAAAAAGGTGTGATGATGATGCCCGAAACCGTCTTTAATGTTCTGTACTGTACTAATTACCGGTTTTATATTACTCAAATGGTACAACTACTTGCTAATCAAGCTGCGATAAACTCTTACTTCATGCCCGAAGTCAATCAAAAATAATGGTCGATAGTTAACCCCGCCCTCATAAGCATTCGCGTAACCGATTGGACAATGAACTTCACAGTTTGACGACTGGAAAGTTACCAGATACATCCTTGTCAGCATTTAAATGACCGTGTAATGTGGCTAGAATAATCGATACGCGCGTCATGCTATTCTATTATCAGTGGATTATCCATTACCCCATGTGGTGTTTATGGCGATTACTTGTGAAAGTAGGTACCGAGTGCTCTTTTAAAACAGGGAATATTGATACACTGATAGCGAAACCTTGATTTTTCTGGACAATCTCCACTTTCTTTTACTGAAGAATACACTGATCGGAAAATTTCAAGCGCCCCGGGGACTCTGATTTCGAAATTCAAGCGCCCCGGCAAGGGGCGCTTAAATGGCCTGGGGAAGACCCTGATGATTAGCATCATCCAGTAACAACCTCACACCTGACCAGTAAAGTCTAGTAAATAACCCCCTCAATGATTAGCATCATCCAGTAACAACCTCACACCTGACCAGTAAAGTCTAGTAAATAACTCCCTCAATGATTAGCATCATCCAGTAACAACCTCCCACCTTACCAGTAAAGTCTGGTAAATAACTCCCTCAATGATTAGCATCATCCAGTAACAACCTCCCACCTTGACCAGTAAAGTCTAGTAGATAACTCCCTCAATGATTAGCATCATCCAGTAACAACCTCCCACATTGACCAGTAAAGTCTGGTAGATAACTCCCTAAATGATTAGCATCATCCAGTAACAACCTCCCACCTTGACCAGTAAAGTCTGGTAAATAACTCCCTCAATGATTAGCATCATCCAGTAACAACCTTCCACCTTGACCAGTAAAGTTTAGTAAATAACTCCCTCAATGATTAGCATCATCCAGTAACAACCTCACACCTGACCAGTAAAGTCTGGTAAATAACTCCCTCAATGATTAGCATCATCCAGTAACAACCTTCCACCTTGACCAGTAAAGTCTAGTAAATAACTCCCTCAATGATTAGCATCATCCAGTAACAACCTCACACCTGACCAGTAAAGTCTGGTAAATAACTCCCTCAATGATTAGCATCATCCAGTAACAACCTCACACCTGACCAGTAAAGTCTGGTAAATAACTCCCTCAATGATTAGCATCATCCAGTAACAACCTCCCACCTTACCAGTAAAGCCTGGTAGATAACTCCCTCAATGATTAGCATCATCCAGTAACAACCTCCCACCTTGACCAGTAAAGTCTGGTAAATAACTCCCTCAATGACCTGCATGATCTTTTAGTACTTCCCATGTTGACTAGCTTTTACCAGTTTTTCTCCTTGTATCTTTCAGTTCCTGTCTGAAGTTACAACATCTAAATCTCGGCTCTGCCAACTGTATTCAGAGTTATGATGATGTCTTATATGAGCTGGGAACACATTCCAAGTAGGAACTATTAGTAGTACCAACTTTTTATAGGTTATTATAATATTGACTGTAATAATAATGTTTTGTCATTATATATTCAAATAAGGAGAAACGCAATACAACAATGTATATGATTTATTAGCCATTATGGCCATTGTCACCAATGCTTAGCAAACATTAATCATTTTGGGTAATATTTGTAATGTATGGACCCCATTGGAAATAAGCTTTCAGCTTAATGGGTTATCCATAGGTCCTTAGCATTCATGCTCATATGAACCTACTTCAGTTACAGAACTTCTGTATTGGTAAAAGTATGCATACAGTAACAGCGTTTTATTTGATGCTCTTAAATTGTAAATTTTAAACCAGCCTAGTCTTAATTCTTTGAAATCTGTGATATATTCTATGTCTATGCGTCATATATTTGTATGTGCTATTGACCTTAAATGTAAATACATAAATATATAAATAAATAAAAATATATATATATGTTTCATTTAAATTACAAAACATTAGTCTGACACCAAACAGCAAGTCATAACTGGTATCTGCCTTGTGCATTTATATTTTCAATAAGATAGCAATACAAAAGCCTGGTCCATTATATTGATTGCATCGATCAATAACTATTATAAAAAAAATATTTTCATGTGCGCTGCATTTATTTATGTCGCAATATGAACGTTTACTAAATCATTATATATGTTGCAACATGTCAGACAGTTGGTCTCGCTGGATCTATGGCGGAGTCGCACAGTGACAGACGAGGGTCTGAAGCACCTGTCTCTAGGCTGTCCTGACCTGCAGGAGATAGACCTGGGCTGGTGGTGAGTGTGGCCACTCCAATGTAGTACCATTAGACAGTTGATTGCTATGTGCCCTTATGTTTTATATCTGTCTTACAACCTTGAATAGTTAATTACCATGTGTCCTAGTTTTTATTTTGTCTTATAGCCTTGAATAGTTAATTGCCATGTATCCTAGTTTTTATGTCTGTCTTACAGCCTTGAATAGTTAATTGTCATGTATTCTAGTTTTTATGTCTGTCTTACAGCCTTGAATAGTTTATTGTCATGTCCCCTAGTTTTTATGTCTGTCTTACAGCCTTGAATAGTTAATTGTCATGTATCCTAGTTTTTATGTCTGTCTTACAGCCTTGAATAGTTTATTGTCATGTATTCTAGTTTTTATGTCTGTCTTACAGCCTTGAATAGTTTATTGTCATGTATCCTAGTTTTTATGTCTGTCTTACAGCCTTGAATAGTTTATTGTCATGTATCCTAGTTTTTATGTCTGTCTTACAGCCTTGAATAGTTTATTGTCATGTATCCTAGTTTTTATGTCTGTCTTACAGCCTTGAATAGTTAATTGTCATGTATCCTAGTTTTTATGTCTGTCTTACAGCCTTGAATAGTTTATTGTCATGTATCCTAGTTTTTATGTCTGTCTTACAGCCTTGAATAGTTTATTGTCATGTATCCTAGTTTTTATGTCTGTCTTACAGCCTTGAATAGTTAATTGTCATGTATCCTAGTTTTTATGTCTGTCTTACAGCCTTGAATAGTTTATTGTCATGTATCCTAGTTTTTATGTCTGTCTTACAGCCTTGAATAGTTTATTGTCATGTATCCTAGTTTTTATGTCTGTCTTACAGCCTTGAATAGTTAATTGTCATGTATCCTAGTTTTTATGTCTGTCTTACAGCCTTGAATAGTTAATTGTCATGTATCCTAGTTTTTATGTCTGTCTTACAGCCTTGAATAGTTTATTGTCATGTATCCTAGTTTTTAACCAGGTTTTCCGAAGGAAAAAACTGGTTATTAGATTGGCGAATGCGGGCGGGCTGGCTGGCTGGCGGGCTGGCTGGCTGGCGGGCTGGCTGGCTGGCTGGCGGGCTGGCGGAATAAGCTTGTCCGGGCCATAACTATGTCGTTCATTGTCAGATTTTAAAATCATTTGGCACATTTGTTCACCATCATTGGACGGTGTGTCGCGCGAAATAATTACGTCGATATCTCCAAGGTCAAGGTCACACTTTGAGTTCAAAGGTCAAAAATGGCCATAAATGAGCTTGTCCGAGCCATAACTATGTCGTTCATCGTCAGATTTTAAAATCATTTGGCACATTTGTTCACCATCATTGGACGGTGTGTCGCGCGAAATAATTACGTCGATATCTCCAAGGTCAAGGTCACACTTTGAGTTCAAAGGTCAAAAATGGCCATAAATGAGCTTGTCCTGGCCATAACTATGTCATTCATTGTGAGATTTTAAAATCATTTGGCACATTTGTTCACCATCATGGGACGGTGTGTCCCACGAAAGAATCACGTCAATATCTCCAATGTCAAGGTCGCCACGACTAAAAATAGATTTAAAAAAAAAAAAATTACAAAGGGGGTTAATTTTTTTTGGTCATTTCAAAAGTTCAGTTTGAGTTTTCTCCCTTTATCAGATTTTTTTTTCACAATGAAAACCTGGTTTTGTGACAATTTTGTCCCTTGTTATGTCTGTCTTACAGCCTTGAATAGTTAATTGTCATGTATCCTAGTTTTTATGTCTGTCTTACAGCCTTGAATAGTTTATTGTCATGTATCCTAGTTTTTATGTCTGTCTTACAGCCTTGAATAGTTAATTGTCATGTATCCTAGTTTTTATGTCTGTCTTATAGCCTTGAATAGTTTATTGTCATGTCCCCTAGTTTTTATGTCTGTCTTACAGCCTTGAATAGTTAATTGTCATGTATCCTAGTTTTTATGTCTTGTCATGTATCCTAGTTTTTATGTCTGTCTTACAGCCTTGAATAGTTAATTGTCATGTATCCTAGTTTTTATGTCTGTCTTATAGCCTTGAATAGTTTATTGTCATGTCCCCTAGTTTTTATGTCTGTCTTACAGCCTTGAATAGTTAAATGTCATGTATCCTAGTTTTTATTTCTGTCTTACAACCTTGAATAGCTTATTGCTATGTGTCCTAATGTTTTTTTTTCGTCTTGCAGCCTTGAATAGTTAATTGCCATGTATCCTAGTTTTTATTTCTGTCTTGCACCCTTGAATAGGTAATTACTATGTGTCTTAATGTTTCATTGTTGTCTTACAGCCTTGAATAGTTAATTGCCATGTATCCTAGTTTTTATTTCTGTCTTGCAGCCTTGAATATATATTGCCATGTATCCTAGTTTTTATTTCTGTCTTACAACCTTGAATAGTTAATTGCTATGTGTCTTAATGTTTTATTTCTGTCTTACAGCCTTGAATAGTTAATTGCTATGTGTCTTAATGTTTTATCTCTGTCTTACAGCCTTGAATAGTTAATTGCCATGGTTTCTCAGCCTGATTGCTGTTTTTTCACCATCAAGCAATTGATTGTCATTTAGTGATCTCTTACATTATCATGCAGGTGATTGCCATGTGTTCTTATTTGTCAGTCCTGTGTTACATCCTGAAGCAGTTGATTGCAATGTGATATTGTTTGTAAGTCTTGTGTTTCATTCTCAAGCAGTTGATTATCATGTGTTCTCATCTTTCAGTCCTTTGTGACATTCATTAGCAATTGATTGCCTTGTGTTCTAATATTTGAGACCAACGTCACATTAATAAGCAGTTGATTGCAAAATGTCCTCATAATTTAATCCCACGCTATTTCATTGAGCGGTTGATTGCCATGTGTCCTCATATTTCAGTCCAATGTTACATCAACAAGCTGTTAATTACCAAGTGTGCTCATATATCAGCCCCAATGTTGCATCAATGAGTTGTATATTACCAAGTGTCAACTTATATCAGCCCCAATGTTGCATCAATGAGCTGTATATTACCAAGTGTCCACTTATATCAGCCCCAATGTTGCATCAATGAGCTGTATATTACCAAGTGTGCTCATATATCAGCCCCAATGTTGCATCAATGAGCAATTGATTGCCAAGTGTGCTCATATTTCAGTCCATGTTACATCAATGAGTTGTATATTACCAAGTGTCCACTTATATCAGCCCCACTGTTGCATCAATGAGCTGTATATTACCAAGTGTCCTCATATATCAGCCCCAATGTTGCATCAATGAGCTGTATATTACCAAGTGTGCTCATATATCAGCCCCAATGTTGCATCAATGAGCAATTGATTGCCAAGTGTCCTCTTATATCAGCCCCAATGTTGCATCAATGAGTTGTATATTACCAAGTGTCCTCTTATATCAGCCCCAATGTTGCATCAATGAGCTGTATATTACCAAGTGTGCTCATATATCAGCCCCAATGTTGCATCAATGAGCTGTATATTACCAAGTGTGCTCATATATCAGCCCCAATGTTGCATCAATGAGCTGTATATTACCAAGTGTCCTCATATATCAGCCCCAATGTTGCATCAATGAGCTGTATATTACCAAGTGTCCTCATATATCAGCCCCACTGTTGCATCAATGAGCTGTATATTACCAAGTGTCCTCATATATCAGCCCCAATGTTGCATCAATGAGCTGTATATTACCAAGTGTGCTCATATATCAGCCCCCATGTTACATCAATGAGCTGTATATTACCAAGTGTCCTCTTATATCAGCCCCAATGTTGCATCAATGAGCTGTATATTACCAAGTGTTCTCTTATATCAGCCCCAATGTTGCATCAATGAGCTGTATATTACCAAGTGTCCTCATATATCAGCCCCAATGTTGCATCAATGAGCAATTGATTGCCAAGTGTCCTCTTATATCAGCCCCAATGTTGCATCAATGAGTTGTATATTACCAAGTGTCCACTTATATCAGCCCCAATGTTGCATCAATGAGCTGTATATTACCAAGTGTCCTCTTATATCAGCCCCAATGTTGCATCAATGAGCTGTATATTACCAAGTGTCCTCATATATCAGCCCCAATGTTGCATCAATGAGTTGTATATTACCAAGTGTCCACTTATATCAGCCCCACTGTTGCATCAATGAGCTGTATATTACCAAGTGTCCTCATATATCAGCCCCAATGTTGCATCAATGAGCTGTATATTACCAAGTGTCCTCATATATCAGCCCCAATGTTGCATCAATGAGCAATTGATTGCCAAGTGTGCTCATATTTCAGTCCATGTTACATCAATGAGCAGTATATTACCAAGTGTCCTCATATATCAGCCCCAATGTTGCATCAATGAGCTGTATATTACCAAGTGTCCTCATATATCAGCCCCAATGTTGCATCAATGAGCAATTGATTGCCAAGTGTGCTCATATTTCAGTCCATGTTACATCAATGAGTTGTATATTACCAAGTGTCCACTTATATCAGCCCCACTGTTGCATCAATGAGCTGTATATTACCAAGTGTCCTCATATATCAGCCCCAATGTTGCATCAATGAGCTGTATATTACCAAGTGTCCTCATATATCAGCCCCAATGTTGCATCAATGAGCAATTGATTGCCAAGTGTCCTCTTATATCAGCCCCAATGTTGCATCAATGAGTTGTATATTACCAAGTGTCCACTTATATCAGCCCCACTGTTGCATCAATGAGCTGTATATTACCAAGTGTGCTCATATATCAGCCCCAATGTTGCATCAATGAGCTGTATATTACCAAGTGTGCTCATATATCAGCCCCAATGTTGCATCAATGAGCTGTATATTACCAAGTGTGCTCATATATCAGCCCCAATGTTGCATCAATGAGCTGTATATTACCAAGTGTCCTCATATATCAGCCCCAATGTTGCATCAATGAGCTGTATATTACCAAGTGTGCTCATATATCAGCCCCAATGTTGCATCAATGAGCTGTATATTACCAAGTGTCCACTTATATCAGCCCCAATGTTGCATCAATGAGCAATTGATTGCCAAGTGTGCTCATATTTCAGTCCATGTTACATCAATGAGTTGTATATTACCAAGTGTCCACTTATATCAGCCCCAATGTTGCATCAATGAGCTGTATATTACCAAGTGTGCTCATATATCAGCCCCAATGTTGCATCAATGAGCTGTATATTACCAAGTGTCCTCATATATCAGCCCTAATGTTGCATCAATGAGTTGTATATTACCAAGTGTCCTCATATATCAGCCCAAATGTTGCATCAATGAGTTGTATATTACCAAGTGTCCTCATATATCAGCCCCAATGTTGCATCAATGAGCTGTATATTACCAAGTGTCCTCATATATCAGTCCCATGTTACATCAATGAGTGGTATATTACCAAGTGTCCTCATATTTCAGTCCCATGTTACATCAATGAGCTGTATATTACCAAGTGTCCTCTTATATCAGCCCCAATGTTGCATCAATGAGCTGTATATTACCAAGTGTCAACTTATATCAGCCCCAATGTTGCATCAATGAGCTGTATATTACCAAGTGTCCTCATATATCAGCCCCAATGTTGCATCAATGAGCTGTATATTACCAAGTGTCCTCATATATCAGCCCCAATGTTGCATCAATGAGCTGTATATTACCAAGTGTCCTCATATATCAGCCCCAATGTTGCATCAATGAGCTGTATATTACCAAGTGTCCACTTATATCAGCCCCAATGTTGCATCAATGAGCTGTATATTACCAAGTGTCCTCATATATCAGCCCCACTGTTGCATCAATGAGCTGTATATTACCAAGTGTCCTCATATATCAGCCCCAATGTTACATCAATGAGCTGTATATTACCAAGTGTCCTCTTATATCAGCCCCAATGTTGCATCAATGAGCTGTATATTACCAAGTGTCCACTTATATCAGCCCCAATGTTGCATCAATGAGCTGTATATTACCAAGTGTCCTCATATATCAGCCCCAATGTTGCATCAATGAGCTGTATATTACCAAGTGTCCACTTATATCAGCCCCAATGTTGCATCAATGAGCTGTATATTACCAAGTGTCAACTTATATCAGCCCCAATGTTGCATCAATGAGTTGTATATTACCAAGTGTCCTCATATATCAGCCCCAATGTTGCATCAATGAGCGGTTGATAGCATTGTGTCTTCATATTTCAGTCCAATGTTACATGAATGAGCAGTTGATTGTCAAGTGTCATCGTATTTCAGTACCATGTTACATCATGGAGCGGTTGATTGCCAAGTGTGCTCATATTTCAGTCCCATGTTACATCAATGAGCAATTGATTGCCAAGTGTGCACATATTTCAGTCCATGTTACATCAATGAGCGGTATATTACCAAGTGTCCTCATATATCAGTCCCGTGTTACATCAATGAGTGGTATATTACCAAGTGTCCTCATATATCAGTCCCGTCTTACATCAATGATAGGTATATTACCAAGTGTCCTCATATATCAGTCCCATGTTACATCAATGAGCAGTTGATTGCCAAGTGTGCTCATATTTAAGTCCCATGTTACATCAATGAGCGGTATATTGCCAAGTGTCTTTATATATCAGTCCCATGTTACATCAATGAGCAGTTGATTGCCAAGTGTGCTCATATTTCAGTCCCATGTTACATCAATGAATGATATATTACCAAGTGTCCTTATATTTCAGCCCTATGTAACATCATTGAGCGGTCTATTTCCAAGTGTCCTCATGTTTCAGTCCCATGTTACATCATTGACGGTATATTACCAAGTGTCGTCATGTTTGTGCCCCATGTTACATCAATGAGCTGTATATTACCAAGTGTCCTCATGTTTCAGTCCCATGTTACATCAATGAGCGGTATATTACCAAGTGTCCTCATGTTTCAGTCCCATGTTACATCAATGAGCTGTATATTACCAAGTGTCCTCATGTTTCAGTCCCATGTTACATCATGGAGCGGTCTATTTCCAAGTGTCCTCATGTTTCAGTCCCATGTTACATCAATGAGCGGTATATTACCAAGTGTCCTCATGTTTCAGTCCCATGTTACATCAATGAATGATATATTACCAAATGTCCTTATATTTCAGCCCTATGTAACATCATTGAGCGGTCTATTTCCAAGTGTCCTCATGTTTCAGTCCCATGTTACATCATTGAGCGGGATGTTACCAAGTGTCGTCATGTTTACGCCCCATGTTACATCAATGAGCGGTATATTACCAAGTGTCCTCTTGTTTCTGCCCAATGTCACATCAATGATCGGTATATTATCATGTGTCCTCATATTTCAGTCCTGGGATCAAGTCTCAAAGTGGCTCCATCCAGACCCTGGTTGTGCGGTGCTATAAACTGAGAAAGCTGTTCCTCACCGCAAACAGGTCTGTGACACATAGCCTTAGTGAGTCTAATTGTGCATATTTTTGTTTTATTATTTCTTCTTGCATAATTATGATTGAAAACTGTTTCAAACGCTTTATAATTTATAAAAAAATATCAATGATTTTCAAAAACCAACAATATCTTTTACCTTTTTTCTTCGTTATGAGTTTTACATTGCTTGTTTGACTAGAATGCATACTTTGTTTTCTTAAATTGATGACAATTTTGTTGAGAATTGTAATTTGCCAAACTATGAAAAAGTCCCTTTTAATGTTACATGCTTAATGTATATTTAAATGATTAAACTACAAAACCCGTATAAAACTAGTAATATTTCTCAAGTAAAAAAGCAAGTACAACAAATACAGGTGTGTTGTGGGCACTTAATTTATTAAACTTCCAATTTCTTTATGATAAAAAATTGCATATTGAGGCGCTGAATTGTGTTTTATAGCATATGTTATCTAATTGCAAGATACATGTAGAAGTACTATGATATATTTTTCATAGAACCGTCTGTGATGAAGACCTTATTGCCATAGCAACGCATTCTAGGGATCTGGAGCAGCTGGATATACTTGGAACACTTCAAGTCTCAGGGACGGTAGCAACCAGGTAAGTAGTGCTCTGTGTTCAATGTATAGAAGTGCTCTGTGTTCAATGTATAGAAGTGATCTGTGTTCAATGTATAGAAGTGCTCTGTGTTCAATGTATAGAAGTGCTCTGTGTTCAATGTATAGTAGTGCTCTGTGTTCAATGTATAGAAGTGCTCTGTGTTCAATGTATAGTAGTGCTCTGTGTTCAATGTATAGTAGTGCTCTGTGTTCAATGTATAGAAGTACTCTGTGTTCAATGTATAGAAGTACTCTGTGTTCAATGTATAGTAGTGCTCTGTGTTCAATGTATAGTAGGTCTCTGTTGTTCAATGTATATTAGTGCTCTGTGTTCAATGTATAGTAGTGCTCTGTGTTCAATGTATAGTAGTTCTCTGTGTTCAATGTATAGACGTGCTCTGTGTTCAATGTATAGAAGTGATCTGTGTTCAATGTATAGAAGTGCTCTGTGTTCAATGTATAGTAGTGCTCTGTGTTCAATGTATAGAAGTGCTCTTTGTTCAATGTATAGTAGTGCTATGTGTTCAATGTATAGTAGTGCTCTGTGTTCAATGTATAGTAGTGCTCTGTGTTCAATGTATAGTAAGCTCTGTGTTCAATGTATAGTAGTTCTCTGTTTTTAATGTATAGTAGTGCTCTGTGTTCCATGTACCATATATTAAGTCGTTGACAATGCTATTGAAAAATACAAAGGAACCTAATGTGCACATCTATTAACATTGACTTTATAGCTATATGGCACATATTTAACACCAAACTATTGATTATCTGTCTCAAGTTAAGTGTGATAAAGATGCCAACATCACAAATGTTCGATTCTTATCATCATTTCCATCATTCGTTTAGAAAAATACAGCCACTATGTTGTAATTGCGTATTGCAGGTGACGGTAGATAACTGCATGTGGTGCTTAGGTACTATTTACAATTTTGATACATAAATATCCATATAGTTACATTGTAAGTACAACATTTAACAAATCACAATGTTAATACAAATTTAAGGAATTGTACATGTTTGCGCAGAGCAATTATAGTTTCCAAATAGATTTTGCGCCATAAGATATTAAAAATAATATACCGGTATTTTTTAAGGAAAAATAATAGAAGCTTTGGATTTTGCAGCCATGCAAATTAAATTTTGTCTTTTAATTGTATCCATATTTAGACATAAATATTCAATCAATTAGTTTTACTGCACAGTTTTTTTTTACATCTTTCAAAATTTGACTTACATTTGCATAGCTAACTCTACAGCGTTCTTTAATTCATTAACGTATATTACGTTATTTTAATATTTGGTTATATAAATATGACACAATTGATCAATGCCAGATTAAAAAGTGATGTGCGAAAACGTTTCACTGTATTCATGTACATTAAAGGGAAAATTATATTGTTCCAGTTGTATTTCTTTGCTTTCAAGTTAAGGTTTCCGTATTCAGTACTCAAAATAATTTTACACAGTATTTAATTAAATAAAATTTATCAAATTAAATGGATAAGTTCGTTTTTACAATATTTACCCATGAAATGACTTAAGATCATACATACGTTATTATTGCTTTTATATATACAGGAATTTTTTGTATTTGTTACCTATCTATGCCTGACAAGCAATAAAAGTCACCAGAAGTGAATAAGGGATCATCACTTGTGATTATTCTGTTTGTAAATTTGGTATTTATCAACAACAAACAATAATCATTAAAACTATTTGCTAATACCACAGCAAAGGCACAGTTTTTGCAACCATAGGCTGGTAATATGATTATTTTACTTGTTATTCTGTTTGGCAGGTTATTGCAGTCCTGTTCAAAGTTGGTGTTCTTCGACGTGTCGTTCTGTTCAGGCATCAGTGACGTCATGTTGTACAGTTGGGCCCAGATGTTTCCCCAGGTCAGTGTCAAGAAGAGCTTCCAACAGTGATAGCCCAGTCCTACAGCACACTTGGCGACCTAGACCTATTTGTTCTAAAAGCAACATGCTGTCTTCAATACAGAACTATGTACTACCTCTGTTATGGTGAACACCATTTTTAACCAGGTTTTTAACCAGGTTTTCCGAAGGAAAAAACTGGTTATTAGATTGGCGAATGCGGGCGGGCTGGCTGGCTGGCGGGCTGGTGGGCGGGCGGAACAAGCTTGTCGGGGCCATAACTATGTCGTTCATTGTCAGATTTTAAAATCTTTTGGCACATTTGTTCACCATCATTGGACGGTGTGTTGCGCGAAATAATTACGTCGATATCTCCAAGGTCACACTTTGAGTTCAAAGGTAAAAAATGGCCATAAATGAGCTTGTCCTGGCCATAACTATGTCATTCATTGTGAGATTTTAAAATCATTTGGCACATTTGTTCACCATCATGGGACGGTGTGTCGCACGAAAGAATCACGTCAATATCTCCAATGTCAAGGTCGCCACGACTAAAAATAGATTTAAAAAAAAAAAAACTTACAAAGGGGGTTAATTTTGTTTGTTCATTTCAAAAGTTCAGTTTGAATTTTCTCCCTTTATCAGATTTTTCACAATGAAAACCTGGTTTTGTGACAATTTTGTCCCTTGTTATCACATGCATCACCAAGTTTTGTATCAAATATATATTCTTTACGAATATTTATATTTTAAACATGCGTAATAAAGCTTTTTGAGCGTTTTCATAGGCTATTTTTTGTTTTATGTGACCAATCAAATGACGTTTTAATGCCCCTCTTCAAAAAAGAGGGGGTATATATTGTTTTTGCTGGATGTCGGTCGGTCTGTCTGTCGGTAGACCAGTTCATTTCCGATCAATAACTCGTCAACGAATTGACCGATTGTCTTGATACTTCACATGTGCATTGGCCTTGGACAGTAGATGACCCCTACAGAAATTGGGTTCACTAGGTCAAAGGTCAAGGTCACAATAAGTGTGAAAAGCGTTTCCGATCAATTACTCATCAACTAATAGACCGATTGGCTTGATACTTCACTCGTGAATTGGTCTTGGACAGTAGCTGACCTCTACAGAAATTGGGGTTACTAGGTCAAAGGTCAAGGTCACTGTAACAAGTGTGAAAATTGTTTCCGATCAATAAGTCATGAACGAATTGATTGACTGGCTTGATACTTCACATGTGCATTGGCCTTGGACAGTAGATGACCCCTATTGAAATTGGGTTCACTAGGTCCAAGGTCAAGGTCACTGTCACTATAAGTGTGAAAATCGTTTCCAATCAATAATTCGTCAACCAATTGACCAATTGGCTTGATACTTCCCATGTGTATTGGACTTGGACAGTGGATGAACCCTATTGAAATTGGGCTCACTAGGTCAAAGGTAATAGTCACAATAAGTGGTAAAATCGTTTCTGATAAATTACTCGTCAATGAATCGACCGATTGGCTTGATACTTCCCATGTATATTGGCCTTGGACAGTAGATGACCCCTATTAAAATTCGGGTCACTAGGTCAAGGTCACTGTCACAATAAGTGTGAAAATTGTTGGCAATCAACAACTTGTCAACAAATTGAACGATTGGCTTGATACTTCATATGTGAATTGTCCTTAGACACTAGATGACCCCTATTGAAATTGTGGTCACTAGTTCAAAGCCCTGTTTGGGGGCATACGTCTCCAACCGCGGAACTCTTGTTTTTGCTAAATTGATGTTGAAACGTCAAGTGATGACGTGCAATGTAATCAACTATCCGATTTTGTCATTACGTTCATGTACATATGAAATTTGTGTAACTAATTTAGAAGCATGTTATAAAAACATTTGGTACTTGTCATTTGCATTATGAATTATTGAACCAAAAATGTTATAAAGCCTGCCAAAGGCTCGCTAACCAGAAATAAATCATGAACTCATTAAATAAACTATGGTATGAAATTACAACTCATGGTAGATCCTCTATTTATGATGTACAACAGTAACCCAGGCATTATATTATTTGAAAACTGTAACTTTTATTAAATATCTTAAAGATTATTGTTATATAAAATTACATTGATGCATCGACTGAAAAAAACAACGTTTATTAATCAAGACAAATAAGTATAAAAGGGTTTGTATATTAACCATTATATGTTGTGGTGACTACTCAGCTGTCTTGAATCTGTGACAAAACGTTTGAGATATTTATGCACTCATAGGCAGGTCCTATTGATATATTGAAAGAATCTGATATCAAACTCAGCTGGCATGAACTTTTACCATGTGTACAACAGATATAGTCGCATGGACACTTCTTCTGGGAGTTGGTTGATTGTATATATGTAACATCTCAGGGCAACACGAATCTTTGCTTGTACTGCACCCTCAAATATTTGCTCAATCTAAACCCTCCAATAGGCGTCGTGCTAAAACCTTAACATTGGCTCTAAAATCAAAGTGCTTCCACCTACAACTTTGAAATTTCATATGTAGATGCACCTTGATGAGTTCTACACGCCACACCCATTTCTGGGTCACCAGGTCAAAGGTCAAGGTCACTGTGACCTCTAATATTTAACTTTAACATAAACCTTAACATTTGCCCTAAAATCAAAGTGCATCCACCTACAACTTTGAAATTTCATATGTAGATGCACCTTGATGAGTTCTACACGCAACACCCATTTTTGGGTCACTAGGTCAAAGGTCAAGGTCACTGTGACCTCTAAAAAAATAATTTTGACAAGCTTTCATTTATTCAAAACTGCACCCGTAGCCGAGCGTGGCACCCGTTATGCGGTGCTCTTGTTTGTTATATATTCACCCTTCCATCTAAGTCAACTCGCAACCTACCAGTAGTACTCCATTAACATGAAATGATGTCTCGTGTTCTACAGCTGAATATTATTTTCCAACTCTTTACATATTTTTCATGGTTAACGTTGCTTTTTAACACCTCAGCATCCATTTGTCTGTGATAATACTCGTGCATTATATCGTGTATTGTACTTTGCTTTGTCATGGAATAAAATATGTACCATTCTGATATTGCCTACTTTGTTTTTGTAAGTGTTGTTTATGGAAACGCATCGTAATGCAAATACGTGTATCAACGCAGAAATTATGGATTACCGAATCAGCAATAACAAAATAGTAGTTTAAAGTGGTGAACGTAAAAAGCACATTAAATTTCAAGCAGTTTTTATGTCAATGTTGACAAGTAAGTGAAGATATATTTAATTAGCGGTACACTTTTATTGTGAATTTTTTTTTTATCGTGATGATTCTATAACCACATTATTCTTTAACATCAAAACACTGGTTGGTCAGAGATAACTAACTTAGTTAGAACGCAATTGAATGAAAATATGGTAAGCATGAGGTAACCTGAGTAGTTTTACTGATAGGACAACACAGGTTTTAGAAATAAAGAGAATGATTGATAGTGGGAGACAGTTAAAGATAGAGGAATTGAGACAGAGGAGTATGTGAGAAAGAGATTGGGTGAGAAAGAGGTGACGAGACAACGAGTGTGGCGAAGAAGGATGAACAGTATATGACAGAATGAGAGAGATAGGTGTTAGTGACCATGGTGATAAGTCATTGAGAGAGGGAGTATGAGAATAAGGCTATAAAGAGAAAAATGAGTGAGAAGAAAAGTCAAAGAGTGAGTGAGAAAAGAGTAAGTGTAAAGGACAAAGAGGTAGTACGCGTAGATTGTGAACAGAAAAAAGAAAAACAGAGACTAAGTTAGAGACAGAAATGTATATAGAAAAGTGGAAGTGAGATTGAGGGGCAAGAGGGAATGAAATAGTGTTAGTATATAGCATCGGGGTACCACGACCAGCACCCGATGATTTTGGGCTCAAAGGATACCTTAATAAATTATAACCCGCGCTACTTTCCAAAGAGTACATATCTCAAACTATCTTTAAGGAAAAATATAACCGCGAGCCTATGCCCCATGAGGTTTGTCCAAAATCACACCCCTGAGACAAAGAACAAAATAACGGTTGTTAAACTTCCAAACAAAAAAAGTGCAAAATTTGTCCCCGTTCAACATGGTAATATATAGACCTGAGTAAGTAGAGTCCCCGTGCAGCATAGTAATATACAGACCTGAGTTAGTCGAGTCCCCGTGCAGCATAGTAATATATAGACCTGAGTTAGTTGAGTCCCCGTGCAGCATAGTAATATATAGACCTGAGTAAGTTGAGTCCCCGTGCAGCATAGTAATATACAGACCTGAGTTAGTTGAGTCCCCGTGCAGCATAGTAATATATAGACCTGAGTTAGTTGAGTCCCCGTGCAGCATAGTAATATATAGACCTGAGTAAGTTGAGTCCCCGTGCAGCATAGTAATATACAGACCTGAGTAAGTTGAGTCCCCGTGCAGCATAGTAACATATAGACCTGAGTTAGTTGAGTACCCGTGCAGCATGGTAATATACAGACCTGAGTTAGTTGAGTACCCGTGCAGCATGGAAATATACAGACCTGAGTTAGTTGAGTCCCCGTGCAGCATGGAAATATACAGACCTGAGTTAGTTGAGTACCCGTGCAGCATGGAAATATACAGACCTGAGTTAGTTGAGTCCCCGTGCAGCATAGTAATATACAGACCTGAGTTAGTTGAGTACCCGTGCAGCATGGAAATATACAGACCTGAGTTAGTTGAGTACCCGTGCAGCATGGAAATATACAGACCTGAGTTAGTTGAGTCCCCGTGCAGCATGGAAATATACAGACCTGAGTTAGTTGAGTACCCGTGCAGCATGGAAATATATAGACCTGAGTTAGTTGAGTCCCAGTGCAGCATAGTAATATATAGACCTGAGTTAGTTGAGTCCCCGTGAAGCATAGTAATATACAGACCTGAGTTAGTTGAGTCCCCGTGCAGCATAGTAATATATAGACCTGAGTAAGTTGAGTCCCCGTGCAGCATGGTAATATATAGACCTGAGTTAGTTGAGTCCCCGTGCAGCATGGAAATATATAGACCTGAGTTAGTTGAGTACCCGTGCAGCATAGTAATATATAGACCTGAGTTAGTTGAGTACCCGTGCAGCATGGAAATATATAGACCTGAGTAAGTTGAGTCCCCGTGCAGCATAGTAATATACAGACATGAGAAAGTTGAGTCCCCGTGCATCATAGTAATATACAGACATGAGTAAGTTGAGTCCCCGTGCAGCATAGTAATATACAGACATAAGTAAGTTGAGTCCCCGTGCAGCATAGTAATATACAGACCTGAGTTAGTTGAGTCCCCGTGCAGCATGGAAATATATAGACATGAGTTAGTTTTTATAAAGATTCTTCGTGGATGCTTAATAAAAATCTGAAAATAATTATAAAAATAATTATACATTTTCACACTAGCAAGTATGCGATTTTAAAACTTACGCGCATAGTTAAAAATAAAATTATATTTGTAACATTTGTTTTCTTGTTTACCAAAGTATGCTATAAAAAACACTTAAAAACATTAACAAATTGTGGTTATGGTTATTAACCTGAAGGGCTTACGTCAAATTGCTTTAATACTTACATATCCTATGACAAATATATTCAGAAGAGTTTCGGGGTTATAGAGACGGGCTTGTAACAAATTCTTTATCTCAAGCAAAATTGAAATACAATAGTTAAGACTTTCGTGCTGACTGCACAGGCTAACCTGGGAAGACATTTGAATTGACACTACGCACATAGAATAACACCACATTTCCCAGAACGCGGCTTATGTAAGCTTATCCTTTTGCCTTTGAGCTAGAATCAAAAGGTTTTAATTAAACTTACTAACACATTTTTATCAGAAAAACTATTTCGAACTGCAGGTAAAAGCCTAGTTTTCCCAGAAACTCAGAGACTCCTATAAGCTAAGGCTTTTAATGCATCCAATTCCAAATAATTATGTTTAAATTATACTTAACAACAAAATTATCAAAAAATATTTCCTGACTGCAGGTTTCAGCCCAATTTTCCAAGAAACAAAGTGACTCCTGCCTGGAGGAGGTTCAGGTTCGTCATCACCATAATGTTAAAGAATAGATAACATAACATAATCTTATACAGAAATTATGTTAATTTAAAGATCTATCAATAGTTAGACAACTATGTTTTTGTTTAAGCGGTTTTGTTTAGCATAATATGAAATGTATTCCCGCTGGGTTATTTTCTTCGCTGCAATAAACAATATTTTAAATCTAAAAACTCATATTGTACGTCATAACAATAAGTAATATCAATTTAGAATAACAAAGCTTAGGGAGAGCATTACAAACCGTTTGAGAAACTCTTCGTGATTTTAAGGGTTAAACAAATCGAGTTAGATTTGTTTATGTAATTTTTGTTTATATGTGATAAGGAACATAATTATAGAACCGCATCTTAGATATAGATATACATATATAAATAACGGACTAGCGAGTCAAAATATTCTTCATATTCCAAAGAGGTTTTGAAAACTGTATTCATATCTAACACAGAATTGTTACTCATTATACCATACTACTCTTGAAAATTGTAAACAAGTTTACATGGGAAGTTTAGGCCGTATCGGAGCACCTTCGAAAGTACTGACCCTCGGGCTTAAGCCTACTAACTAAGGCGTTAGGGCCAACACTTTCGAAGGTAAGCGTATAAATCTTACATGTGCAGCATAGCAGTGCAATAACATTTCAATTCTCTGCTTTCCTGCCCCATCGTTTCCATGGGACACTTTTGCCAAGTCGATGCAGGATGCTTTTCCAAACTGTTGCATCGAGCTGTTCATTTTATCATCGCCGAATAAACGGTTTTTCTAAACACTATATGCACGAACAACAACAACAACAATATGTTCGTGTGAAACAATTTCTCCACATATGCTTGATTTCAACAACTTATTACTTTGCGCATACACATACTTTTTATAGGTAATTTTTGCCACTTCAGCGTATTTTAGCCAAAATCTAACCTTTATGTGCAGGCCCACCGCTTTTGTATCATACATCAAAATGAGATGAAAATCTTAAAGATATCCAACACTTTTGAAAGTAAGCAACCGAGTATACGCCGCTTTCCATTAACTGTATGTTGTTTCCCCACCCACTTTGAATGTGTGTTCAGTGTGTTGGATATTCGCCGGTTTCAATGTTTTTTAAAAATAATAGTTTGTTGTTGTTTTTGAGACAATGCGTGTCCGCAGATATTAATGCGCATATATAATAATTGTTTCAATTATGCGCCGAAACCATATTTACACGCGTAAACATTCTTTTAAAGGGACCTTTTTACAGATTTTGGCATGTAACGAAGTTTGTCATTAAATCCTTTATATCGATTAATGTAAACATTGGATCTAAAAACATCCAGTAAAAACAATAATAAAATTAAAGAAAGAAAAAAAGTAACCCTCAATTGGGCTCGAACCACTGACCCTGGAGTATAAGTCTATCGCTTAGACCACTAGGCCATCCGTGCTCATACCATGAGCGATGTATTTGATACTTTATATAAGCAATCCCCGTAGTATCACAAAAAATAACGACAACAACAGAACTTTCCAACTTATTCAATCGTTTCGCGTTGCAACGCCTTATAATTTCCAGGTTTTTAAATCGTCAAAATTTAATATTATATATATATATATATATATATATATATATATATATATATATATATATATATATATATATATATATATATATATACCAATACATAGTGCCAGTTACGCGGTCTCTGTAGTTTTCAGACTGTACTTACGAGGTCAATATAAAAAACGGGGTCTATATACAACCCCGCAATCTAGGCTCCTTTAATTACTATGAGGGGGGTGTAGGGGAGGTAATGCAATCAAATCTCACAATAAGGTCTTAAATCGAAAACCACAATCAGGTCTGAAATTGAAATTGTATATACCTCGCAAATAAGTTCGCTATATATTTCCTTGTATAAGACGTTAAATAAATGACGTATTTATATACAATAATAATAGTAGGTACCCCTATATACCTTAATTCGTGTTTATATCGGATAAAAAAGGGTATGGAGATACATGTATTTAAAGTGGGAACCCCATAACCTATTTCTAAATCAGAGACCCCGTAACTGGCCATATGTGTGAATATATATATATATATATATATATATATATATATATATATATAATGGATATTTAAGAGCATAGCAAATGTTCAGTATAAATGTTTTCTCATAAATATCATTACTCATACGAAAGTTTGCGATTCTGAAATAATTATTCTGAAATAATTCTGAAATAATTATTTTTAATTTTGTCAATTTACCAAAACCTTAAAAGACCCCTTCAAAAGGGCAAAAGAGAATTAAGAATGTTATTGTCGCCAAGATCTTCAACGTTGGTTAAGATATATACATTATTTCCAAATGTATAGCACATCAAACTAAGAATTAAAGCGTAATATATTGAGTATTACTATTGGTCCCATGAGCTAAGTATATACACACGTTTTCCATTTCATGTTTTCGTTCCATTTTTTTTTTAAACAAAGATGACCAAAGTCAATATGTGATGGATTTGTTTGGAACCCGTAAGAAATTTCTCTATGAAGACTCAAAGAAATATGCAAGATGTCTGTAGTTATTTTCCATATTTTTAATGTGTTTTCGTTGTTTGACTTTTAAGCCCCAATTTTGGCCCTAACCTTTGAGCTTTGGACATGGGTTTGACACCGGACAAGAGACCTCCACATGGTGAATTTATACACCGCGAGAAATACTTTCTTTTGAAAACGTATTGGTGAGCTATGAAGTAGTGATAAGATGTATACACTTGAAGATTTTTCTAACGCAACACGTATTCAAATCAATACAGCTTCTTTAATTTTGAACGGATTTTGTTGAAATTCGGACATATTTTACACATATATAATAATCCAATTTGAGTTATTTGAAATTGATCAACAATAAAATATCACAAGTTTAAAGAAATCAGTGAGAAAGTAAAATTCTTAATAAAACTGAAATAAAATTAGAATCATATCGCGTTTTACCATTTTCACGTGCAAAAAGATGAGACCACACCTACCCCACGTGCGAAAGCGCCTGATTGTCACTGATAAATGATTTGTATCGTAATCTTGCACAGAATATAGTCAAATGATCACATGTAAAATTTTAAATAACAATCTTAACTAATTACTGAGATATTTAAGTTTGAAAAGTGTTGCGTAAGAAAAGTATCCTGTATAATGACCAACTTGTACTTTAAAACCTATAATCTACAACGCCTCTATATGGTAACAATTTTATGTCAACATATTAAGTTAAAAATAGCATGATAAATTATGCAGTTTCACTCCTGGCAATCTGTAAAATGACCATGCTAGACCATGTTTGACGTTTTGTTTAACCAATATTTTTTGTAAACACACGTAAGCAATAAAATACACATAATGTTATTGCAAAAAAAATAGATCAATGCCAAACAGGATGCCGAAGCTTTATTGTTTTCATAACCATGTTTGACATTTGACCCGTAGGTATAACCTTGACCTTTAAACAAGGAACACGAGTTTACACGAGAACACGCCTATTCCGCGAGGTGACCAGTTTTGCAAGTTAATTTAAATTTTACTTGATGCATGGTTTACGAAGAGTCAGGACATTCTTGAACAATTTTGGTACGCACGAACAAACACTCGACCATTATGACAGGAATATCGAGCTTGTTATGAACAGGCTAGCTGAAAGAAAAGGCACACAAACGTACCGTGCCAGATTGGAACACGACATTTAACTTGATGTCAAAAAAGAAAAGAAAAAAGAAAAATTATACATCTGGAAAATGATTTATTTTTTATGTAAACACAGAATTTACTTTATTTTTTGTTTGTTTTCATTAGGTAAAGAAAGAAGTCATCTTCCAACTTTGAAGACATTTTTAGTTCTCATCATATATGTTTACCCTTAAATAGTAGTTATGTCTTATTTGTGTAATGCTGTAGCAAAGGCTTTCTTCTAAATCATGAAATCATGATTTTAACTTAGAAAATAATGTATATTACGAAATAAACGTATATATATATATATATATATATATATAATAAAAGTAAAAACACGTGTCTGGGATTTTAAATATATATTGATTTAGCCAACGCGTTTCGCATAGCTCATCAGGGCATAATACAATATATTACAACGTCAAAATGTCATGGAGATAACGTCATATCAATTATGACGTCATAACGTCAATAAATATTAAATGAAATTTAATCTAGGTTTAAATACATGTATAAAATGTTGTTCTTTTGCTAACCTAGCTGAAATATTGTTCGAAAATAGCTTATAAAATGGAAATATTTTAAATTTTGGTTCATTATGTGAACATTCATCTAAATGTTTACTTAAAGGCATCTGTCTTGTTGAAGGGTCTCGCATTTGTTGTTCATGGACAGATCGCCTATTTCTAAGTTTATCGCCAGTTTGACCTATATAATATTGTTTGCATCCATTGCATAATAATACATAAATCACATTTTGTATATCACATGACATATTAGTTTTTATTTTGAACATTTTGCCATTAAAATCAAAAGAATTCCCTTCAATAATATAACCACACAGGGCGCATCTAGAGTCATTACATTTGGATACTCTTGGTTCTTGAGATGAAAAGTAAGATTTGGTTAACAGACGTTTTAAATAAGAGGCTGTCGCTTACATTTTATTATCTTCTGATTTGAAATTATTTTATTCATAACCGGGTCTGTTTG
Source organism: Dreissena polymorpha (assembly GCF_020536995.1). NCBI lineage: Eukaryota > Metazoa > Mollusca > Bivalvia > Myida > Dreissenidae > Dreissena > Dreissena polymorpha. Next base: position 44,552,253 of record NC_068361.1, on the reverse strand, counting down.
TAAAATGTCAATGTTGTTTTTTAATACGCCAAACAGTTCTTTATTTTTTGGATTTTGTGTTGAAATAAATGGAATTATATTACTCTTGTCTTTTTGTGTTGATTTTGAAAGTAATTCATGTTTAGGGATGGAAAGTGCTTTTTTAATACCTGTATTTATAATAGATTGTGGATATTTTCTTTGAATAAGTGAATGCTTAAGTTCATTTAAACGTTTTAGTTTAAGTTTATCATTCGAAACTATGGTGCAGATCCGTTTCGCTAAAGTGAAAGGAATATTTATCTTTGTGTGTTTATTATGACACGAGGTAAAATTAAGATATTTTAACAATGTAATGTAATAATAAATAATGTAACAACATTTTATACATGTATTTAAACCTAGATTAAATTTCATTTAATATTTATTGACGTTATGACGTCATAATTGATATGACGTTATCTCCATGACATTTTGACGTTGTAATATATTGTATTATGCCCTGATGAGCTATGCGAAACGCGTTGGCTAAATCAATATATATTTAAAATCCCAGACACGTGTTTTTACTTTTATTATATAATATTCACAATCTGGATTATTACATTTTACTTATATAACTATATATATATATATATATATATATATATATATATATATATATATATATATATATATATATAAGTCTCTATTAGCCTTGTTGTTTTTAAACAAAAACGCTGTATTATTTTTTGCCAAAGCTTTCGACCTCACGGTCTTCATCAGCGGCCATTTTTTATTTTCAGATGTTTTATTATGAACGGAAATGACGTCGTGCATTTACGGCGTCAACGTTGTTTACGCGCCATTTTATTAACGTTTATTCTTGCACGTTGATGCCATATGGTCGGTATGTCCTTAGTTTTGACTTCCACAATTGCTCCATGGTTTTGCGGTACTCGTCCGACCCGCTGAGTTTTTCGAGTCCCATTATTTGGAAATCATCCATGGAATGTCCGTCGGTGTAGAAATGTTCAGCTACCGGGTCACTGTGCTGTGTGCGAATACGCGACAGATTCAATAGATGTCGCTGGTACAGAGTTCCGCCGGTCTCTCCCACATACACGAACCTGCGACAGCGACGACAGTTGACCGCGTACATAACATTGGATGATTTGCAATCAACATTGTTTCTGACGCTGTACTTCCTGCCGCTGGGATCTGTGAAATATTCCGCCTTCATTATATACGGGCAAATGGCGCATCTCTGCGCCCCACGGGGCCCGCTCATATTGGGTTTTCGGAAGAACATCCTATTGTGTTTTTTGTGCACTAGGATGTCTTGCAGGTTGCAATCACGTCTGAAGGCTACTAATGGGGGCTCAGAGAACACTTCCTTCATTCTATCAGACGTGTGCAGCGTGTGTAGGTGTCTACGGATGATACGGCCGATGTTGGGTAGTGCGCGCGAAAACGTTATCACCAGCGGAATCCTAGTATTATGCTCCGAGTTTGTCTTTTCGCGCAAAAGGTCCACTCTCTTTTTATTGTCGACCTTTATCAATTCGGTCTCTACAAACCCCCCGTCATATCCACGGTTCACGAGCTGTGTTTTCACCGCCTGTCTGTGCTTCCGGTAGGCAACCTCCTCTGAACAGATTATTTTCGCACGCACACCCAGACCATACGATATTGCTTTTTTTGTAGACTCCGGGTGCGAAGAATCCCTGTGTAGGTACAGGTGTTTATCGGTAGGCTTAGTATATAGGTCGGTTTGAAGGCGCCCGTTCCGTATTGATGTCACCGTGTCCAGGAACTCTAGTTTTTCTGAAGAATAGCGAAGCTCGAGTTTAATGCGAGGATTGATTCCATTTCCTTTTGTGTGGACACTTATAAGTGCCTCGATACCATGTGTCCATAAGCCCCACACATCATCCACAAACCGGAAGTATGCGAGTGGTTGCTTTTCTGACCGCCGGAACAGTTCCTCTTCCCAAGCACCCATGTAGGTTGATGCATAGTTCAGCCCGTGGCGTGAGCCAATAGCCGTCCCTTCTGTCTGTATAAAGTGTTCGTCATTGAATGAGAAGGTGTTGTTTTCCAACACAGTGTCCATCATCACGATGACGTCCTCTGTAGGAATTTCCGGGTCCGTTCGCCTGTTTAAAGCGTCTATAGCAGCAGCACGGGCCTCATCTCTCGGGACACTTGGATACAGGGCCTTCACATCTAAACATAATATTAGCGTACCTTCCGGAAGAGGTTGTTTTAATTTTTGTATTTTGTTTAAGAAGTCCATAGTGTCTCTTACAAACGACGGAAGAGACGTCGCATGGCTTCGCAACTAGTCCTCAACAATTTCCGCCATTTTCTCTGTCGGGTGGCTTCTACCATTCACAATGGTGCGTAACGGCATTCCTGGCTTATGTAACTTCGGGTTCCCTTGAAGCTTACCGGAAGTGTCATCGTTCCCTGTCGTGTATTGTCGGAGATCACTGTCTATGGAACCTCTTTTGTACAGGTTTTCTACCACCTTTTTTTACCTTGTTTTGAACTGATTTTGTTGTGTCGTCGGTAACTATCGGAAATTTTACCTTTTAATTTTTGTATGAAATCTGTGCTATCCATTACGACTATACCAGAATCTTTATCAGTAGGCCGAATGACAATTTCATCGTCGTTAAGAAGTTCTTTTAGAGCGTATTCTTCAGATTTACTCATATTGAGCTTAAACCTTCTTTGAGACCCTTGATGATGTCATCCTTTACAGCCTTGATATACGCATCCAACCATTTATCGCGGCCTGCTTTTGGAGTCCATGTTGACGGCGTCTTCTTCCTGTGCGGTTTCTCTTGATTAGAATGTCCGTCTCTCTCTTCAGAGTAGAAATTTTCTCTGAGACGCTTCGACGTTCCCATGCAGTGAGGTCCGTCAACAATTTGCCTTTGTCAACGACTCTTCTTGTTGGAACAAATTTCTATCCCTTAGATAGAACTCTTGTTTGTGAGGCAGTAAGTTGCTTCTTAGACAGGTTAGTCACTACATCCGGTTGGACCGACGGTCCCTCAGTGACGATAACACAATTTTTAGACGTTGAACCGTTTGCTGTATAGCGGCGATGCACTTCCGGCTTGTCTAACAACACATGCATGTTTTTTGTAGGCATGGAAAGTCTTTCTGAACCAATAGATCCCACTTCCGGTTCCTCTGCGCCGACATGGACGCTTTCTGCAGTCATTAAACCTTTTCCGGTGTGGTAACACTGCACTTCCGGTTTGTCAGTAGCGAGATTCTTATCTTCAGGTATTAAACTGTTTTTAGAATGTGTGTTGTCTTTTTTAAGGACGCTCAATTTCTTTTTCTTTGTTCTTAAAAGTTCAATTTGTGTTTCAAGTGAAAATTGTTCCAGTTCTTTCTGTAGCTTTTCGAATTTATGTTTAGTAATTGAGGAAGACATCTTATTTGAATATTCCTTTTTCAAGTTGATAACCTCACGCAAAACCCGGTCACAAACAGCAATACCCTCCGACATTAAAATATTCAATCTTAAAATGTTCTAAATTCATTGAATTAAATATGAATTTATAACCAATATTTCCATTCTTTATTGGTTTAAGACCTAAAAAGGCGCTTTTCTTCATTATTTTCAATAAATAATCGAGAGATCGAGATACCGTGACCTAATCCCTTTTCCTTCGTTATCTATAAATAAACTATTTATTTATAGATCTTTTATCCAGGTTATCTACAGGCTAACCCCATACCAAATGGTATGATGGTAATACCATTGCCTGTCCGTGCAGGCTAACTCCGTTAACCTAAGGCCTGCTGAACAGACTAACTCGAGTCGTATCGGGTGTAACAATATAGAGAGATCTCAGCGATTATGCGCAAAATGTCAAGTCAGAGATATTGAAGACGAGTACCATTTTATCATGATATGCCCAGCCTTCAATTCACTGAGAAAAGATTATAAAAGACCAAGTATGTTTAAATTTGTTGAATTATTGGGTACTTCAAACAAAACACAAGTAAGGAATCTGAGCAAGTTCATATATAGAGCCTTAAAGCAGCCCCACCTAGCTAACTTACCCGGGATATTCAAATATTAACTAATACATTTCCCTTCATCTAATAGTTGGGTAAATAAACTAGTCTTTTTAATGTTTGATGACTGTACTATGTTCATCCTCCACATTCGTCTGTACAAGTTCTTATTACATTCACCTTATTCATCATCGGAATATGTTAGCTTAGCACAACTATTGTTGCATATTTTGTAAAATGTAAAAAAAGATGTACAATCACTTTTTGTTTTTAAATCATATAATATGTTGTACCGTTTAGTATATTTCAAATAATTCGCGTGTAGTCTTAACGCATGTTCCAATTTTACTTATCGTAAACAAATTTGTTAAAATATTAACTAACTAAGTTTTCTTCATTTTTTTCATATCAACTTGTCTTGTATAACGTTTAAATAATTGCAATATGTTTATGGTTTTCATCCTCCAATACTTTTATGAAAGTTAATAACAAAATAATTGTTTTCATCATCTGTATATGTTAATCTAGCGAAACACGAATACAAAAAAAAAATCTTATTAATATTTGTAAATCAATATTGTGTATAACATAATTAAATTCATGTATGTATGTATATAATCTTTACGCGATCAATATGATATTGAAATATTCTTATTTGTACTCACGTTGACATTATGCTTTGTATAACTATTTTGTGAATGGCAAAAAAATGTAAAGTTTACGTCCATAAAGCATTCTGTCTGTCTGTCTGTCTGTCTGTCTAATGATAATGATTATTATAATTATCATTATTGTAGTTATTATTATTATCATTATTATCATTATTATTATTACTATTACTACTATGATAATGATGATGAAAATGAAACTTTAGCATTTCGCTGAAATAACTACGTCATTTCAAAGAAAACCATTGAACATTATCGATACTTTTCAATGTTATTTTCACTTACACAGTGAATTATCGCTTTTAAATGACAATACGCATCAGGAAAGCTTTGACCAAAAAAGTTGTTAAACATGTAAAGGCATTCTCTGTTTAACAGAAACGTTTGCATCGGTCTATTAATCATGATACAATACACTGTTAGACATATATACATTTTTATTTCAAAATTTCTTAAGACTAGATGACATTGTCGAAAAAAACGCATACGCGGAAACTGCTTTATAAAACAAAATTCGGATAAATATAAACGTCAATGTTCGAATTAATTTGCTACGGTATTTACAGTAATAAACATACTTATTTACTCCGATACCAGTTGCAAAAGTAACTAAAACGTTCATTCGCATAACTTGAACTGCTTCTTAAAACAAGTTGACATATTATCTATGGCGCAAAATCAACAACATAACACTTTATTAAACCACCATTTCGTTGCGAGTCCGTACAGTAATAGGACAACCATGTTACCTCTGTAAGGACAACCATGTTACCTCTGTAAGGACAACCATGTTACCTCTGTAAGGACAACCATGTTACCTCTGTAAGGACAACCATGTTACCTCTGTAAGGACAACCATGTTACCTCTGTAAGGACAACCATGTTACCTCTGTAAGGACAACCATGTTACCTGTGTGATAAATGTGAGTCGAGCTCTGGGAAAACGGGAAGTGCGTAAAGTGCAAGATTAGCCTGTGCGGTAAGTCAGATTTATCAGGGTGAAAACTTAGCATATGCAGTTAGTCAGGCGTAAACTGCAACATTAGCCTGTGCAGTAAGTCAGATTTATCAGGGTGAAAACTTAGCATATGCAGTCAGTCAGGCGTAAAGTGCAAGATTAGCCTGTGCAGTAAGTCAGATTTATCAGGGTGAAAACTTAGCATGTGCAGTCAGTCAGGCGTAAAGTGCAACATTAGCCTGTCAGATTTATAGGGGACGATAATTTCCGAATATTATGGAATTCCGTTATGAAGAGACTTCTTTTATTCGAAAAATTCCAAAACAGCGGAAAGAGTCGTCTATTTTTGTACAGGTATGCTGACTGCACACTCGTATCTGGGAACATACTTTACGCACATGACTTAAGACCGGTTTTCCCTGATTGAGGCTCAATTGTGTAGTATTTTGCGGCACATATGGTTCCCAAACCTTGTTTATGGTATTTAAAAAAGAGACGTGAACACGTATCTACATATCACGGTTTTCAATGCCTTTGGTTCCAGTGATCATTATGTGACTTATTGACGTTTGATTATCATATCATCGTGTAATGCATTTTTTGTTTCTGTGTGAAAACTCTGAACTAATTATCCAAAAAATGCACATCCGTTTTTAGGAAAGATATGTTCATTTTGTCAGGTCGTTCCACTGCCGTAATTTTCTGTGAGTTAATCTTCCTTGAATAATAATTTATTTCAACACAAGACCTCGAACACTTACGATTCAACATTGACGGAACACGCCTATTTGGTGGACATTATCACAATGTGAAGTAATTATGTGCCCATGCTTTTCATGAAGTCATTGCCCTTAAAATAATGATAAGAGTATTTTCATGAAGTCATTGCCCTTACAGTAATGATAAGAGTATTTTCATGAAGTCATTGCCCTTAAAGTAATGATAAGAGTATTTTCATGAAGTCATTGCCCTTAAAGTAATGATAAGAGTATTTTCATGAAGTCATTGCCCTTAAAGTAATGATAAGAGTATTTTCATGAAGTCATTGCCCTTAAAGTAATGATAAGAGTATTTTCATGAAGTCATTGCCCTTAAAGTAATGATAAGAGTACGTTCATGAAGTCATTGCCCTTAAAGTAATGATAAGAGTATTTTCATGAAGTCATTGCCCTTAAAGTAATGAAAAGAGTATTTTCATGAAGTCATTGCCCTTAAAGTAATGATAAGAGTATTTTCATGAAGTCATTGCCCTTAAAGTAATGATAAGAGTATTTTCATGAAGTAATTGCCCTTACAGTAATGATAAGAGTATTTTCATGAAGTCATTGCCCTTAAAGTAATGATAAGAGTATTTTCATTAAGTCATTGCCCTTAAAGTAATGATAAGAGTATTTTCATGAAGTCATTGCCCTTAAAGTAATGATAAGAGTATTTTCATGAAGTAATTGCCCTTAAAGTAATGATAAGAGTATTTTCATGAAGTCATTGCCCTTAAAGTAATGATAAGAGTATTTTCATGAAGTCATTGCACTTAAAGTAATGATAAGAGTATTTTCATGAAGTCATTGCGCTTAAAGTAATGATAAGAGTATTTTCATGAAGTAATTGCCCTTACAGTAATGATAAGAGTATTTTCATGAAGTAATTGCCTTTAAAGTAATGATAAAGAGTATTTTCATGAAGTAATTGCCCTTAAAGTAATGATAAGAGTATTTTCATGAAGTCATTGCACTTAAAGTAATGATAAGAGTATTTTCATGAAGTCATTGCGCTTAAAGTAATGATAAGAGTATTTTCATGAAGTAATTGCCCTTACAGTAATGATAAGAGTATTTTCATGAAGTCATTGCCCTTAAAGTAATGATAAGAGTATTTTCATGAAGTAATTGCCCTTAAAGTAATGATAAGAGTATTTTCATGAAGTAATTGCCCTTACAGTAATGATAAGACTATTTTCATGAAGTCATTGCCCTTAAAGTAATGATAAGAGTATTTTCATGAAGTAATTGCCCTTAAAGTAATGATAAGAGTATTTTCATGAAGTCATTGCCCTTCAAGTAATGATAAGAGTATTTTCATGAATTGCCCTTACAGTAATGATAAGAGTATTTTCATGAAGTCATTGCCCTTAAAGTAATGATAAGAGTATTTTTATGAAGTCATTGCCCTTAAAGTAATGATAAGAGTATTTTCTAATGAAGGCATGTCAGCAACTAATATTCGGAAATTTTTCACATGCTGTAATTGCTGTATATAGGGGAACATGCCCGTATTATTTGGTTATTCCTTACCTGTGATTTTAGGGAGTTTTTGACATGCATATTATCAATAAGTCTTGTGGTGAATCTATGACATTGCAATTTTATTGCATACTTTTGGTTTAAATTAAGCTATTCAATTCCGAGATAAACATTGAATGCATCTTATTGATTGCCTAAGTTTTTGGTTCCTTATTTAATTTAACTAATAAGAAAGCCAACATAAATTAGAAATTATGTTGGTACTATGTACTCATGGACACAATAAATAAATGTTACAGATTATTTATTTTTTGCATTTTGCAAGATGTCCCACAAATTTGGTTGTTACTAAATCGTCCAATTCACTTTCAATCGCCCTTTTAATCCCTTTAAACTAATTCGAATGAATATAAATTGCACATGCATATGCAGTTAGTCAGGCGTAAAGTGCAACATTAGCCTGTGCAGTAAGTCAGATTTATCAGGGTGAAAACTTAGCATATGCAGTCAGTCAGGCGTAAAGTGCAAGATTAGCCTGTGCAGTAAGTCAGATTTATCAGGGTGAAAACTTAGCATGTGCAGTCAGTCAGGCGTAAAGTGCAACATTAGCCTGTCAGATTTATAGGGGACGATAATTTCCGAATATTATGGAATTCCGTTATGAAGAGACTTCTTTTATTCGAAAAATTCCAAAACAGCGGAAAGAGTCGTCTATTTTTGTACAGGTATGCTGACTGCACACTCGTATCTGGGAACATACTTTACGCACATGACTTAAGACCGGTTTTCCCTGATTGAGGCTCAATTGTGTAGTATTTTGCGGCACATATGGTTCCCAAACCTTGTTTATGGTATTTAAAAAAGAGACGTGAACACGTATCTACATATCACGGTTTTCAATGCCTTTGGTTCCAGTGATCATTATGTGACTTATTGACGTTTGATTATCATATCATCGTGTAATGCATTTTTTGTTTCTGTGTGAAAACTCTGAACTAATTATCCAAAAAATGCACATCCGTTTTTAGGAAAGATATGTTCATTTTGTCAGGTCGTTCCACTGCCGTAATTTTCTGTGAGTTAATCTTCCTTGAATAATAATTTATTTCAACACAAGACCTCGAACACTTACGATTCAACATTGACGGAACACGCCTATTTGGTGGACATTATCACAATGTGAAGTAATTATGTGCCCATGCTTTTCATGAAGTCATTGCCCTTAAAATAATGATAAGAGTATTTTCATGAAGTCATTGCCCTTACAGTAATGATAAGAGTATTTTCATGAAGTCATTGCCCTTAAAGTAATGATAAGAGTATTTTCATGAAGTCATTGCCCTTAAAGTAATGATAAGAGTATTTTCATGAAGTCATTGCCCTTAAAGTAATGATAAGAGTATTTTCATGAAGTCATTGCCCTTAAAGTAATGATAAGAGTATTTTCATGAAGTCATTGCCCTTAAAGTAATGATAAGAGTACGTTCATGAAGTCATTGCCCTTAAAGTAATGATAAGAGTATTTTCATGAAGTCATTGCCCTTAAAGTAATGAAAAGAGTATTTTCATGAAGTCATTGCCCTTAAAGTAATGATAAGAGTATTTTCATGAAGTCATTGCCCTTAAAGTAATGATAAGAGTATTTTCATGAAGTAATTGCCCTTACAGTAATGATAAGAGTATTTTCATGAAGTCATTGCCCTTAAAGTAATGATAAGAGTATTTTCATTAAGTCATTGCCCTTAAAGTAATGATAAGAGTATTTTCATGAAGTCATTGCCCTTAAAGTAATGATAAGAGTATTTTCATGAAGTAATTGCCCTTAAAGTAATGATAAGAGTATTTTCATGAAGTCATTGCCCTTAAAGTAATGATAAGAGTATTTTCATGAAGTCATTGCACTTAAAGTAATGATAAGAGTATTTTCATGAAGTCATTGCGCTTAAAGTAATGATAAGAGTATTTTCATGAAGTAATTGCCCTTACAGTAATGATAAGAGTATTTTCATGAAGTAATTGCCTTTAAAGTAATGATAAAGAGTATTTTCATGAAGTAATTGCCCTTAAAGTAATGATAAGAGTATTTTCATGAAGTCATTGCACTTAAAGTAATGATAAGAGTATTTTCATGAAGTCATTGCGCTTAAAGTAATGATAAGAGTATTTTCATGAAGTAATTGCCCTTACAGTAATGATAAGAGTATTTTCATGAAGTCATTGCCCTTAAAGTAATGATAAGAGTATTTTCATGAAGTAATTGCCCTTAAAGTAATGATAAGAGTATTTTCATGAAGTAATTGCCCTTACAGTAATGATAAGACTATTTTCATGAAGTCATTGCCCTTAAAGTAATGATAAGAGTATTTTCATGAAGTAATTGCCCTTAAAGTAATGATAAGAGTATTTTCATGAAGTCATTGCCCTTCAAGTAATGATAAGAGTATTTTCATGAATTGCCCTTACAGTAATGATAAGAGTATTTTCATGAAGTCATTGCCCTTAAAGTAATGATAAGAGTATTTTTATGAAGTCATTGCCCTTAAAGTAATGATAAGAGTATTTTCTAATGAAGGCATGTCAGCAACTAATATTCGGAAATTTTTCACATGCTGTAATTGCTGTATATAGGGGAACATGCCCGTATTATTTGGTTATTCCTTACCTGTGATTTTAGGGAGTTTTTGACATGCATATTATCAATAAGTCTTGTGGTGAATCTATGACATTGCAATTTTATTGCATACTTTTGGTTTAAATTAAGCTATTCAATTCCGAGATAAACATTGAATGCATCTTATTGATTGCCTAAGTTTTTGGTTCCTTATTTAATTTAACTAATAAGAAAGCCAACATAAATTAGAAATTATGTTGGTACTATGTACTCATGGACACAATAAATAAATGTTACAGATTATTTATTTTTTGCATTTTGCAAGATGTCCCACAAATTTGGTTGTTACTAAATCGTCCAATTCACTTTCAATCGCCCTTTTAATCCCTTTAAACTAATTCGAATGAATATAAATTGCACATGCATGGTCCAAATTGCCCACAGCTTACGTTAAGGAAGCTTGAAATAGATAGGACAACAATGAGCTTCCTGTAAGGTTACATTTCACTGAATCTTGAGTATCCCTAATTGGGCCAAGGTACGAAAAATGCTTTGAAAATTAACATTTGAATCATGGGATCATATTTGAATTAGATGTAGTGTATTCTTCATCCCCTTGCTTAAACCCAACTGCTGCATGGAATGCATTCAACCCCTTGTATATCTTACTGTTGTATGGTGTACTTTCGCCCAATTGCATAAAAAGTTGATGAATGGTCTATGTTTTACACCTTGAATGTTTAAAGTTCCCGGTATAAAGCTTAGTAAATTTTATCGCTATAACAGAAAAATGTAGTACTCCGTGCACAAATGATAATCATTCACTGAAAACTTACTTGCTTTGAGCATAGCTAGTGAAAGAATGGCCATAGGTGACTTAATGATAATCCCCACAGGTAATGTGGCAAGGTTAACATTAAACTCTTGAAAGCTGAGATTCACTACTTGCAGACATTGACCTACAATATAACTCCAGACACTAGGTTGAACAACTACTTATGCTAAAGTGTTTATACTTTTATAATCAAATACAGAGATAACAATAAACATGCATGAACAAATGAAATAAATAATATATGTAAATACAATATTGTGTTCAGGGCAAAACAAATGATGTTATTACGTTCAACCACAGGCTTGTCAGTTTAGATGGCGATGCTATGGTGTTCCAATACAATGAAGAGTGAAACATAAAATGATAAACATTTCATGGTCTACTGAGTAAAATACCCACGCCCACAAGCCATAATCAAAAGTAATTGCATTTTTGCCACCATATTTGTATGATTAGATGATAATAATATATACAACAAAGAATTATGGTCCCCACCAGACAACACACAACAGCTGAGTTGTATGTGTTCCCCTTATGTTCTTACATGATTCCCCTTATGTTCATACATGGTTCCCCTTATGTTCATACATGGTTCCCATTATGTTCTTACATGATTCCCCTTGTGGTCTTACATGATTCCCCTTATGTTCTTACATGATTCCCCTATGTTCTTACATAATTTCCCTTATGTTCTTACATGATTCCCCTTATATTCTCACATGATTCCCCGTATGTTCTTACATGAATCCCCTTATGTTCTTACATGATTCCTCTTATGTTCTTACATGATTCCCCTTTTGTACATAGATGATGCAAGTCATAAGTCATCTAATTATGCATTTAATATCATGTATACAGGTTATTGTGTATATAAATTTCATAGTGTAACATAACACAAATTTATTAGACACCAATGTATTTATTAGACTGCATGCTATCTGTCCCCAATACCCCCGAATGAAATCACTTGCATTCGTAATAATCACTCAACAAGATCACAATGTCATATTGGAATGCATATATGCATCATTATCAATTTGTAAATCTGTAACTAGTGATGGTTGACCTTTATTAATATCCAATTAAGCACTTATCATGCCAAGGAATACACCATACAGGCGAACACAAGTATGAAATTGAAGATGAGCAATAAGTTGATAGATAATCCTATCAGAGTTTGCACTGACAAAAACATGTTGGCACCCGCATTTTTACCATCCCATTGGTTGCACATGTTTCCATTGATTACTTATGATACAGGAATGTGTCATTGTCCAATCTGATCACACTGATTGATTTAGTCTTGGATAGAACATGTCCCGTGACAACAAAGCAGGTCAACAAACATTTGAATGTTACAGAACATGCTTGCAAAGCCAGTCTGCTTGTTGTCTGGTGTGGATATGTGGCCAGCATGCCCGGATTCATTTGGCCAGCGTGCCCGTATTCATGTGGCCAGCATGCCCGTTTTCATGTGGCCAGCAGTTCTCAGGGTCAGAAGTCTGTGCCCAGGGTCAGAGAGTCATGCCCGGGGTCAGAGAGTCACCCCCAAGGTCAGAGAGCTGCTGCCTCCATCACCCGCTCTATGAAGGGACGCTCCATTTGGTTGACAACCAGACACAGCCGAATACATTCTTCCAGTTTAACAGAGTAACTACAAGACATCAATACATTTTGTATACACAAGGTCGTGTAGATATGGTTTACATTTGTATTTTAGTAAATAGTATGGAATAAATATCAACCAGCAGTTTGGGGGTGTATGACAATGTTTTGCAGTTCAACATCAGGAAGGAACACAGGAAATTTATTTATTCAATTTCACACCATGAAGATCATGGATGTACCATTGTCCATGTTTATTAATATTATTGGTGCACAGTAAGAATTTTTTAGATTTCAATAAATACAGTAAATGTATTATAATTGAAATTTAAGTAAACTCTAATAGTGTCATTATTTTGATGTCATGATGTTTAAGTTGACACAATTTTAAATTATCCTGTTTAACCTATTTTAACAGTAAACAACTGTAGAAATTGATATAATAAGATTAAATAAAACATGCATGCCCCCCATATGGGCTGTCCGTTGTAGTGGCAGCCATTGTGTGAATACGTTTTTTGTCACTGTGACCTTGACCTTTGACCTAGTGACCTGAAAATCAATAGGGGTCATCTGTGAGTCACGATCAATGTACCTATGAAGTGTCATGATCCTAGGCAAAAGCGTTCTTGAGGTATCATCCGAAAATCATTTTACTATTTCGGGTCACCGTGACCTTGACCTTAAAATCAATAGGGGTCATCTGCGAGTCATGATCAATCTACCTGTGAAGTTTCATGATCCTAGGCATATGCGTTCTTGAGTTATCATCCGAAAACCATTTTACATGGGGTCACCGTGACCTTGACCTTTGACCTAGTGACCTCAAAATCAAAAGGGGTCATCTGCGAGTCATGATCAATCTACCCATGAAGTTTCATGATCCTAGGCGTATGCATTCTTGAGTTATCATCCGGAAACCATTTTACTATTTCGGGTCACCGTGACCTTGACCTTTGACCTAGTGACCTCAAAATCAATAGGGGTTATCTGCGAGTCATGATCAATCTACCCATGAAGTTTCATGATCCTAGGCGTATGCGTTCTTGAGTTATCATTCAAAAACCATTTTACTATTTCGGGTCACCGTGACCTTGACCTTTGACCTAGTGACCTCAAAATCAATAGGGGTCATCTGCAAGTCATGATCAATGTACCTATGAAGTTTCATGATCCTAGGCCCAAGCGTTCTTGAGTTATCGTCTGACAACCACCTGGTGGACGGACCGACCAACAGACCGACCGACATGAGCAAAGCAATATACCCCCTCTTCTTCGAAGGGGGGCATAAATATATTGGATTAGATGGAATACATTTGTTAATTTATTTACTTGTGGTCATAGAAAAAGTATTGGCAGACTCAGTACAATTACACATGAGAATATCATTAATCTATCAAAACCACAAATATCCTGTTCATATGAACCTGTTTGTGAAGCATTCAACAATATTTTGGTCATAAATGGCACTGACAAGTATTCTAGACAGAAGTGAGCTGATGTTTGCATTAAAGAACTATGTGTCCATAGGTAATAGAGGCCCCTGCTATATAGAACTGAACACAGAAATGAGTGTTGTCTGTTAGAAACAATTTACACAGCATGCATGTGCTTGTGACTGTTGTTACACAGCATGTATGTGCTTGTGACTGTTGTTACACAGCATGTATGTGATTGTGACTGTTGTTACACAGCTTGCATGTGCTTGTGACTGTTGTTACACAGCATGCATGTGCTTGTGACTGTTGTTACACAGCATGTATGTGCTGGTGACTGTTGTTACACAGCATGCATGTGCTTGTGACTGTTGTAACACAGCATGTATGTGCTTGTGACTGTTGTTACACAGTATGTATGTGCTTGTGACTGTTGTTACACAGCATGCATGTGCTTGTGACTGTTGTTAAACAGCTTGCATGTGCTTGTGACTGTTGTTAAACAGCTTGCATGTGCTTGTGACTGTTGTTAAACAGCTTGCATGTGCTTGTGACTGTTGTTAAACAGCTTGCATGTGCTTGTGACTGTTGTTAAACAGCTTGCATGTGCTTGTGACTGTTGTTACACAGCATGTATGTGCTTGTGACTGTTACATAGCATGCATGTGCTTGTGACTGTTGTAACACAGCATGTATGTGCTTGTGACTGTTGTTACACAGCATGTATGTGCTTGTGACTGTTGTTACACAGCATGTATGTGCTTGTGACTTTTGTTACACATTATGCATGTGCTTGTGACTGTTGTTACACAGCATGCATGTGCTTGTGACAGTTGTTACACATAAAGCTTATTCTTTGTTATACAGTAATATTAAAGTGAGCACAGTATAAACAACTGACCGCTCCGACTTTGACCATGAAGGCATGGTTGTTGCACTAGACACATTGCTTGATACTTTCAAGCACTGTCGTGCACCAAAAAAATATTTGCTAGAGTTGAACATCCACTTTCACAACTTCCATACATGAATTTATACAAACTTAAATTGTCCACTTTGACACTGAACTTTAAGCCAATAACATGGTTAAAGCACGTGACATGTCGTATTGATATGACAATTTTCCAACATTTAAACAATTTCTTGCTGCCCTACACACATGAACACTATCCATAGCAGGAACATGCACATACGAGTGATCTGTCTGGGTTTAAGGTGGGCACATGTTAGTTTTTTTCTATTTATTTTCTAACTTACTATTGGAAGACATAATAATATAAAAGAAAGAAAACAACTGACTTTTAGCTACCAGCTCACCTGTGTGTTGGGAATGAGACATTCTGTGACATGACAGCCAAGGCAATACTGTCCCCTCTCTGGTAGACCTTCTCAAATGGAGACTCCCCAAACGCCATCGCATACAGAAAGCATCCCAGTGACTAGAATATAAGTAGAATTGTTAGTTCTAATGATACTTGATTCAAAATGTTTAAATAATGAAATAACATCTGTTAACAAGATGTGTTTGTGAAACACTATGTCCACCCATAGAATTGACCTTTGACCTTGAAGGATGACCTTGACCTTTCACCACTAAAAATGTGCAGCTATATGAGATACACATGCATGCCACATATCAAGTTGCTATCTTCAATATTGCAAAAGTGTATATTAAATGAGCAATTTGACCCATATATTTGACCTTGAAGGATTACCTTGTTGTTGACCTTTCACCACTCAAAATGTGCAGCTCCATGAAATACACATGCATGCCAAATATGAAGTTGCTATCTTCAATATTGCAAAAGTTATGGCAAATGTTAAAGTTTGACACAAACAAACAAAGCAACAAATCCAAAAACAATATGTCCCCCACTATAGTGGTGGGGGACATAAAAAGATATTCAAACAAAAACCTTGATTAATAAGCTGAGCTCTTTTTGACCCATTACATTTTGTTGTTTTACTTCAAAGTAAATGTTTACATAAGATCATTTTGTTCATTATGTCCACCAGGAGGTCTGCCAAATATATCATGTAAATCAGAGACACATACCGGTAGTTGCTGACTCAAAACCATTTGAAGTACTACTGTTGTTGTTGTTGTTGTACATGTGTGTCTACTCACCCAGACATCTGTGCGCTCGTCAATGCTGGCTCCTGGCTCCACACTGAACAGCTCTGGGGGTCTGAACAACATGGAGCAGCGCTCAGCAGCCTCATCCTAGCAACATGTAGAACAGAACACATCCTAGAAACATGTAAAACGGAACACATCCTAGAAACAGGTAAAACGGAACACATCCTAGAAACATGTAGAAAACAACACATCATAGCAACATGTAAAATGGAACACATCCTAGAAACATGTAGAACACAACACATCAAAGCAACATGTAAAACAGAACACATCCTAGAAACATGTAGCGCAGAACACATCCTAGAAACATGTAGCGCAGAACATATCCTAGAAACATGTAGAACACAACACATCATAGCAACATGTAAAACAGAACACATCCTAGAAACATGTAGCGCAGAACTCATTCTAGAAACATGTAGAACACAACACATCATAGCAACATGTACAACCAACACATCATTACAAAATGTACAACGGAAGATATCTTAGCAACATATCCTTTTTTCAAACTCAGCTGATATACACTTAAAACAAATTATCTAAGTAAGTTTCATGATGATATGGCTGAAAATTTGACATCTAGAGAGTTCACAAGCATTCACATCTAGAGAGTTCACAAGCATTCACATCTAGAGAGTTCACAAGCATTCACATCTAGAGAGTTCACAAGCATTCACATCTAGAAAGTTCACAAGCATTCACATCTAGAGAGTTCACAAGCATTCACATCTAGAGAGTTCACAAGCATTCACATCTAGGGAGTTCACAAGTATTCACAAAAGTCATATAATGAAAACTGCCACACTATTTGGTGGCCATACTGTGTATGGCTCTGAAACATGTTTGAATAATATTGGGAATTGATGTACTGAGCATGTACTGAGCAAGTTTTATTAAGATTGGACTTAATTTGCTACCTCTAGTGTTCACAATGTTTTACTATAGACATAATATACAAAAAACTGCCCGTCCCCTATTGCCCATTTTTTTTATCAGACTGAACAGAAACAATGTTTATTATTACAAAAAATGTTATAAAAACATATCATGAAGATTTAGTACACAATACAACTTCCAGATTGCTTACAAAAGATAACATTTAGATCAATAAATGAGAGTGTTGACAAGATTCATGATGATGCATGGCACACACTGCCCAACAGAGGACAAACAATAATCTGCATGTTGTGCTAGAGTGAGCTTAAAGAGGCATTTAAAAAAAATTTGATTAAAATAATTTTTGCAAAGTCAATACACCCAAAGTCGTTAACCACTATAAAATAAACACAACAATGAGACAACACTCTATGTAGTGCAAACAGTAAGGCTCCATTGAGTCCAGACATGAGACTTACCTGCAGGGGCTGAGCCTCTGAGCCTGTGGTCACCTGCAGCCTGGCAGGGCTAGACTAACCTGCAGGGCCTCAGCCTCTGAGCCTGTGGTCACCTGCAGCCTGGCAGGGCTAGACTAACCTGCAGGACCTGAGCCTCTGAGCCTGTGGTCACCTGCAGCCTGACAGGGCTAGACTGACCTGCAGGGCCTGAGCCACTGAGCATGTGGTCACCTGCAGCCTGGCAGGGCTAGACTGACCTGCAGGGCCTGAGCCACTGAGCCTGTGGTCACCTGCAGCCTGGCAGGGCTAGACTAACCTGCAGGGCCTGAGCCACTGAGCGTGTGGTCACCTGCAGCCTGGCAGGGCTAGACTAACCTGCAGGGCCTGAGCCACTGAGCCTGTGGTCACCTGCACCCTGGCAGGGCTAGACTAACCTGCAGGGCCTGAGCCACTGAGCCTGTGGTCACCTGCAGCGTGGCAGGGCTAGACTAACCTGCAGGACCTGAGCCTCTGAGCCTGTGGTCACCTGCAGCCTGGAAGGGCTAGACTAACCTGCAGGACCTGAGCCTCTGAGCCTGTGGTCACCTGCAGCCTGGCAGGGCTAGACTAACCTGCAGGGCCTGAGCCTCTGAGCGTGTGGTCACCTGCAGCCTGGCAGGGCTAGACTAACCTGCAGGACCTGAGCCTCTGAGCCTGTGGTCACCTGCAGCCTGGCAGGGCTAGACTAACCTGCAGGGCCTCAGCCTCTGAGCCTGTGGTCACCTGCAGCGTGGCAGGGCTAGACTAACCTGCAGGACCTGAGCCTCTGAGCCTGTGGTCACCTGCAGCCTGGAAGGGCTAGACTAACCTGCAGGACCTGAGCCTCTGAGCCTGTGGTCACCTGCAGCCTGGCAGGGCTAGACTAACCTGCAGGGCCTGAGCCTCTGAGCGTGTGGTCACCTGCAGCCTGGCAGGGCTAGACTAACCTGCAGGACCTGAGCCTCTGAGCCTGTGGTCACCTGCAGCCTGGCAGGGCTAGACTGACCTGCAGGGTCTGAGCCTTTGTTCACCTGCAGCCTGGCAGGGCTAGACTGACCTGCATGGCCTGAGCCTCTGAGCATGTGGTCACCTGCAGCCTATCAGGGCTAGACTAACCTGCAGAACCTGAGCCTTTGAGCCTGTGGTCACCTGCAGCCTGGCAGGGCTAGACTTACCTGCAGGGCCTGAGCCTCTGAGCCTGTGGTCACCTGCAGCCTGGCAGGGCTAGACTGACCTGCAGGGTCTGAGCCTTTGTTCACCTGCAGCCTGGCAGGGCTAGACTGACCTGCATGGCCTGAGCCTCTGAGCATGTGGTCACCTGCAGCCTATCAGGGCTAGACTAACCTGCAGGGTCTGAGCCTTTGAGCCTGTGGTCACCTGCAGCCTGGCAGGGCTAGACTTACCTGCAAGGCCTGAGCCTCTGAGCGTGTGGTCACCTGCAGCCTGGCAGGGCTAGACTGACCTGCAGGGTCTGAGCCTTTGTTCACCTGCAGCCTGGCAGGGCTAGACTGACCTGCAGGGCCTCAGCCTCTGGTCACCTGCAGCCTGGCAGGGCTAGACTGACCTGCAGGGTCTGAGCCTTTGAGCCTGTGTTCACCTGCAGCCTGGCAGGGCTAGACTTACCTGCAGGGCCTGAGCCTCTGAGCGTGTGGTCACCTGCAGCCTGGCAGGGCTGGCCGAGCCCAGGTCCATCAGAATAGCCTCCCCTGCATCATCCATCATCACATTGCCTGGCTTGATATCCCTGCAAGGTGTGTTTTTTTTGTTCAAATGTTGTGCGGTAGCAGGACTCATTCCCAATGGAAAAAAGTATACATGTATATAAATCCCAAATGGGACCTTTCCCAATTGAAAGTTTTCCAAAAATATGTCTTGAATAAATCTCTACATGTCAATTATCTCCAAATCCATTTCTATATGTTGAACCTTAGAAAATATAATATTACAATAACATTTATTATAATTTTTGAAGTATTTGTAAGCATAAAACCAACAATATTAATTTCACAATTTGAGTAAAAAAGACGCGATATTTCCCAATACAAAGGGACCTGGCCCTTTTCCCAAAATGTTGAAAAAACACTGCTACATGTATACACTAGATCTCACAATGCCTGGCTTGATATTCCTACATGTATACACTAGATCTCACATTGTCTGACTTGATATCTCTACATGTATACACTATATCTCACATTGCCTGGCTTGATATCTCTACATGTATACACTAGATCTCACATTGTCTGACTTGATATGCCTTCATGTATTCACTGGATCTCACATTGCCTGACTTGATATTCCTACATGCATACACTAGATCCCACATTGCCTGTCTATATATTCCTACATGCATACCCTAGATCTCACATTGCCTGACTTGATATCTCTACATGTATACACTAGATCTTACATTGTCTGACTTCATATCTCTACGTGTATACACTAGATCTCACATTGCCTGACTTGATATCTCTACATGTATACACTGGATCTCTCATTGCCTGTCTAGATATCACTACACGTATACACTAGATCTTACATTGCCTGACTTGATATCCCTACATGTATACACTGGATCTCTCATTGCCTGTCTAGATATCCCTACATGTATACACTATATCTCACATTGACTGGCTTGATATCTCTACATGTATACACTAGATCTCACATTGCCTGACTTGATATCTCTACATGTATACACTAGATCTCACATTGCCTGACTTGATATCTCTACATGTATACACTATATCACACATTGCCTGGCTTGATATCACTACATATATACACTAGATCACTCATTGCCTGTCTAGATATCCCTTCATGTATACAGAGGATCTCACATTGCCTGGCTTGATATTTCTACATGTATACACTTGATCTCACATTGCCTGACTTGATATCTCTACATGTATACATTAGATCTCACATTGCCTGACATGATATCTCTACATGTATACACTATATCACACATTGCCTGGCTTGATATCACTACATATATACACTAGATCACTCATTGCCTGTCTAGATATCCCTACATGTATACAGAGGATCTCACATTGCCTGGCTTGATATCTCTACATGTATACACTTGATCTAACATTGCCTGGCTTGATATCCCTACATGTATACACTATACCTCACATTGCCTGTCTAGATATCCCTACATGTATACACTTTATCTCACAGTGCCTGTCTAGATATCCCTTCATGTTTACACAAGATCTCACATGGTCTTGCTTGATATTCCTACATTTATACACTAGATCTCTCATTGCCAATCTAGATATTCCTACATGTATGCAGTAGGGGTCCGTCTTATCAAAGATCGTATGAAAATGTTAACTTACGATTGAATTTTGTTAGTTTAAATATAAGTGGTTATGATCTGTATGTTTCAAATATAATGTATATTTGACAGCTGCTTTGGAAATGAATGGAAATGTTTAACAAAAGTAATTATAAAAGTGACGGTTACATATTTATGACGCTTCGAAAATTGCATCGTAAGGTAAGAATGTCGTACGATGTTTGATAAGACGGGCCCTAGATCTCAAGTTGCATGGCTTGATATCCCTACATGCATACACTATATCTCACATTGCCTGGCTTGATATCCCTACATGTATACACTATATCTCACATTGCTCGGCTTGATATCCCTACATGTATACACTAGATCTCACATTGTCTGACTAGAAATCCCTACATGTATACACTAGATCTCACATTGTCTGGCTTGATATCCCTACATGTATACACTATATCTCACATTGCCTGGCTTGATATCTCTACATGTTTACACTATATCTCACAATGCCTGACTTGATATCTCTACATGTATACACTAGATATCACATCGCCTGGATTGATATCTCTACATGTATACACTATATCTCACATCGCCTGGCTTGATATCTCTACATGTATGCACTAGATCTCAAATTGCCTGGCTTGATATCTCTACATGTATACACTAGATCTCACATTGCCTGGCTTGATATCTCTACATGTATACACTTGATCTCACATTGCAT
Source organism: Dreissena polymorpha (assembly GCF_020536995.1). NCBI lineage: Eukaryota > Metazoa > Mollusca > Bivalvia > Myida > Dreissenidae > Dreissena > Dreissena polymorpha. The sequence goes on along the minus strand of NC_068361.1, from coordinate 44,530,366 downwards.
GGCATGATATCCCTACATATATACACTATATCTCACATTGCCTGCCTAGATATTCGTACATGTATGCACTAGATCTCACATTGCCTGGCTTGATATCTCAACATGTATACACTAGATCTCACATTGCCTGTCTAGATATTCCTTCATGTATACACTATATCTCACATTGCTTGTCTAGATATCCCTTCATGTATACAACTTGTCTGACTTGATATCTCTTCATGTATACACCATATCTCACATTGCCTAACTTAATATCTCTACATGTATACACTAGATCTCACATTGACTGACTTGATATCCCTTCAAGAATACACTATATCACACATTGTCTGACTTGATATCTGTTTGATATCCCTATTTGTTCACAATTAATCTTTCTTTGAGTGACTTGAAGTCTCAAAAGTTATACAAGTTATCTAACATTGTCTGGCTTGATATCCCATACATGTACAAGTTATCTAACATTGTCTGGCTTGATATCCAATACATGTATACAATGGATCACAGATCGCCTGGCCTGGTAGTGAAGGCACCTTACCTTGTCTGAACACCCCTTACCTGTGGGAGTATGGAGGGTCATGTCTGTGCATGGCTTGGACAGCCTGTAGAACACCTGTGAACACCCTCCAGATATCCCCCTCAGCAAGCCTCTCATTCCTGCGCTTCAAGGCGTCCAATTTCTCCTGTAGTGACCCTCTCTGAAGCAGATGTCATATCATTGATGTCAACATCACTTTAACATATAGACTTAGGCTGTAATATCGTCTTGTGTACATCCATGAAATCATTAACTGTTACTCATCTAAAATGATTACACCCACAGTATATGGTAAAATACACTGTCAGCATGTGAACTGCCTTAACTGGTGACAAACGAGTATTCTAAACAAGATACAATAAGGCATTTCTTTAGTAAATTGTTTGAAATTATCAAAACAAGGAGCAGTTTAACTTCTTTCAGTTAATCTTTAGTTCTTTATTTGGATGCTGTGCAAATGAAACATTTGACTTTTATAGAAGCCCAATCAAAAGTTTCTTATTTCTTCAAATACAAACATTGAAAAGTACTATTAACTTTAAAATACTACATGTATACTGAAACAAGAGCTGTCAGAGGACAGCGCGCTCGACTATTCGAGTGCTTGACAGTATAACATAAGCCATCATGGGGAAATTGTTTATATTCAATAATTTATTGGGGGGGGGGGGGGGGGGGGGGGTAGTACGCAAACTTTATCATAGATTTATCAATAATATGCATATTCTAAGTATAAAAGGGGCAATACTTATGACAAAATGCTTGATAGAGTTGTCTGCTCTTGTTTATAGGTTGGGGTGATGTTGGTAAACAAGTATGCAAAATATGAAAGCAATATATCAAGGTACAATGAAAATAAATGGGTAGTACGAAAACTTTAACATTTGCTGCATATTCTAAGTGGAAAAGGGGCCATAATTATGAAAAAATGCTTGATAGAGTTGTCTGCTCTTGTTTATAGGTTGGGGTCATGTTGGTAAAGTATGCAAAATATGAAAGCAATATGTCAAGGGACAATGAAAATAATTGGGGTAGTACGAAAACTTTAACATTTGCACGCTAACGCAGACACCGGGGTGAGTAGGATAGATCCACTATATATATTTCATATATAATAGTCGAGCTAAAAAATACAAGAGCTCAATGCAAAAATTTATATTTCTTCACATATGTTCAGAAATTTTATTGCAAATGATTTCTATTAAATAATACAAAATGTATTCTTGAATTTACCAATAATTTTTTCACATCATACCCATTCATATTTATGTGCCTAATAATATGGTATTATGCACAATAGGATTGGATTTTAAAGATTGAAACAATAAGTAGAACAAAAGGGAACCGTAACAGTTAGTTTGTTATACTTTTACATATTAACCCATTTATGCTTGGCGTCTAGAAAAAAAGGCCTTGGCAAACAGCGTAGACCCAGATGAGACGCCGCATGATGCGGCGTCTCATCAGGGTCTGCGCTAATTGCTTAAAGGAATTTCTGTCAGAAATATTCTAAATATAGACATAAGTATACTAAACATCCCTAATTTTGGAAATAAATGATGCAATTTAGAAGGATGGGAGAGTCCACTGGGCATAAATGGATTAATTTGAAACCAAAACAAGGGCTGTTTGTAAAACATGCATGCCCCCCATATGGACTGTCAGTTGTAGTGGCAGCCATTGTTTTTTTTCACTGTGACCTTGACCTTTGAACTAGTGACCTGAAAATCAATAGGGGTCATCTGCCAGTCATTATCAATGTACCTATGAAGTTTCATGATCCTAGGCCTAATTATTCTTGAGTTATCATCAGGAAACCATTTTACTGTTTCGAGTCAATGTGACCTTGACCTTTGACCTAGTGACCTGAAAATCGATAGGGGTCATCTGCCAGTAATTACCAATGTACCTATGAAGTTTCATGATCATAAGCGTAAGCATTCTTGAGTTACATTCATCATCTGGAAACCATTTTACTATTTCGAGTCACTGTGACCTTGACCTTTGACCTAGTGACCTGAAAATCAATAGGGGTCATCTGCCAGTCATGATCAATGTACCTATGAAGTTTCATGATCCTAGGTCTAAGCATTCTTGAGTTATCATTCGGAAACCATCTGGTGGACGGACAGACCGACCGACATGTGCAAAACAATATACCCCCTCTTCTTCGAAGGGGGGCATAAATATAAGGGACTAAGTGTGGCCTGTTAGTTGTCCAAACTTGCCGATCCTTATTGTTATCTGCATTACAGCAAGTGTATCAGCATATCAACATTGCTTGTTACACATTTTGATTGGACCCTGGGGTTTGTGACTTAAAATTCCTTATATCAATGTAAGTTTTTTCTATAAACATATACAAATGCAAGTTAGTAATATATAGTGGGGCAAAATATAAACCCAGGAGCAAAATTTGAACAGACTTAGAAGCAGACCACTATGCAATGTTGCACATCAAACATTAAACCCCTGAACGTTGAGGTTAAGGAGAATAAGACTTTTACAGTTATCTACAATATAAGTACAAAAAATCATGTGACCCCTTGGACATGGTTAGTTTTGATCCCAGGGGCACAATATGAACACACTTAGAAGAGGAAAACCATTCACTGTTACAATACACATGTCAAACCCCTGAACCTTGATGTTACAGGGACTTTTTATGTTTACTGATATAACTATGCAATATTTTATTTATCATTTGACTCATGGGGATGGCAAGTTTTGATGCTGCATGCCAAAAAAACAAACCTCTGGGCCTTCAGGTTTCAGGGAGGATTTTTAAAAAGTTTTCAGTATAATAATATCAGAAACAAGAGATGTGTTTGTTAGTAACACAATGCCCCTTTTTGCGCCATATATTTGACCTTTGACCTTGAAGAATGACCTTGACCTTTCACCACTCAAAATGTGCAGGACCATGAGATACACATGCATGCCAAATATCAAGTTGCTATCTTCAATATTGCAAAAGTTATGACCAATGTCAAAGTTTTCGGACAGACAGACAGATGCCATATATTTGACCTTGAAGGATGACCCTGACCTTGCCATTTCAGCACTCAAAATGTGCAGGTCCATGAGATACACATGCATGCCAAATATCAAGTTGCCATCTTCAATATTGCAAAAGTTATGACCAATGTTAAAGTTTTCGGACGGACGGAAGGACTGACTGACAGTTCAAAAACTATATGCCACCCTTTGGAGGCATAAAAAGGACCCCTATGGCAAGAACAATTATAACCATAGAGTTATGATTTGAACACATTTGGTAGTGGACCACCATACCATGTTAAACATCAAATATGAAAACTCTCACCCTAGATTTTCAGAGTGATTTACTATATTAGTAAGCAAACACAGCCATTTATAGAGAACAATTGAAGAAACTTAGTACAGAATCCCTTGATGCATAGTGTAATGGATAAATTATAAATAATTCTTCAATTTTGTTATATTTGATCATAATATGTGACCTTGACCATGCCTGTAGGTTTCTGAGACTCGCATGTGACTCAGCCCCAGATGATCAGAAACATTTGTGGTCAGTTTCATGGCTAAGGCTCACATGTTATTGGAGACACAGCTCAACACAGAAAAATTCCTATGTAAAATGTGTATTTTGATGTAAAATAGAAAATTACTTCGTTATTGACTTATGGTTGCATTGTTACATGGCATGCTTCAACCATGGATACACTCAAACCAAGTTTCAATGAATCTGCCCAAGCAGTTCCAAGATGTGGCTCCAGACAAAAAAGTGTGCTTAAATTCAAGTCAAAAAGGGCCATAACTCTGTTATTTGCAAATGGATTGCAACAGCATTTAATATTTATCATCCTCTTACCCACATTCGCTCATACCAAGTTTCAATGGAATTGGCATATGCAGTTCCTAGATATGGCTGCAGAAAAAGTATTACAAAGGACAGATACAGGCAAAACAAAATAACTCCGCCTATGGTGAAGGGATATCACCCATACAAATTGAGATACAGGGGTGTAATAGAAGAGAAGTCTGAGGAGAAGAAAATTGTGTCAATTGACACAGAGATGTGCATACATGGGTGACCAAAACCTACTAAAACAGACATACAACTAAATATAAATGAATTTTCAAAACATTATTTCTTATAAGCTTGTTCACTTTAAGTACTTTATAGGATGCAAATTATACAGTATTCATTAGGACGACTTCCTTTAAGTCGGTCACTTTGTTTCTCAATCCTGTGAATGATGCTGGCAGTCGTACACTTAAGCAAAAGGTCAGCACTTTTACAGTGCTTATTAAACAACTCTTAACCACATGATCCGTTGTCTACACTTGACTCCCACCTTATAGTAAGGCATGATCAGCAGGACCTCTGAGATGGTGTCCTGTGACTGGTCATGCCTGCCGATGGTGATCTGGCAGTACTCCTCCAGGGGGACGATGTGCCGGTGCCTAAGGGCCCTCATCACCTCCACCTCCCGAAGAGCCAGGCGCTCATCAGCAGGCCCGTGACACGTGATTCTCTTCATGGCAAACAAGGCATGAGTCCTCGCCTCCTCTAACAGGTCTACAACACTGAATCCACTGAAATATAACAGGTCTACAACACTGAATCCACTGAAACATAACAGGTCTACAACACTGAATCCACTGAAACATAACAGGTCTACAACACTGAATCCACTGAAACATAACAGGTCTACAACACTGAATCCACTGAAACATAACAGGTCTACAACACTGAATCCACTGAAACAAAACAGGTCTACAACACTGAATCCACTGAAACATAACAGGTCTACAACACTGAATCCACTGAAACATAACAGGTCTACAACACTGAATCCACTGAAACATAACAGGTCTACAACACTGAATCCACTGAAACATAACAGGTCTACAGCACTGAATCCACTGAAACATAACAGGTCTACAACACTGAATCCACTGAAACATAACAGGTCTACAGCACTGAATCCACTGAAACATAACAGGTCTACAGCACTGAATCCACTGAAACATAACAGGTCTACAGCACTGAATCCACTGAAACATAACAGGTCTAAAACACTGAATCCACTGAAACATAACAGGTCTACAGCACTGAATCCACTGAAACATAACAGGTCTGCAACACTGAATCCACTGAAACATAACAGGTCTACAGCACTGAATCCACTGAAACATAACAGGTCTACAGCACTGAATCCACTGAAACATAACAGGTCTACAACACTGAATCCACTGAAACATAACAGGTCTACAATACTGAACCCACTGAAACATAATAGGTCTACAACACTGAATCCACTGAAACATAACAGGTCTACAACACTGAATCCACTGAAACATAACAGGTCTACAACACTGAATCCACTGAAACATAACAGGTCTACAACACTGAATCCACTGAAACATAAAAGGTCTACAACACTGAATCCACTGAAACATAACAGGTCTACAACACTGAATCCACTGAAACATAACAGGTCTTCAACACTGAATCCACTGAAACATAAAAGGTCTACAACACTGAATCCACTGAAACATAACAGATCTACAACACTGAATCCACTGAAACATAACAGGTCTACAACACTGAATCCACTGAAACATAACAGGTCTACAACACCGAATCCACTGAAACATAACAGGTCTACAACACCGAACCCACTGAAACATAACAGGTCTACAACACTGAATCCACTGAAACATAACAGGTCTACAACACTGAATCCACTGAAACATAACAGGTCTACAACACTGAACCCACTGAAACATAACAGGTCTACAACACTGAATCCACTGAAACATAACAGGTCTACAACACTGAACCCACTGAAACATAACAGGTCTACAACACTGAACCCACTGAAACATAACAGGTCTACAACACTGAATCCACTGAAACATAACAGGTCTACAACACTGAATCCACTGAAACATAACAGGTCTACAACACCGAATCCACTGAAACATAACAGGTCTACAACACCGAACCCACTGAAACATAACAGGTCTACAACACTGAATCCACTGAAACATAACAGGTCTACAACACTGAATCCACTGAAACATAACAGGTCTACAACACTGAACCCACTGAAACATAACAGGTCTACAACACTGAATCCACTGAAACATAACAGGTCTACAACACTGAACCCACTGAAACATAACAGGTCTACAACAGTGAACGCACTGAAACATAACAGGTCTACAACACTGAATCCACTGAAACATAACAGGTCTACAACACTGAATCCACTGAAACATTACAGGTCTACAGCACTGAATCCACTGAAACATAACAGGTCTACAACACTGAATCCACTGAAACATAACAGGTCTACAGCACTGAATCCACTGAAACATAACAGGTCTACAGCACTGAATCCACTGAAACATAACAGGTCTACAACACTGAATCCACTGAAACATAACAGGTCTACAGCACTGAATCCACTGAAACATAACAGGTCTGCAACACTGAATCCACTGAAACATAACAGGTCTACAGCACTGAATCCACTGAAACATAACAGGTCTACAGCACTGAATCCACTGAAACATAACAGGTCTACAACACTGAATCCACTGAAACATAACAGGTCTACAACACTGAATCCACTGAAACATAACAGGTCTACAACAGTTACACTGAATCCACTGAAACATAACAGGTCTACAGCACTGAATCCACTGAAACATAACAGGTCTACAACACCGAATCCACTAAAACATAACAGGTCTACAATACTGAACCCACTGAAACATAACAGGTCTACAACACTGAATCCACTGAAACATAACAGGTCTACAACACTGAATCCACTGAAACATAACAGGTCTACAACACTGAATCCACTGAAACATAACAGATCTACAACACTGAATCCACTGAAACATAACAGGTCTACAACACTGAATCCACTGAAACATAAAAGGTCTACAACACTGAATCCACTGAAACATAACAGGTCTACAACACTGAATCCACTGAAACATAACAGGTCTACAACACTGAATCCACTGAAACATAAAAGGTCTACAACACTGAATCCACTGAAACATAACAGGTCTACAACACTGAATCCACTGAAACATAACAGGTCTACAACACCGAATCCACTGAAACATAACAGGTCTACAACACCGAACCCATTGAAACATAACAGGTCTACAACACAGAATCCACTGAAACATTACAGGTCTACAACACTGAATCCACTGAAACATAACAGGTCTACAACACTGAACCCACTGAAACATAACAGGTCTACAACACTGAATCCACTGAAACATAACAGGTCTACAACACTGAACCCACTGAAACATAACAGGTCTACAACACTGAAACCACTGAAACATAACAGGTCTAAAACACTGAATCCACTGAAACAAAGGAGGATTAACCTATTTAAGCCTAGTGGACTCTCCCATCCTTCTAAATTGGATCAATTTATTTCCAAAATTAGGGATGTCTAGTTTTTTTTTTTAATTTAGAATATTTCATACAGAAATTCCTTTCAGCAAACAGCGCAGACCCTGATGAGACACCGCATCATGCCAAGGCCTTTTTCTAGACGCTAGGCATAAATGGGTAAACAATTAATACACGTCATGTCAAAGGACAACAGCTACTACAGCCATTAACTTGGAATAGAATTATTCATGTGAAATAACCCAGAATTAGGAAGCAGACTTTGTTTTGCTGCAGTAACATAATAACCTATTTGTCATAGACCATGCGCTGCCCCATGACAGTGGACATGACTACTTTTCTGCTAATATACTGATATGCATATTGTCTTTCAGTCTCCTGATATAATGAATCTGAAAAGTTTTGAACCTGAAAATTTTGATAACTACAAGAAATGTGACCGAGCCACAAAACAAGATTGTCATTGTTTTACAAATTATTGATTAAAGTGATTGATATTTTAACTATATTTTTTTTCATTTATAATTGTTATTAATTTGAAAAAGAATGTGTGTGTGTTTTTGTTTTTGTTTTTTTTACCTTGACCATTGAGGTAGGCTCAGAAAACGGGTGTGACACATGACACGTTATCTTATGATGGTTAACATATTTTAAAATCATTAATATAAGAAAAATGTTTGACAGACACAGACATTTTCAAGATGTTTCATGGCTTAATTTGAACTTTGACCTAAAAGTGTGACCCTTTGTATTGAATGTATGGGGATGGGTGTTACATGCAACATGTTGTCTTATGATAGTATACATTTAAACCAAGTTCTTTTATATTCCATCAATATATGGAAAACAACAACAAAACAAAGCAAACAAAAGGGCCAAAATTCCGTCAAAAGTGAATGCAGATAAAATAACTATGGTCTATCTTAAAAATCATGTACACACTGAGGTCATCACCCTTGACAGTTAAAGAAGAAATCCGCAGGCAAACAAAATTGTGTTGTAAACACATAATTTTGTGAAAAATAGTGGCATCCAATTTGTCTCTTTACAAATATCATGAAATTAAGGTATTTCAATAGGCTTGTTGTAAAAATCTTGTCTAACAAGAATAATGCAAGCATTTGTAAGTACCCAAATGTATCCCATAATAATGTATAACTTATTCAGATCGTGTTATATCATAATTGAAATTCTTTGTCATGGATTGTTATAATGGATCATAATAGTACTCAAAGTGACTAGTGTATTTTTTCACCATTTTGGGAATGGGGCCAGGTCCCGTTGGATTGGAAAATATTGCAGCCTTTTGACTGAAATTGGGAAATTAAAGTTGTTGATTTTATGCTTACAAATACTTTAAAATTGATAATAAAAATGATTTCAATATTATATTTTCAAAGGTTCATCTTATAGAGCTTGATTTGGAGATTAATTACCTGTTTAGACTTTATTTGTTTTTGGAAACCTTCAATTGGGAAGTTTAAGGTCCAATTTTGGAAAAATATACACATTTTTCCATTGGGAATAGGTCCCCCTACTGAACCCAAATTTGAGCGAAAAAAACTTCAGTAACTAATGCAATTTCATGTAACAAGCCCCTGTGACCGTAACCTTTGACCTCAAATTGATAGACAATCTTCCTCTCTTCCCAATTTAGCATCATACTAATTAGTATATTTTCTAATCACACTTAAAGGTTATGCATATGGAGATGCTCTTGGGTCCATTAACTAGGTGTCTTGAAGAGATATGCCCAGACTGGGGATCTAACCCTGGACCTCCTTATTGCCAGGCAGAAACCATATATACTCATCAATCACTTCCTGACCAATTTACAAGATAACAGTTTAAAGGGCTGTCAAGACATTGTGCACAAACTAACAAATACAGTCTGCGGAGTATTCTTCTGCATGACACAAAGAATTTTACAGTCTTTTCATAGTGGGACTTACATATTTATATTTAAGATCTAAATGTGGTACAAAATATAGTTTTTACCCATCACTTAAAGGAAGAAATTATACAAAGCAACATGACAAAAGCTTAAAGGCAAGATTTAACTGCTATGTGCCTACTCACCCCTCTCCAAGCCGTGAGCGCACATAGAACCTGCGGCTGTTGATGGTGACTGCCTCCTTGCCACACATGCATCCCATCCTGTAGAGGGACGGCGGAAATAGAGTGTACCTGCAGACCGTCCCGAGTGGTCAGCAATCAAGACACATCCATCCAAACATGGCTGGGAAACAAACACACTAGCTAGTTCTGGAATATCAAAAACACAGAAGTCTGTTAGTTTACCATAGTGCTCAACACAGAAGTCTGTTAGTTTATCATAGTGCTCAACACAGAAGTCTGTTAGTTTACCATAGTGCTCAACACAGAAGTCTGTTAGTTTACCATAGTGCTCAACACAGAAGTCTGTTAGTTTACCATAGTGCTCAACACAGAAGTCTGTTAGTTTACCATAGTGCTCAACACAGAAGTCTGTTAGTTTACCATAGTGCTCAACACAGAAGTCTGTTAGTTTACCATAGTGCTCATAAGTGAAAAGGTTTATTGTAAAATGCATATGACAATTGATTGGATGCTTAATTTCAAAACAAGTAAAGTACATTTTAAAAGATTAACCAAATAAATAAGATTTATGGTTTTATGGACAACATCAATGATTTTGAAACATATTGTGTTACTAACTTGTGAACGCAAATAGAACATGATTAATGGTGAAACTGTATTGAGTGCGGACAAAAGGTGAATGAACCAGTGTTTTTTTCACCATTTTGGGAATAGGTCCAGGTCCCTTTGCATTGGGACATGAATGTTGTTGATTTTTTGCAAACAAGTAATTAAATCTTTTGAATAAAAGTGATTTCAATCAATATTATGTTTAATAAGGTTCAATTCATATAGCTGGACTTGAGATAAATTAAATGTTGACACTTAAAATTTAAAAAATATTTTGTTTGGAAACCTTTAATTGGGAAGGAACCTGATAATTATGGTACAAGTTGACTACAATATGAGTTGAACAAAAACGGGTACAAGCGGACCACGGTTGGATTTGAATTTGGTAATGTAAACCAGGGACCTATACAAACAATATTTGTTTGTAAAGGTCCCGTTTAAACCCATTTTCTTCAATATGTAAAATTGTTCTTTATCATCAGTGACAATAGTTTCGCATGCCATTTTATTATTTTGAAAGTCTTTTCGCAATTTCGTTTTCAAGTATTGCAAAAAAATCAGCAGAATTTGAAGGCAAGGCAATCAAGAAAAGTCGTTTACCGGTATCTTTTATTTTTCAGTATAAATTAGTAACAAAACAAGACATGATATTCATGTTTTATTATGAATATTATTATATTCTTTTATAATCTACAGAAAATGCAAAATGATTTGTTCACATACAATATACATAATTTTTTGCAAACAAGTTTTTTTACAAACATAAAATCAATGATTATTGTAAAATTTTAATAATTGAGTTAGAGGTACTGAAAAATACCAATTAATACATGCATGATATGTAAACTTGGTATTATTTAATTTTAAGTGTATGTGTAACAATAAAATAATGTTACTAGGTGTAATGAGTATTGTTTTTTGTATCAATTAAAGTAAAGAAAATATTTTTAAAAATCCATAGCATGTAAAAAAAAAACATTTTTGAACAAGATTGTGCACAAGTAACTATTTGCAATGTGAAAAAGAACTAAATATTATGAATAACAATTTTCTATTTATTATTACAACAACAAAACACTAAGGTTCCTGCTGGTGATGCAGTAGATAAAAGGTAAAGGTCTTTTTTATTATAGTGTCACCCCTATTGAAAGGGCCAGCCAATTTGGCTTATGAGACACCTTTGCGTGTATACCATGTACCTCCCAACTCCTATCACTATGCCAGGCGCCAGGCGGATAGAAGTCGGTAACCAGTCATGTTTAACGCTCACGGCTCACTAGCCGGCCATATCGGAACAAGTCCCATGACAAACATCCATCCTTCGACAAACATTCCCCATGGGGCTCGAACCTTCGACCTCCCGATCCTGAGGCGGACGCCTTATCAACTAGGCCACGGCGATAGGTTTATTCAAGATTTATTCAAAGCCAACAGCAATACAAACAAGCTAATTAAAATTAATTACCTAATCAACTTTTTTTAAACAAGTTTGGAAACTTTTTATGTATCATAAGTTCTGGGAACAAATTTTTGATGACCAATATCAAAGATCTAAAAGTCACTTTTGAGTTAAGCAGAGATATTCACAGCTGGAATATGTTCATTTGTGAAAAAACGCAACAGTTTTATTGAATGAATTGAATATTTAAACTAATTCAGATTGAATTTTCTTCTGTCTCCAGTCTTCCGCAAGGTATGTGAAGTTTGTTGTCGCCACTGCTATTATCTGGTAGACATGAATTAAGTAACACCATCTTAGTGCTGGTATGGTTAAGGTACGTCTCAGGCAAAGAAAGGAATCAAATTTCCGCGTTGAATCAGTATCAGTATCCTTGGCATAGCTGTGATCTTCCATGTATGTCAGCACTATTTTTTTTTAAGTCCACAATGTTGTGCAAGCATTATCATTATCGTTCTAAATGTGGAAATGACTTGGGTTTGTACACGCTGGCTTCATGACTTTTTTCCATTGAGGGGTCTAACTTTCTGTCTAAAGAGCAAGAGACCCTCTTTTGCTTCTTTTAAGCGCACTGAAACTATAAAACAAGATTTAAAACAGAAGCATGGCAGTATAACTATATTAATTAAGTTAAATGACAGCTCTTGAAACAAAAGATAAATATGCTTATGTATACAAAACTGATAGTGGTTAAAAAATGAACAAAATGACTAAAATTGTATCGCCTTTGAGCTTATACAAAATTAAGCGCTTGTAAAAAGGGCAAATTAGATGTGCACCACACGATGCATTGAAGTGTCACATTTTTTAAAGATACCAACATGATTAACATTGGTAAATTATTGAACGAGCCTTTCGAAAAAAGACAAAACTGATAGTGGTTAACAAATAAAAATATGACTAAAATTGTATCATCTTTGAGCTATTACAAAATAATGCCTATGCAATTCATGCAAATTAAATGTGCACCACACAATTGCAAAAATACCAACATGATTAAAATAGCTCTTAATAGTTTTGACTGTCGAGCCTTTCTAAAAAAGCTGCAACATGTGTTGATCAAATTGATAGTGAATACAAAACAAACAAAGTCTAAAATTGTATTGTCTTTGAGCTCATACAAAATTATAAATTTGCAAATATTGTGAATATTATTTTCACCACACATGGAAATGTAACGTTTGTAAGAATACCAACATGAATAGTATAGAGATTGATTTAACAGAGCCTTTTGAAAAAAGCCATGACATATGTTAATTGGATTATCGAAGTGTAAACAATGGTATTGAAATTTAATCATATCTGATATATCAAACCAGGGCTGTTTGTAAAAATGCATGCCCCCCATATGGGCTGTCAGTTGTAGTGGCAGCCATTGTGTGAATACGTTTTTTGTCACTGTGACCATGACCTTTGACCTAGTGACCTGAAAATCAATAGGGGTCATCTGCCAGTCATGATCAATGTACCTATGAAATTTCATGATCCTAGGTGTAAGCTTTCTTGAGTTATCATCCGGAAACCATTTGACTGTGTCGAGTCACCGTGACCTTGACCTTTGACCTAGTGACCTGAAAATCAATAGGGGTCATCTGCGCGTCATGATCAATGTACCTATGAAGTTTCATGATCCTAGGCGTAAGCTTTCTTGAGTTATCATTTGGAAACCATTTTACTGTGTCAAGTCACCGTGACCTTTGACCTAGTGACCTGAAAATCAATAGGGGTCATCTGCGAGTCATGATCAATGTACCTATGAAGTTTCATGATCCTAGGCGTAAGCCTTCTTGAGTTATCATCCAGAAACCATTTTACTGGTTCGTGTCACTGTGACCTTGACCTTTGACCTAGTGACCTGAAAATCAATAGGGGTCATCTGCGAGTCATGATCAATGTACCTATGAAGTTTCATGATCCTAGGCGTAAGCGTTCTTGAGTTATCATCCGGAACCCATTTTTCTGTGTCGAGTCACCGTGACCTTGACCTTTTACCTAGTGACCTGAAAATCAATAGGGGTCATCTGCCAGTCATGATCAATGTACCTATGAAATTTCATGATCCTAGGTGTAAGCTTTCTTGAGTTATCATCCGGAAACCATTTGACTGTGTCGAGTCACCGTGACCTTGACCTTTGACCTAGTGACCTGAAAATCAATAGGGGTCATCTGCGCGTCATGATCAATGTACCTATGAAGTTTCATGATCCTAGGCGTAAGCTTTCTTGAGTTATCATTTGGAAACCATTTTACTGTGTCAAGTCACCGTGACCTTTGACCTAGTGACCTGAAAATCAATAGGGGTCATCTGCGAGTCATGATCAATGTACCTATGAAGTTTCATGATCCTAGGCGTAAGCCTTCTTGAGTTATCATCCAGAAACCATTTTACTGGTTCGTGTCACTGTGACCTTGACCTTTGACCTAGTGACCTGAAAATCAATAGGGGTCATCTGCGAGTCATGATCAATGTACCTATGAAGTTTCATGATCCTAGGCGTAAGCGTTCTTGAGTTATCATCCGGAACCCATTTTTCTGTGTCGAGTCACCGTGACCTTGACCTTTTACCTAGTGACCTGAAAATCAATAGGGGTCATCTGCAAGTCATGATCAATGTACCTATGAAGTTTCATGATCCTAGGCGTAAGCGTTCTTGAGTTATCATCCGGAACCCATTTTTCTGTGTCGAGTCACCGTGACCTTGACCTTTTACCTAGTGACCTGAAAATCAATAGGGGTCATCTGCCAGTCATGATCAATGTACCTATGAAATTTCATGATCCTAGGTGTAAGCTTTCTTGAGTTATCATCCGGAAACCATTTGACTGTGTCGAGTCACCGTGACCTTGACCTTTGACCTAGTGACCTGAAAATCAATAGGGGTCATCTGCGCGTCATGATCAATGTACCTATGAAGTTTCATGATCCTAGGCGTAAGCTTTCTTGAGTTATCATTTGGAAACCATTTTACTGTGTCAAGTCACCGTGACCTTTGACCTAGTGACCTGAAAATCAATAGGGGTCATCTGCGAGTCATGATCAATGTACCTATGAAGTTTCATGATCCTAGGCGTAAGCCTTCTTGAGTTATCATCCAGAAACCATTTGACTGTGTCGAGTCACCGTGACCTTGACCTTTGACCTAGTGACCTGAAAATCAATAGGGGTCATCTGCGCGTCATGATCAATGTACCTATGAAGTTTCATGATCCTAGGCGTAAGCTTTCTTGAGTTATCATTTGGAAACCATTTTACTGTGTCAAGTCACCGTGACCTTTGACCTAGTGACCTGAAAATCAATAGGGGTCATCTGCGAGTCATGATCAATGTACCTATGAAGTTTCATGATCCTAGGCGTAAGCCTTCTTGAGTTATCATCCAGAAACCATTTTACTGGTTCGTGTCACTGTGACCTTGACCTTTGACCTAGTGACCTGAAAATCAATAGGGGTCATCTGCAAGTCATGATCAATGTACCTATGAAGTTTCATGATCCTAGGCGTAAGCGTTCTTGAGTTATCATCCGGAACCCATTTTTCTGTGTCGAGTCACCGTGACCTTGACCTTTTACCTAGTGACCTGAAAATCAATAGGGGTCATCTGCAAGTCATGATCAATGTACCTATGAAGTTTCATGATCCTAGGCGTAAGCATTCTTGAGTTATCATCCGTAAACCATTTTACTGGTTCTAGTCACCGTGACCTTGACCTTTGCCCTAGTGACCTGAAAATCAATAGGGTCATCTGCGAGTCATAATCAATGTACCTATGAAGTTTCATGATCCTAGGCTTAAGCTTACTTGAGTTATCATCCGGAAACCATTCGGTGGACGGACCAACAGACGGACCAACCGACATGTGCAAAACAATATACCCCCTCTTCTTCGAAGGGGGGCATAATAAGCAATTTTTCAAAAATAAAACATATAAAAGTAAATAAAACACATAGACGGTAAGTGTAAAAAAGTACAAATGCCAAGATTATAAAGGTGGAGCTTGTTTTGACAAGTTTATTAAAACACTCCATTCATAATTAAGAAATAATGACTGGAGCAAGCAGATGTCTTAGTTGTGGTCAAAATGTAAATCACAGTTTGTCTTACATGTAGAATGTTTATATTAAGCTTTTGTAACTAAACAGATTTTTCATAAAGATAAAATCAGAATAACGCAATCTTGTGTCAATAGTAAATACAAATGTAATACATGTCACACAGAACAGTTTACTCTTCATGTTTCATTGCAAGCTTTTATTAGTAAATACAAAGCATTGTCTATAACAAATAAAACAATAAGATGTCTCAAATTCAACAAACCTTTGCAATGAATGCTTCTTTGATGGCAACACTTGGTTAATTGGCAATCGTAATCTGACTTAATCTCTTTGGCACGGACTGGGTCTGTCAAAATGGCGGCTGTGAAATGTTGCCTCCTCGCGTGAAGTCTTGTTGGGTCGCCAGTCTCATCCTGTTTTGCACAACAGCGCATAAGCTTGTTATTTGGATCATTGAAGTTGCACATCACTTTGTTGCACATCCCTGACTTGAACTGTTCACATTATTATTACACGTCCATGAGAAACGCTTGAAATATCTTTTGATAAGACATTTGATCATAATAAAACAGAAAAAATACAGGCACACACGATCAAATTGGATTTGTATATGTTGTGTTCAACAGCCCTTCTGAATGTTGTGCATACTGCAGCACGGTTGACTCGGGGTACTTCAGGAATATTCACTTGCGTCTTGAAACCATTCTCATATATCAGATAAACGATTAAAAGGACAATTATATTTAACTTAACTTTATTGGACGATTGCCTTTTTATGACGAAAATCCTCCAAAATCAACTGCCGTAGACACAAATCCAAAACCACTGTCTGCCATTGTTGTTTATTTTTTTGCTGAATAGATTCGCAGTAAATAGGTTAAACAGCACCAATATTAAATTTAACACGAATAATCAAAGATCTGACACATCATTTGAAATAACAATCAATTACGTATAAAACAATTTAAATATATGAAATTTAAGACATCAAATAAAATAAATAGCACAGTTAGTTTCAAGCACTGTAGTATTACTTTGTTACAACAATTAACTGAACTATAAAAATTCAAATATTGTCAGACTTTTACGACATTTAATTACTAAAAATTCATTCCAACCTGTAGCGAGAGATATTTTCTGTCAAATTGTACAAGTAGGTTACACAGGTTTGTTTATA
The DNA here is from genome assembly GCF_020536995.1 of Dreissena polymorpha. Lineage (NCBI taxonomy): Eukaryota > Metazoa > Mollusca > Bivalvia > Myida > Dreissenidae > Dreissena > Dreissena polymorpha. Next base: position 44,513,008 of record NC_068361.1, on the reverse strand, counting down.
AACACAATCTAGAGGACGCTAATGAAATACAGCGAGTCAACCCGACCCGCGAGTCAACCGGGTTTGAGTATATGTCCTTAGGCCTAAAAAAAAATATGTTTATTTCCACTGTCATGGCCTTAAAAATTAGGGTAGGTAGGTAGGCAAATAATTTTATTTTTAATCTTTTTTTTTTTAGAAAACGTCGTACATGGTGCATCTTCTTCTCATTTTTTTGTGTACAACTGTATGTACAATAAATTTGATGATGTATGTGCTGCTATATGGCTTTATTTAAATGCTTTTATGAAATAAAAACTTGCTGTTCATTAATTATGCATTTGTTGCTTTCCTTATTTCCGAGTTTAATGTTGACTTCTGGCAACGACTTTAATAGTCCATTTTATGACCAATAAAAGGCATAACTAAAGTCGCAGAAAGCTTGACCCTCAGTGTCTATAGCCTAGTATAGGGATTCAGTGTTGTTATACTTTCTGTTCCTTTGGGATCATGGAGTGTATACTATATTACTTATAATTTATAATATACTAAATAGCCCAAAAGCCGTGCTAGGGGGACGGGAGTGGTGTTGCATGTAACATTATCATCATGAACAGACCCAATCAAACTGGGTGTGCTATTATATTTCTTGGATGCAGTTTATGCTTCCAAAGGACCACATTTTCAGATTATATTATGTACTGGTGTCATGGGGTCTATCTACCAGGGCTAGCGCTGCCCCAAAATTTCATTGAGCCAACCAGTTTTTTGTTTTTCGATGATGTTACTATCAACTTGTTTATATTTCTTTAAATGACAACAAGGGCATATCACATATCATAATGTAACATACAGTTTTCAATATAAAAATAATTAGTATGGTTATTTTATAGATGTACATTTAACAGGGGTGTCGATTGTTCCAAATTTGAAATCCTGGAAATTAGGCCGGGGGTCTTGGAACCGCAGCCGCAGGAACCCAAACAGAAATAAAGGGCAGATCCCCCACCCCATCCAGTGCCCTTACTTATTGTTATTTTTTATTGTCTTTCCAATTGTATTTTCAGGTGAATGCAATTAAAAATATTATAAACCACACCGTCCGTATCACCGCATGTGTATTTGTCAATCTATTTATTCTATAAAGAACTTTGAAAATAAATTATAATTGACGAAAAATAATGTATCCAAAAACGACAGTCCGAAAAATTGTATGCGTTTTGCACATTAAATAAAATGTGCATATCGTTTGACTGCAGACATTGCAAAACCTAGCAAATATACAATTTGGTTGACATATTGCTTTACAATAGCATTTTTTTGTGGGTAAAAAACAACTTAATTATCACCTTTTAATTTCAAACGATAATCAGCAGAAAGGTGTAACATTTTCCAAATAGAACTAATTATTTAATTATCATCCTTTAATTCAGATCGATAGTTGGGAGAAAAGTGTTAAGTAATCAGCTTAGAAATAATTTATTTATTGTTATGCTTCTTTTGATTTGTTAATCTTTAAAAACGACGTTTGCCATTGGTCGCTATATTGTTGGCAGACGACAAGATCAACTGTTTATTCCAAGTGTACAGTGTCTGCGCATGAATGACCTAATATTATGTGTGAGCAAACTCAATGCTGATTGGCCAGCTACCACGTGCGCTTCAATAACAATAAAAATAATATGCGGATAACGTATACAGTTAATTGAGCATTGCCGATAAAATACCCAGTCCGGTTTTTTTTAAAGTTTAGGCTAAAAAAAGATTAGGACCGGTGGCAAAAAATTAGATAGGGTCGGGCCACCGGAAACAAGCAATTATTTTTTTACGCCTTATACAACTTAGATGTATTGGCTGTTCTATGTTTTATTACGTTCCTTGATTTAGCTCTATCACAGATTTCAGGCCTTTGATGGTCTTTCGACACAATTCCATAGCAACTACCGGACGCAATACATATTTGTCACTAAATTTATGACAACATTAGCTAGAATTAGTGTTGATATGGACAGGGTAGATTTGGGTAATTCGTGTTTCCGTTGTTGATAAAACATAGTAATTTTCCCAAAAACAATTATTTACCGGGAATAGTTCCGTTACTGGCAAGCAAACTGCGATCATATGCTCAAAGAAATCGTGAAGAAAATCTGCATTGCCATTGACAAATGGAACTTCGTGGCATAACTTGTTGTTGTTGTTGTTGTTATACCCATTCCGAGTATTTCAGACGCTTGCATTCTGCATCAGTGTGGTCGTATGTTTCAAAAGTAAGAAAATCTGTGAATAACTAAGTATCTTCAGGTGGATTCATTTAGGTTTGGATTGTTCCAGCGACCATCTGCTTCAATAAAATGGAGGCAGTTGGAGACAAATGTTGGTTTGATTATATTTCTGATGATGTCCTTCTTCACATTCTGTGTTTCGTGCCTCGAAAGTTTTGGGTTGATCTTACCAAAGTGTGCTCCAGGTTTAAGATGGTGTGTCACGACAAGGACATATTCAGGTACAGTCAGTTTTTGAACATGAATACTGAACTGAGTGTAGTGGTGTTATTGCAATTATTCAACTCCAAGCTACTTCTTCTTGAATGCTCTTAGCTTCTTGGCTTTTACGAGTACATACAGCTCAGCGTTCTTCTTGATAAAATGAAAATCAATGTAAAAAAATATGTCTCACGTATGTCTATTAAATCGAGTTAAATCAAGCAAATACATCAATATCAAATAGCGAGTAATTTGTGGAGAAATACTCAAAACAAAAAACTTGACACAAAACCCATTTAATATCAAACCCAAAGCTTTGAATTTACAATTCGTTCTTTCTTATTACAGACTATGTAACAGAGGTTCCGGATAAACACTGTGTATTGCAATTGGTTGATTATACACGAGATATATCTTGTGGAGGATTCCGGAGATAATAAAGTTATTTTTTCATTCAAAACACTGCGATTTTTCCCAGGCCCATTCCCAAAATGGTGAAAAAAGCACCGCTGTGTCTGTGTGACTGTGCATGTGTGACCGTGCATGTGTGACCATGCATGTGTGACCGTGCCTGTCTGACAGTGCCTGTGTGACCATGCCTGTGTGATGGTGTGAGGTTATTGTGTGTTGCCTCTGTGCCTGGTTGTTTGAACATGCATGTGTGACCATGTTTGTTTGACCTTGGTTGTTTGACCATGCCTGTGTGAACATGCCTGTGTGACCCTGGTTGTGTGACAGTGGTTGTGTGACCGTGCCTGTGTGACCATGCCTGTGTGGCCTGAGTGACTGTGGTTGTGTGACTGTGCCTGTGTGACTGTGCCTGTTACTGTGGTTGTGTGACTGTGGTTGTGTAACCGTGCCTGTTACTGTGGTTGTGTGACTGTGGTTGTGTGACCTTGCCTGTGTGACCGTGCCTGTGTGACCGTGGTTGTGTGATTGGGCCTGTGTGACTGTGCATGTGTGACTTTGCCTGTGTGACCATGCATGTGTGACCTTGACTGTGCCAGTGTGACCGTGCCTGTGTGACCATGACTGTGTGACCATGACTGTGTGACCATGACTGTGCCTGTGTGACCATGCCTGTGTGACCGTGGCTATGTGACTGTGACTGTGGTTGTGTGACCGTGCCTGTGTGACTGTGCCGCCCTGTGTAACCGTGCCTGTGTAACCATGCCTATGTGACTGTGGTTGTGTGACTGTGCCTGTGTGATTGTGGTTGTGTGACTGTGCCTGTGTGACTGTGGTTGTGTGCCTGTGGTTGTGTGTGACTGTTCCTGTGGAACCATGCCTGTGTGACCATGCCTGTGTGACCATGGTTGTCTGACCAACCATGCCAGTGTGTGCCTGTGTGACCGTGGTTGAGTGACTGTGTCTGTGTTACCATACCTGTGTGACCATGCCTGTGTGACTGTTAAAGATAAATAAATGTTTCGAACAACAGTCTACAGAAGCCTCATTAGCTCAGTTGGTAGAGCACCGGTCTGTAGAAGCTTCACTGCTTAGTTGGTAGAGCACACACATCCACTTACAAGCACAGTCACACAGTCATGGTCACATAGGCATGGTCACACATGCATGGTCAAACAACCACAGTCACACAGGCATGGTCAAACAAGGACGGTCACATAGGCATGGTCAAACAACCACGGTCACAACAATCACACAGGCACAGTCAAACAACTACGGTCAAACAACCACAGTCACATAGGCACAGTCAAACAAGTACATTCACACAGGCATGGTTGCACACACAACCACGGTCACACAGGCATGGTCGCTCAGGCACAAACTCACATGCAAGGTCAAACAAACACAATCACACAGGCACGGTCATACAGGCATGGTCAAACAACCAGTCTCACAGGCACAGTCACACAGGCACAGGCATAGTCACACATGGTCACACAGTCACACAACCTCAGTCACATTGGCACATTCACACAGGCACGGTCCCACAGGCACAGTCACAAATGGTCACAGTCTCACAGGCACAGTCATGGTCACAGTCACACAGTAATGGTCACACAACCATGGTCACACAGTTATGGTCACAAAGGCATGGTCACACAGGCACAGTCACACAGGCACAGTCACACAGTCAAGGTCACACAACCATGGTCACACAGGCATGGTCACACAGGCACAGTCACACAGGCACCGTCACACTGGCACAGTCACACAACCACAGTCACATAGGCACAGTCACACAGGCACAGTCACACAACCATGGGCACACAGGCACAGTCACACAGGCACAGTCACACAAGCACAGTCACCCAACCACGGTTACACAACCACGGTCACACTAGCACAGTCACAGTCTCACAACCAAGTTTACACAGTCATGATCGCACAGTCACACAGGCATGGGCAGGCATGGTCAAACAACAACCACAAAGGATTATGTTTGATGTCAATCAAAGAGGAGTTGCTGTGCAGATTTTAGTGAAACTTCACAGGTTAAACATATTAATTTAAGCTTGATTTTATAGAAATACTTATTTGAAACGCTCTTGAGTCGGTTTCCTGGGACTAGAACCAATACTTTGTGTTTATGGGATCTAAAGAACGCTCCCACAGTGTGACCTCCCAATCGCTAGGCACTGTTGCATATGAAGGGCACCTTTTTTACTAATTCTAATACGCATTCTTTTTAAGTTAAAATATTTTTTTTCATCTGCGAAATCATTACAAAAGTAAAACAGTAATAGTCTTATTTATGGAAACAATCTCTTTAATTCAACCTTGTTAATAGTTAATAGGCGGAGGGATATTATTTTGGCAATTTAATTAACTTAAAGCCATGTGCTAGTGGTACACACAACTAATCATTATTTTGTGTTCACTTGCTGATTATTCACTTTTGGAACAAAATTGACGCTATTTGCATCAATTTCGTTCCAAAAGTGAATAATCCTTTTGACTTTTTGTGAAGACAATTTGGAATTTAGTAATTTTTCCTTTATTTTGAAAGTGTTTTCTACTGGTACTTCGTAAAGAAGGAAAACATTGCTGCATGGGTAATCTGATTTGAAATAAAGAATTCTTAAGTGAATATCTTAAACAAATAATTTTAAAACTCATCTCTGAAACCACAGGTCCCAGAGCTTAGATATTTGGTATGATACATCAGATAGAGGTTCTGTACAAGTTTGTTAAAATCATGCCCCTGTGGTCAAACCTGTTACATGTACATGACCCTGGAGCAGAGGTTGGTGTCTGTTATGTGTTACAGGTACACTGACCTGGAAGTATAGGCTAGTGTTTGTTCTGTGTTACAGGTACACTGATCTGCAAAACTGTGTGGGGTTGACAGAGAACAGGCTCAAGGAGTACCTGGGCGCTGGCAGGGACCTCATTGAAGTGCTCAACCTCAACCACTGCTACTGGTTCACCTCTACTTGTCTTTTGAACAGTCTCTTAAAGTGCCAGAAAGTACAACATTTGTTTCTGTTAGATTGTAAACTGACAATTAACGCTCTTGCAAAAGTTGTGTGCTCATTGGAATGTCTCAAAACCCTTGTGATTTCTGTTGCAAGCTTATTGGAGTTTTCATCTGAGATTAACCTAAACCGAACATTCCAACAATCACTCAAGCATATTGAGAATTTTGGTATTCATACACGAGAGGACATTACCACTACTGCACCTAGATGTCAACAAGTGAGCAGTCAGAAGACAATATTTGAATACTGTCCCAATATGGAAACATTTTGCATGATAGCTTCTCCTGGAATGAACCATAAAGAAAACAGGCATATTATTCATCCACTAATCAAAACGGAAAAACTCAGAAATTTGAAAAACTTGTCCATAAATTCTACAGCTTATGCCACTACCCGTTTGTATTACTTTGCAATTCTGGCAAAGTCATTAGCTCAAGCTGGTAAGCAGTTCATGAGTCTCTCACTGTCTGGCCTGGACAAGGGTGTCCCAATACTTGGCCTCTACTTGGAATCTAAAACTTTCAACAAATTAATTAACACATTGAAGGAATCATGCATGACCTTGCAAAGTCTGGATATGTCGGGAGTGGACTTAGTGAACCTTGATGCATTTTTTGATATGGACAAACCAGCATTGCAGTACTTGAATCTGTCACACACATTGTCAACGATGACTTATATCATGCTTCTCAGAGTCAGCCGGTGTTCCAACCTGGTCTCACTGAACCTGCAGGGCGCCAGCGGCACAAAAACACACTGGGGTCAGGTAGGTTATGGGATCCCATCAACACACAAACACACTGGGATCAGGTCCGTAGTGGGGTGCCACCAGCACACAAACTCACTGGGATCTGGTCAGTAGTTGGGTACCACAAGCACACAAACACACTGGGATCAGGTCAAAAGTGGGTTGCAATCAGCACACAAACACACTGGGATCAGGTGAAGAGTGGATTGCAATCAGCACACAAACACACTGGGATCAGGTGAGAAGTGGGTTACCACAAGTACACAAACACACTGGGAATAGGTCAAATGTGGGTTGCAATCAGCACACAAACACACTGGGATCAGGTGAGAAATGGGTTACCACAAGCACACAAACACACTGGGATCTGTTCATTATTGGGATGTCAACAGCACACAAGTACACTGGGATCTGGTCTGTAGTGGGGAACTATAAGCACACAAACACTGGGATCAGGTCAGCAGTTGGGCACCATCAGCATACAAACACACTGGGATCTTTGTCAGTAGTAGGTTGCCACAAGCTCAGAAACAAACATGAATCAGGTCATAAGTGGGTTGCAATCAGCACAAAAATACACTTGGATCAGTGTCAGTAGGGGGGTACTACAAGCACCCAAACTCACGGGATCAGATCAGAAGTAGGGTGCCACCAGAACACAAACACACCGGGATCAGGTCAGTAGTGGGGTGCCACCAGCACACAAAGTCACTGGGATCTGGTAAGTAGTGTGATGTTACCAACACACAAACACACTGGGATCTGGTCAGAAGTGGGGTGCCACAAGCACACAAACACTGGGATCAGGTCAGTAGTGGGGTAACACAACCACAAAAAATGGGATCAGGTCAAAAGGGGGTGCAATCAGCACAAAAACAAACTGGGATCTGGTCAGTTGTGGGGTGCCACCAGCAGACAACCACACTGCCATCAATTCAGTAGTGTGGTACCACAACCACACAAACACTGGGATCAGGTCAGAAGGGGGTGCAATCAGCACAAAAACACACTGGGATAAGGTCAGTAGTGGGTTGTCACTAGCAAACAAACACACTGGGATCAGTTCAGTAGTGGTATCATATGTCACCAGCACACAATCACTTTGGGATCAGGTCAGTAATGGGGTACCACCAGCACACAAACACACTGGGATCTGGTCAGTATTGGGATGTGACCAGCAACAAAACTCACTGGGATCAGGCCAGTAGTGGGGTACTACCAGCACACAAACTCACTGGGATCTTGTCAGAAGTGGTATGTCACCAGCACACAAACACACTGGGATCAGGTCAGTAGTGCGGTACCACCAGCACACAAACTCACTCGGATCTGGTCAGTGGAGCAGTGTTTTTTTTCCACCATTTTGGGACTGGGGCCAGGTCCCTGTGAATTTGGAAAATGTGCAGCGTTTTGACTAAAAGTTGGAAATTAGTGTTGTTGCTGTTTTGCTAAAACAATGCTTCAAATATAGAATAGAAGTGTTTTTCAGTATAATTTTAAATAAGGTTGAACTGATGTGGCTTGATGGGAGATGAGCAAAATGTTGAAATCTCAAAAAAATAAAAATAAATAAAAATTAATATATATTTTTATTAATGAAACTTTCAATTGGGTATTTTTAGGTCCCATTTGGGAACAATATATACTTTTTTCATTTGGGAATGGGGCCGAATACCAGACCTGATTTTTAACGAAAAACCCCCACTGTAGTGGGATGTCACTAGCACACAAACACACTGGGATCGGGTCAGTAGTGGGATGTCACTATCTCACAAACACACTGGGATCAGGCCAGTAGTGGGGTACCACAAGCACACAAATGCACTGGGATCAGGCCAGTAGTGGGGTACCACAAGCACACAAACACACTGGGATCAGGCATGCAGTGGGGGTACTACCAGCACACAAACACACTGGAATCAGGTCAGTAGTGGGGTACCACAAGCACACAATCTCACTGGTGTAACATAATGTAAGTCAGCAAAACGGCATCAATGGTAAATGTAACAGTACACGACTTAAATCAACAAACTGTCAAGGTTGCATAAACAAGCCTTTCATGGTGGACTTTTATTTAATAACAAAACTAAATTTATTGATAAAATGTTAAAATCACTTGTAAAAATCACCAAAGTTTTCATATAATAATATATAAATGATTGGGAAATTGACATTGGTTGTGTAGATAAATTTTGACTTCAAACACGAAGATGGCAGTTTTGATGTAATAATATAATAATATTTATAACAGGATAGTATACATATGTAGTGTATCGCAGAGTATTATATTTAGTAGCAATGCAGGTTTGTGTCTTTTCTAATAATAGAGAGGGCCATGTTTTATGTAAAAGGGTCCAGCTCGAGTTAAACTAGCATATACATCGGATTCATTTTTATTGTGAATTGCGGGGCTGGCTCGTAATGGTCTGGTAGCCAGCAATATTTTTATTATTGAACTTAAATATTTTACGATCTCAAAATTTACTGAATGTATTTTATTAATTAGAATATTTTGTGGACTTGTTAATTAGTAGAATAAAACATCAATGAACATTTCATCGGACTTGAGTATGAATTGTCATCCCATTGGACTATGTTACACTGGGATCAGGTCAGAAGTAAGTTTCTATCAGAACAAAAGCACACTTGGATCAGGTAAGAAGTGGGTTGCATTCAGCACACAAACACACTGGGATCAGGTCAATAGTCGGGTATCACAAGCACACAAACACACTGGGATCAGGTCAGTAGTGGGGTACCACCAGCACACAAACTCACTTGGATCAGGTCATAAGTGGGTTGCATTCAGTACACAAACACACTGGGATCAGGTCAGTAGTCAGGTATCACAAGCACACAAAATCACTGGGATCAGGTCAGTAGTGGGGTACTACCAGCACACAAACTCACTGGGATCAGGTCAGAAGTAGGGTGCCACCAGCTCAGAAACACTCTGGGATCAGGTCAGTAGTGGGGTGCCACCAGCACACAAAACAATGGGATCAGGTCAGTAGATGGGTACTACCAGCACACAAACTCACTGGGATCTGGTCAGTAGTGGGGTGCCACCAGCACATAAACTCGCTGGGATCTGATCAGAAGTGGGTTTCAATCAGCACACAAAATCACTGGGATCTGGTCATAAGCGGGGTACTACCAGCACACAAAAACACTGGGATCAGGTCAGTAGTGGGGTACTACCAGCACACAAACACACTTGGATCAGGTCAGTAGTGGAGTACTACCAGCACACAAACACACTGGGATCAGGTCAGTAGTGGGGTACTACCAGCACACAAACACACTGGGATCAGGTCAGTAGTGGGGTACAACCAGCACACAAACTCACTGGGATCTGGTCAGTAGTGGGGTGCCACCTGCTCACAAACTCACTGGGATCTAGTCAGTAGTGGGGTGCCACAAGCACACAAACTCACCGGTATCAGGTAAGTAGTGGGGTGCCACCAGCACATTAACTCACTGGGATCAGGTAAGAAGTGGGTTTCAATCAGCACACAAAATCACTGGGATCTGGTCATTTTTGGGGTACTACCAGCACACAAACACTGGGATCAGGTCAGTAGTGGGGTACTACCAGCACACAAACACACTGGGATCAGGTCAGAAGTGAATTGCATTCAGCACACAAACACACTGGGATCAGGTCAGTAGTGGGGTACTACCCGCACACAAACTCACTTGGATCAGGTCAGTAGTAGGGTGCAGCAAGCACACAAACTCTCTGGGATCAGGTCAGTAGTGGGGTACTACCAGCACACAAACTCACTGGGATCATGTCAGTAGGGGGATGCCACCAGCACACAAACTCTCGGATCAGGTCAGTAGTGGGGTACTACCAGCACACAAACACACTGGGATCAGGTCAGTAGTGTGGTACTACCAGCACACAAACTCACTGTGATCAGGTCAGTAGTTGGGTACCACCAGCACACAAACACACTGGGATCAGGTCCATAGTAGGATGCCACCAGCTTAGAAACACACTTGGATCAGGTCAGAGTGGGGTACTACCAGAACACAAACTCACTGGGATCAGGTCAGTAGTTTTGTACTTCCAGCACACAAACACTCGGATCAGGTCAGAAGTTGGTTTCAATCAGCACAAAACACACTGAGATCAGGTCAGTAGTGGGGTACTATTAGCACACAAGCACACTGGGACCAGGTCAGAGTGGGTTACCACAAGTACACAAACACACTGAATCAGGGCAGCAGTAGGTACACCTAGAACATTAACACACTTTTGATCAGGTCAGTAGTGGGATGTCACCAGCAAACAAACACACTGGGATCAGTACAGTAGTGGGATGTCACATACACACAAACACACTGGGATCAGGTCAGAAGTGGGGTACCACCAGCACACAAACACACTGAGATCGGTAAGTAGTTGGGTACCACCAGCACACAATTACGGGGATCAGGCAGTAACACTAGCACACACACCTTTGGATCTGGTCAGTAGTGTCTTTCTACCAGCACGCAAACACACTGTCATCACGTCCATAGTGTGGTACCATCAGCTTAAAAAATCACTGGGATCTGGTCAGTAGTGGAGTTCTACCAGCATGCAAATACACTGGGATCTGGTCAGTGGTTGGGTGTCACCAGCACACAAACTCACTGGAATCCGGTATGTAGTGGGGTACCACAAACACACACTGGGATCAGGTCAGTGGTGGGGTACTACTAGCTATCAAACACACTGTGATCAGGTCAGTAGTGGGGTATCAAAAGCACACAAACACACTGGGATCTGGTCAGTAGTTGGGTACTACCAGCACACAAACACACTGGGATCAGTTCTGTAGTGGGGTATCACAAGCACACAAACACAGTAAGATCTGGTCTGTAGTGGGTTGTCAGCAGCATACAAACACACTGGGATTAGGTCAGTAGCAGGATGCCACCAGTATACAAACACACTGGGATCAGGTCTGTAGTGGGTTGCACCAGGACACAAACACACTGGGATCTGGTCTGTAATGTGTTACTACCAGCACACAAACACACTGAGATCTGGTCTGTTATGAGGTACTACCAGCACACAAACACACTGGGGTCTGGTCTGTAATGTGTTACTACCAGCACACAAACGCACTAGGATCAGGTCTGTTATGAGGTACTACCAGCACACAAACGCACTGGGATCAGGTCAGAAGTGGATTGCATTCAGCCCACAAACACTCTGGGATCAGGTCAGTAGTGGGGTACTACCTGCACACAAACTCACTGGGATCTGGTCAGTAGTGGGGTACAACCAGCACACAAACACACTGGGATCTGGTCTGTAATGTGTTACTACCAGCACACAAACACACTGGGATCAGGTATGTAGTGGGGTACAACCAGCGCACAAACACAATGGGATCTGGTCTGTAATGTGTTACTACCAGCACAAAAACACACTTGGATCAGGTCTGTAGTGGGGTACAACCAGCACACAAACACAATTGGATCAGGTTAGTAGTGGGGTACCACAAGCACACAAACACAGTTGGATCTTGTCTGTAGTGGGTTGCCAGCAGCATACAAACACAACGGGATCAGGTTAGTAGTGGGATGCCATCAGCGCACAAAAATACAAGATGATGTGCGTAATGCACATCAACCATAATTAGAAAGGGGAAGCCTATGGGGCTTATGAATATTTACTTAAGAAATTTTGCATCAACTGTTTAATGGAATTAATTGTAATAGTTCAAAGCTATTATATGTTATTTTAATAAAAGAAACATTTTTAAAGTTTTTCATTTTATTCTTCACATAAAAAAATTTCCTTTGTAGACAGTAAGGTCAATTTTTCCCTACCCAATGGCACTGACCCTGTACCAAAAGCTTGAAAAAAATCACTGTCCATTTAATTTAAATATAGCCAAAAATTTTATTGACTCAGTCACTTCCCACAAAATGTTGGTATTGTTGTGATGATTGTGTTTGGTCAATGTTTCAGCATAATCTTGAAGCCTTAGGGAATGTGCTGGAGCAGTGCAAGAACCTGCGACATCTCAACCTGTCTGACTTGCACCTGCACCTTGAGAACAATCACACCAGTCCTGTGTCTGTTCTCACCAAGTACAACATCACAGGTACAAGTTCAATGCTCTACATTGCAGTAGTTCATAACTGGTACAGGTACAATAATTATGTAGTATTCCTTTATAACCCATAGGCATCTAATTCTCAATTGTTCCTCATTGACCCATCCTAATGCACTCTTTCTCTTTGAATTACATGTATTTTTATACCCCTATTACCATTGGTAATGGAGGCTATATAGGATTCACTATGTCGGGTGGTCGATTGGTCGGTCTGTCCCAAAATTTCATCCGATCTTCACCAAACTTGGTCACAAGTTGTATCTAGATGATGTCTATGTCATGTTTGAATATGGGTCATTCAGGGTCAAAAACTAGGTCACGGGGTCTCTTAGTGTGTTTTAAACCAAAAGTTTGTCCGGTCCATAACTAAGTCATTTATTTTTAAATGATTTGGTACATTTGTTCACCATCATGGGACAGTGTGTCATGCGAAAGAAGTACGTCGATATCTCCAACGTCAAGGTCACACTTGGAGTTCAAAGGTCAAATGCTTGTCCGGGCCATAACTTTGTCATTTATTGTGAGACTTTAAGATCATTAGGCACATTTGTTCAACATCATTGGACGGTGTGTCATGCAAAAGAATTACGTCAATATCATCAAGGTCAAGGTCAGACTTTGAGTTGAAAGGTCAAAAATGGCCATAAATGATCTTGTCCGGGCCATAACTATGTCATTCATTGTGAGATTTAAAAATCATTCTGCAAATTTGTTCACCATCGTTTGATGGTGTGTCATGCAGAAGAATTACGTTGATATCTCCAAGGTCAAGGTCACACTTTGAGTTCAAAGGTCAAAAATGGCCAAAACTATGTCATTCATTGTGAGATTTTAAAATGACTCGGTACATTAATTTTGTTCACGGTCATTGGACGGCAAGTCATGCGAAAGAATTCAAGCGTTCAAAGGTCAAAATAGCCATAAATGATAATGGCATAATAATTCTTAAAAATCGCCATAAATTAGCTTCTCTTGTTTTTTTGTTGTATTTTTTATTCAATTTTAACATACATCTCGTATACATATGCTTCTCTTGTTTTGTGAAGACAGCATGCAAAATATTCTGTGTCAAACAAGCATGTGGGGGTATACGCCACGTCTGTGACAAAGCTCTAGTTTTGCTATGAAAATGACTTATTGATACTTGCATAGAGTTGTCTTAGACCCCTATTGGTCCTTGCTCTCTATTGTTCTTTGTAGGGACCTATCCTAGCTCTCTATTGTAAGCTCATCTGTTTTTTTAAAAAGATTATGAGCTATTGTCATACCTGAGCATCGGCGTGGGCGTCTGCGTTGGCTAAGTTTTGTGTTTAGGTCCTCTTTTCTCATAAAGTATCAACGCTATTGCATTCAAACATGGCACACTTACTTACTATCATGAGAGGACTGGGCAGGCAAAGTTAGATAACTCTGGCTGGCATTTTGACAGAATAATGTGCCCTTTTTATATTTAGAAAATTTAAAATTTGGTCAAGTTTTGTGTTTAGGTCCACTTTATTCCTTAAGTATCAAAGCTATTGCTTTTATACTTGCAACACTTACTATCATAAGGGCACTGTGCAGGCAAAGTAATGTTACTCTGACTGGCATTTTGACAGAATTATGTGTCCTTTTTAGCTCGACTTTTCGAAGAAAAATTAGAGCTTTACTACTCGCCCTGGCATCTGTGTCGCTGTTGGTTAAAGTTTTATATAAGGTCAAATAACTTTAACACTTTCAAAGATAATTAACTCAAACTCAGAATACTTTTTTTATGGCAACAAGACAATTGTGTAGGTCAAGATGCATAACTCTGTCAGCTTTATTTTAAGAGTTATGCCCCTTTTTATACTAAGAAAATTGACAATTTTGTTAAGTTTTGTGATTTGGTCTATTTTACCCCTTAAAGTATCAAGCTATTGCTTTCAGACTTGGAACTGTCGCTAACTATCATAAGGGGACTGTACAGGACAAGTTGCATAACTCTGGTTGGCATTTTGACGGAATTATGGCCCTTTTTTGACTTTGAATATTTTGTTAAATTTTGTGTTTAGATGCACTTTACTTCTAAAGTATGATGGCTATTGCTTTCAAACTTCAAATACTTTCTTACTATCATGAGGATACTGTACATGGCAAGTTGAATTTGACCTTGATCTTTGAATGACCTTGAATCTCAAGGTCAAATAAATAAATTTTGCTTAAATTGCCATAATTTCTTTATTTAGGATCAGATTTGATTCATACTTTGACAAAACAACACTTACCTGACATACCACAATGGACTCCACCCAAACCATCCCCAACGCCCCACCCCTGAATCCCCCCCCCCCATTTTTTTTCCCTTTTTTTTTCTTATTTTTGAAAGATCATCTAATTAATGACAACAGCCCCACACTATACCCCTCTCTCAACCCCCCCCCCCCATTCCACCCCGACGCCCCCCCAAAAATAAATAAATTTATTTTTATTATTTTATTTTTGAAACCATCCAACCATCCCACCCAAGAATCCCCCTCCCCTCCCTGTTTTTTTTTAAATTTTTTTGTTCTTATTTTTTGAAAGATAATGTAATAAATGACCACACTCCCACACTATACACCCATCTCAGCGTTTTTCCTCACCACTTTGGGACTGGTGCCGGCACCGGTCACTTTATTAAAATTAGCGTCGTTTTCATCAAAATTGGGAAATTTATTAATTATGCTCAAATCTTAATAAAGCATATACTAAACTTAAAAAACTGTGTGATTTCTGGTTTATTTTATATTTATCATTTAAGAATAATATATGGACAGAATAAAATACTTGCATTTTCCACCCAGTCAAATATGACATTCCTGTATTTGAATTCATACTTAGAATTCAGAAATCAAAAGTAAACGCTGCTACATGTATGTAGCAATGATTAACACTTTTAATATCAGAATTGTATCTAATATCATGTTAAATAGACATTTAAAAACATCTGAACAATTAAGGATTGTGCATGTTATGTGACATTAATTGCATTCATGTAATATATTGAATAATCAAGAATAAATAATCGTGTTATAACAGCAAAATGATTCATCCAAGTGATGTCTGCAACAAATGAAATTTAAATCACATTTTAAATTTCAACTATCTTCCAAACTTTACTAGATCATAATCTCGATTTGGAACAACAGCTATTCCACTTTACATACACGTGTTTTGAAAAGGTTCAGTAGCACAGACCTTACAAAAGGAATTACCAGATTTGAGAATAATTCAACTTTAAACTACAGAGAACACAGGAATTCTCTTGTTCAAACATGGTCTGCTTGCTCAATTTATCAGAAAGTAAAATATCTGAAATATCAAAAATCTACAACTTCAATGATCTGCAAAACAGTTGCAACAGAATACTTTAACATTACTATAATTGCATACAATTAAATCATTAAACCCAGTTGAACAATTTAGCCAGCGGTACATTTAAATTAAAATCTTGTCTTTCTTTGCAAATTAAACTCACAATGCAATCAACAACCTTCTGAATTATGCGACGCCATCGTTGCTGGTTATTCGCGAAAAATGTGTTGCATTTTGATGAAGGTTCCCCTTATTGAGTACAGTAGTATTCAGACAACAGAAACCAAGGAATATATCGTCATCAACACTTGCTGTGGTTACTTCCCCTGTTGGTGAACATGCACTGATTTTAGTTTTACTTGGATTTTGGCGGTAAAACAAAAGAGTAAACATTGTCGTTTTTTTTCCAGTGAATTGGGATTTTTAACCAGGTTTTCCGAAGGAAAAAACTGGTTATTAGATTGGCGAATGCGGGCGGGCGGGCTGGCTGGCTGGCTGGCTGGCGGGCTGGCTGGCGGGCTGGCGGAACAAGCTTGTCCGGGCCATAACTATGTCGTTCATTGTTAGATTTTAAAATCATTTGGCACATTTGTTCACCATCATTGGACGGTGTGTCGCGCAAAATAATTACGTCGATATCTCCAAGGTCAAGGTCACACTTTGAGTTCAAAGGTCAAAAATGGCCATAAATGAGCTTGTCCTGGCCATAACTATGTCATTCATTGTGAGATTTTAAAATCATTTGGCACATTTGTTCACCATCATGGTACGGTGTGTCGCACGAAAGAATCACGTCAATATATCCAATGTCAAGGTCGCCACGACTAAAAATAGATTTTATTTTTTTTAAACAAACTTACAAAGGGGGTTAATTTTGTTTGTTCATTTCAAAAGTTCAGTTTGAGTTTTCTCCCTTTATCAGATTTTTTTTTCACAATGAAAACCTGGTTTTGTGACAATTTTGTCCCTTGTTTTATTTGAATTGGGAATTTTCATTTACAAATTGGAAAAAATGGTTGAATTGGGAATGGTGCAGATATACGGTACTAACTTTATATAGAGGAAAAAGACTGCATCTCCACCCCCACCCCATACCACCCCCCTGTTTGATTGAAGTATTGAGATAGGTCCCTTCACCTTATAAAAGAATATATAGATGAGCAGTCTGCACCAGGCAGTGCTCTTGTTCCTTGTAGGGACTTATTTTAGCTCCCTATTGTTCTGTGTAGAGACCCATTCTAGCTCCCTATTATTCCTTGTAGGGACCCATTCTAGCTCTCTGTTGTTCCTTGTAGGGACCCATTCTAGCTCTCTATTGTTTATTGTAGGGACCCATTTCAGCTCTCTATTGTTCATTGTAGGGACCCATCCTAGCTCTCTATTGTTAATTGTAGGGACCCATTCTAGCTCCTGATTGTTCCTTGTAGGGACCCATTCTAGCTCTCTATTGTTCCTTGTAGGGACCCATTCTAGCTCTCTATTGTTCAATGTAGGGACCCATTCTAGCTCTCTATTGTTCATTATAGGGACCCATCCTAGCTCTCTATTGTTAATTGTAAGGACCCATTCTAGCCATCTATTGTTAATTGTAGGGACCCATCCTAGCTCTCTATTGTTAATTGTAAGGACCCATTCTAGCTCTCTATTGTTAATTGTAGGGACCCATCCTAGCTCTCTATTGTTAATTGTAAGGACCCATTCTAGCTCTCTATTGTTTATTGTAGGGACCCATTCTAGCTCTCTATTGTTCATTGTAGGGACCCATCCTAGCTCTCTATTGTTCATTGTAGGGACCCATCCTAGCTCTCTATTGTTTATTGTAGGGACCCATTCTAGCTCCCTATTGTTCATTGTAGTGACCCATCCTAGCTTTCTATTCTTCCTTGTAGTGCATTCTAGCTCTCTATTGTTCATGGTAGGGACCCATCTTTGCTCTCTATTTTTAGTTCACCTGAGCACAACGTGCTCATGGTGAGCTTTTGTGATCGCCTTTTGTCCGTCATGAGCGGTCAACATTTGCCTTGTTAACACTCCAGAGACCACATTTATTGTCCAATCTGCATGAACTTTGGTTAGAAGATTGGTCTCAATGATATCTTGGATGAGTTCGAAAATGGTTACGTTTGCTTGAAAAAAATGGCTGCCAAGGGGTGGGGCATTTTTCCTTATATGGCTATATATGGCTATAGTAAAACATTGTTAACACTCTACAGGCCACATTTATTGTCCAATCTTCATGAAACTTGGTCAGAAGATTCATCCCAACAATATGTTTGACGAGTTCGAAAATGATGCCAGTTGGTTGAAAAACATGGCCGCTAGGTGGCGAGCATTTTTACTTATATGGCTATAGTAAAACCTTGTTAACACTCTAGAGGCCACATTTATTGTCTAATCTTCATGAAATTTGGTCAGAAGATTGGTCTCAATGATATCTTGGATGATTTCGAAAATGGTTACATTTGCTTGAAAAAACATGCCTGCCAAGGGGCGGGGCATTTTTCCTTATATGGATATATATGGCTATAGTAAAACCTTGTTAACACTCTAGAGGTCACATTTATTGTCCAATCTTAATGAAACTTGGTCAGAAGATTCATCCCAATACATGTAATATCTTGGAAGAGTTCAAAAATGATGCCAGTTGGTTGAAAAACATGGCCGCCAGGGGGCTGGGCATTTTTCTTTATATGGCTTTAGTAAAACCTTGTTAACACTCTAGAGGCCACATTTATTTTCCAATCATCATGAAACTTGGTCTGAAGATTTGTCCCAATGATATCTTGGACAAGTTCGAAAATGGTTCCGGTTGGTCTAAAAACATGGTCACCAGGGGCGGGGCATTTTTCCTTATATGGCTATAAATGGCTATAGTAAAATCTTGTTAACACTCTACAGGCCACATTTATTTCCAATCTTCATGAAACTTGGTAAGAAGATTCATCCCAATAATATCTTGGACGAGTTCAAAAATGATGCTGGTTGGTTGAAAAACATGGCTGCCAGGGGGCAGGGCATTTAACACTATAGAGACCACATTTATTGTCCAATCTTCATGAAATTTGGTCAGAAGATTGGTCTCAATGATATCTTGGTTGAGTTCGAAAATGGTTACATTTGCTTGAAAAACATGGCTGCCAAAGGGCTGGGCATTTTTCCTAATATGGATATATATTGCTTTAGTTAAACCTTATTAGCACTCTAGAGGCCACATTTATTGTCCGATAATCATGAAACTTGGCCAGACAATCTGTCCCAATGATATCTTGGATGAGTTCGAAAATAGTTCCAGTCGATGGAAAAACATGGCCGCCAAGGGGTCGTGGCATTTTTCCTTATATAGCTATAGTAAAACCTTGTTAACACTCTAGAAGCCACATTTATCCTCCGATCATCATGAAACTTGGTCAGAAGATTTGTCCCAATGATACAGGGCTATAGATAACTTTTGGGGTATATTGGGTAATTCACCCCCTATTTTTCACAACAAAAGGTTTTTTTATAAATTCAATAGAGTTTAAGCAAAAATTTTCATCCCTTAGTTTTGAGCTTAATTGGATTTTCAACCCCAGTTTTTTTTAACTCAATTGGTTTATTGACGGAATGACATAAATAATATAATAAGAATCTACTAAGGTTACTATATTATTTATACAAATGGCATTGAAAAACGGACCTGTACATACAGTAACAACAAACAATAACTGAAATTCTGATCAAAGTTCATTCATTTTTGCGTAGAATAAGACCGAGTTAGTGAAAATCGCTGCAAAATTGATGAAGTTATGGATGTTCAAAGAAATGCACCCCGTTTTTGGGTCATTTTGAGTTGAATACCTTAAAAATAAAATAATAAAACAGAAGGGTCTACGAATAATTACAATAATACCCTAAAGATTGATTACCGCTGGAAAGACTGCCTTCTTTTCTTCATAGGACTGCATATTAACTAGTGCTGCAACAATATACCGGTATATCGGTATATATCGCAATACGCAATCCGCATATTGTATTGCGATACGATTTTCATCATACCGGTACGAAAATTTTACAAAAATTCATTCACATTTCGTCCAGAAAAGCCATCCGAAATAATGATAACAAGGTAAACAAAACAAAGCAGTGTAAATATTTTTTTTCGTAAAAATAGCATTCTGAAAGTTTATTATACGGAGTAGCGTTGTTACATCGGAGCATTCGTTCGATGCTTTTGAACAGATTATCGTTGAATTATTGCGCACAGCTGTAAATGTTTCGTTTGATTCTGAATTGAGCATTATTAAATTTGTAATCAGAATTTCGGAAATACGCTTCCAAATTTTAATGCTAATGCGACAATAAAAAATTCTAGCGTCAAATAAAAAGTTCTTTATTCTTTGTCTCAATAAAAAGCGCGCGATAATTATACAGACATGTAGAACGTTGCATGGAAAGTATGGGTGTATTTTGTGTTGTATAAAAACGGGAACATCACGTCAGGTGAATTACGCGTGTTCAGTGGAAAAAAAACGCCCCGGTTAGACGTTATTTCATCACATCTTAAATAATAAATAGTAACGAGTGCCTAAATGTATTTGATACTTAAGAAAATTTGCGAATGTTTATGTTTCTTGTTATTCTTAAGCACATTTATAGTAAATATATACCAGAATTTGCTTTAAAACTGGAATATACGGGATTATTGGATAATTGGCAAGTTATAATTTTGGTACAAGTTAGCAATATATTGCGATATATTGCAATACAGGTTTTTGAACTGACAATATATTGCAATACGGTTTTTGGCGTATTGTTGCAGCACTAATATTAACTATCCGGTAAATTTTTGTACTGAAAGTAACCAGTCTTAAAAATACATCCGGTGTTTGTAAGAATTGTGTTTCGTGATGCAAGGTTTTTACGGGAATTACGTGATTAAATTTGTATTTGCGTTTTTGTAGGCTTTATTTTGAATTTAATTAAATTGTTGGTTATTTTTATTGCGGTATAAGGCAGTAACGCTTGTTATCTATAGCCCTGATGATATCTCTGACAAGTTCGCAAATGGTTCCAGTTGCTTGAAAAACATTGCCACCAGGGGGCGGGGCATATGTCCTTATATGGCTTCATGAATCTTTATGAAACTTTGTCAGAATATTTGTTTAAATGATATCTTGGGTGTGTAGGAAAATGGTTCTGGTCTGTTGAAAAACATGGCTGCCAGGGTGTTCACTAGTCATGAAAGTTGGTTAGAACATTTGTTCTAATGACATCTTGGGCTGCACAGAACAGATCAGTTCCTTTGAATCTCAGGTGAGCGACTTTGGGCCTTTCAGGCCCCCTTGTTCCTGTAGGGACCCATCCTAGCTCTCTGTTTTTCCTTGTAGGCCAGGGACCCATCCTAGCTCTCTGTTTTTCCTTGAAGGCCAGGGACCCATCCTAGCTTCCTATTATTCCTTGTAGGGACCCATTGTAGTTCTCTATTAATCCTTGTAGGGACCCATTTTAGCTATCTATTGTTATGCCCCCCTTAGAAGAAGAGTGTGTATACAGTCCAACCTGCCCACGTGACCGCCTGTGAATAGCGACCATCTGTCAATAACGACCACATCGATTTCCCTGCATATGATTTCACTATATATTGTACCTGCGAATAACGCCGGCCTGCCAACAACGACCAGCGATTGCCATTTTACATTCCCAAAGTCGAATTTGATAGCTAACAACGACCACTTGAACGTCCAGCGACCACCATTTTACATTCCCAAAAGTCGATTGACTAACAAAATCTTTTCAATTATGATAATATAACGTTTCATAACGAATAATTTGGATTTGACAAAACAGCTTCCATAAACTTATAAATACAATGACGAGATATTTTGTGTAGCATTTTCTATTAAACATTGAACGTTGTCATCGGTTTGCAAAATAAAAAATCTTGTACTCCTTGAAAGAGGCTAACAACGACCACTTCAATCATAACAATTAACGATTTCACAACTGTCAATAAAACAATGGTATTATAACGGTATTATAATACTATTGTTAAAGTAGTAACAATTGATGTATATATGAGTCCATAAGGAAAAACTGAAACATGTTTATGTGGATATACGTCCTTTTTATAGTTATAGTTAAGAACATGTGTATTTACGTCATTTTATAGTTATAGTTAAATGCATGTTTACAATATGTGTTAATTTAGTGACTGTATAAGTCCATAAGGAAAACCTGAAACACGTTTATGTGCATATACGTCCTTATACAGTTACAGTTAAAACATGTGTATATTAATAAAATAAACATATATTTAGATAAATTAAATGTAACATGTATAGATGTATGTATACATTTGCTTACAATTATTTTTTGTATAATAAAATACACCTTCCCAGGGCAAATAAAAAAACTCTTAGAAAACTGCGTGTAAAATCGATACAAAATCCTTCTTCTTACATGAGTTTTCAATTTTGGTATATTTTAATATAAAACAGATTGAAGGAGGAAAACTGTATTCAAACATATAACATTCTTATTGATGCATTACCATGTAGATTTTTGTCTAAATTTCATCATTTCTTTTCGCCCTAGACAAAAAAACTACAAATTTTAAACAACATATAAAAAGAAATCATGCATTGTTTTCAAATACAAATTAAATAACACTATAAAAACTTGTTAAGACTCTGCGTAGCATTGCAGTAAAAAACGACTCACGAACAAAATCAAATGAAACTATTAACTGAAATGGGCTTTTTAAGGAGCAAATGGAAACGGCAATATTAACATTAAATGCTAGAGGTTTAGGAAATAAAGAAAAAAGAAACCAAGTATTTGAATGGCTTCGAGGTCTAAATTACTCTATTTTTATGTTACAAGAGACACATTTAACAAAAAAAAAATTTGAGCTGTGGAAGCATGACTGGCCTGGTCGATTTGTTTATAGTGGCAGCAAAACCAACAGCGAAGGTGTAGGAATATTTCTACACCCAAATAGTGATCTAGAACTATCAAATTTCAATGAAATCATAATCGGACGATAAATTACTGCGGATATCAAACTTCAAAAGATAACAATCACCCTTATAAATATTTACGGGCCAAATAAAGATGATTAATACATTTTTTAAAAATTAAACAAATACTTGTTTTCGAACAGCGATAAGAACTGTATCATAGGCGGGGACTTAAACACTGTCTTAGATGCCGAACTGGACAAAAAGAATGGCAATTTTAGAACACATTTACAATGCAGAAAATATTTAAACGATTTGATTGACGCTTATGATCTATGTGACATCTGGAGAATAAAGCATCCAGAAAAAAGACAGTTCACTTGGCACTCTAATTGTAAATCACGCATTTTTAGTAGACTTGACTTTTTCTTAATATCTAAAAACCTATGTTATATAATATAAAAATGTAATATTAAACCTTCGTTTAAAACAGATCATTCTCTTGTACAATTAAGTGCAGACAACTTATTATTAGGAAAAGGTTCTGGTTATTTCAAAATTCAATCCTTTTAGACACTGAATACCAAAACAGAATAAAAAAATGTATAGATGACATAACATCCTTAAACGAAAATTGCAATCCAAATACAATGTGGGAGCTTATAAAAAGTAATATTCGCAATGAAACAATAAGCTATTGTTCATCAAAAAATCAAACAACAAAAAAGAACGAAGATTTACCGGTATAAATTTCTGAAATCAAACATTTAGAAGAGGATTTAATGAAAACTAACTCTTCTGACTTGACTGATGAAATAATACAAAAAATCAAAACAAAAAAAGAAGAATTAGAACAACTTTATGAAAAAAAAGTTAATGGATATATTTTAAGATCGAAAGCTATAAAAATAGAAGGAAATGAAAAAAATTCTAAATATTTTGCCAACGTAGAAAAAAGGAAGGCTGAGAAAAAAACGATTCATAAATTAATTGTTAATGAAAAAATATTTCAAGAAAAAGATGAAATACTAGAAGCAGAAGCAGTATATTATGAATCACTATATAAAAAAACAAATGAACGAGACGACAATTCTGATTTCTTTCAGGTGCCAATAACTAAACTCATTGAAGAACATAAATCTCAATGTGAAGGAAAATTAAATGATTACGAGTGTGGATGATTGTGCTTTATTAGAAATGGCTTACAATAAAAGTCCAGGCTCTGACGGACTGACCGTTTAAATTTTATAAAATATTTTGGTCCACCTTGAAAGAACACTACATTAAATCAATATATTACTCTTTTGAACATGGTAAACTTACTGCCTTACAAAAACAAGGTACCGTATTATAACTCTTATTCCTGAATCAGAAATTGGCGGCCAATAAGTTTGTTGAATATAGATTACAAAATGGCAACTAAAGCAATTGCAAACCGTATAAAAAAGGTTCTGCCACTTATAATAAGTTTTGATAAAACAGGTTAAATGAAAAACAGATATATTGCAGAAAACGTTAGGTTAATTTTCGATGTTATCGAATATCTAGAGAATCATTAAATAAACCTGGACTTCTATTTTTTGCAGACTTTGAGAAGGCATTCGATAGTTTGAACCATCTCTTTATAATAAAATGTCTTAATCACCTAAAATTCGGGCCACACATAATTCAGTGGATTAAGGTATTTTATAATGATAAAAATAGTGTCATTATTAATAATGGCCATCTTTCTAGGAATTTTAAAATAGAAAAAGGTGTTCATCAAGGTTGTCCTCTGTCTTCGTCGCTCTTTATTATATGTTTAGAATTACTGTCAAACTACATAAATAACAACAATAATATTAAAGGGATAAAGATACTTGGGGCCGAAATAAAATAGACCTTTTTTGCAGATGATGCAACTTTTTTTAATGACGGTTCGCCAAATTCATTTGAAATATTAGTTCAAACTAAAATTTCAGAAATATATCAGGACTAAACCTCACGCATCAAAATCTACAGTCATGAGAATCGGATCACTAAAAAACTCAAACATCAAATACAGCACAGAAAACAAATTTATTTGGAAATCTGATGGGGCAAAAACGTTAGGTATACATTTTTATAATCAACATAAATTAAACATAGACAACAATTTAATGCCAAAAATTAAAGAATTTGAATGCTGTTTTAAACAATGGCAACATAGGAAACTCACTCTTATGGGGAAGGTAACAGTAATAAAAACGTTTGCGCTACCAAAATTAATTTACCCCTTTTCTGTTCTCCCTAACTCAACTAAAAAAGTAATAGAAGGATTAAAAACGGCAATATTTGAATTCATATGGGACAATAAGCCAGACAAAATTAAAAGGAAACGTCTAACACAAAATTATGAAAATTGTGGCATTAAACTTACGGATATTGATTGTTTTCTAAATGCCATTAAAGCGAGCTGGGTAAAACGATATCTGGATAAAAATAATAAAGGTAAATGGAAAACTCTATTGGAAAAAAAACTAAACAAATTCGGTAACTGTCTTATATTTGAAGGCAATCTAGATGATTCTATAATACAAAATGTAAGTAAAAATATTGTGTTCTTAAAAGAAGTACTTACATCCTGGCAAAGTATTAAGAACCAATATAATGTTTCAAAAAGTTCTCTCATATGTAAACATGTAATATGGAATAATAAATGTATAAAGGTAAATAACAATTCTTTCTTTTTTACAAACTGGTATAACAATGGTATAAAAACTATCGGTCACATGTACAACTATCGAAAAGACACTTATTAAACATTTGATTAGTTAAAATATTTATACAACATTGACTCTCATGAATTTTTAAACTTCTACTCACTAATTTCTGCTATACCAAAAGAATATAAATCAATATTGTATACGCAAGGAATTAATGCATTAACTATATCAGAGAAAACTTTTGTTGATATAATAGAAAACTCAAAACAGGTAAACAAAACTCTTTACAATATACAGTTACAATCACAAAGTTATATCGACAACAGTATTGAAAGGAAATGGAATTCATGCCTTAATTTAAATGAAAGCCTCAACTGGAGAACAATATATACACTTCCATTTAAGTCAACAATAGATACTTACTTACGTAACTTTCAATTCAGATTCTTATCAAGAATCATTCCAACAAATAAGTTTCTTATGAAATGTAAACTAACAAATAGCAGCCTGTGTGATTTTTGTCAAGAAAGCGTTGAAACAATCGATCATTTGTTTTGGGAATGTTTTTCATTTAGCAAAATTCTTTGGACAGAACTGAAAACGTTCCTTAAACGAGTGAAAATTTACATTGAAATAAATAAAACATCTGCTTTCCTTGGAAATACAGAAATAAAATTACACAGTGAAGTTCTCAATTTTATTATCATTTTGATGAAAGTATTCATATTCAATATGAAAATAAAGAAATGTATTCCAAAATTTAACATATTCTTAAATTATTTGAAGTTAAGGATACAGACAGAAGAAGAAATTGCCCTTTTTAAAAACAAAATTGAAACACACAAACAAAAATGGATCCACATCAATTAATATTTTTTAAATAGAACTTAATATTCATATACAGTTTTCATATAACAATGCCCATAAAATTTACTAAAATATCGTTGTCTTATTTGTTCGCCTTTTCGTTTTGTTCTTTATCAACTGTATTTTAATTGTAAAGTACAGAAACACAGCATGAAAGAAATTACTATTGTTATATTTATCCATAATACAAACTGTTAAACATGTCATAGAATTCATGTTGTGTTTGTGAGAGTGTGCGAGGCGTGTGTGTGTGTGTGTGTGTGTGTGTGTAATTGTGTGTGCTTTATGAATATATGTGAGAAAGAAAGTATACTTATCACAAGAGAAATGTTAAATTCTACTTCTATGTTCTTATCTTTTTGAATTGTGTTATTTACTGTCATGTTTTTTTTTTCTTGTCTGTATATGTGTGCAAGTTTATGTATGTGTTTTTTAATGTGTGTGCATGTGTGAGGTTAAGAGAGTTGATACTTTATGAAAACGTAAAACCACTCATGTTTGTACATTTCTACTTTGTGTAATTGATGACTTCATAAGAGTGCATTAATAAATGAGAAAAAAATAAATAAAAAAAATAAAAAATAAAAAAATAAAATATAAAATAAAACAATGGCCGCCATGATGCTGTGATAGTCACGTCATAAACATCTTACCAGATCACTGGTCGGTCGCTATAGAGATATTGGCAAGTGACAGTTTACTTAATTCAATAGCTGTTTTTGTTTATTTAACACATATTGCTAATTGTTAACCGCCTGCTTCTTTTATGCATTTGACTTTTTGTCGAAGGTGTAAGACCTTGCCTATTTATTTTAGTGGCTCGCGATTATTTATGTAATAATTGCCGAAAATATCAAAGAAAAGTTTTGGGCTGATATCAACTTATTAAGGAAATTTATGGTTTCTTTACAATTACGATGCCAATCACACACATACATTTTCAAATTCATTCCTTTTTCAAATTTCTCCTTGATACGACATGCATAGATTATAGATAAGTAAATTGTCAGTTAAAGTTAACCATTATGGTATCCAAGTGTAAGTTCATGACGCATGTTGATTTTCTGTCTGGTACATTATTTTTCATATTGGGAATTGAAATAATACATGTTAATATAAACAAACTGTGTTTTCAATCCATTTTATGCCCCCCTTCGAGGAAGAGGGGGTATATTGCTTTGCACATGTTGGTCGGTCTGTCGGTCGGTCAGTCCGTCCACCAGGTGGTTTCCGGATGTTAACTCAAGAACGCTTAGGCCTAGGATCATGAAACTTCATAGGTACTTTGATCATGACTCGCAGATGACCCCTATTGATTTTGAGGTCACTAGGTCAAAGGTCAAGGTCACTTTGACCCGAAATAGTAAAATAGTTTTTGGAAGATAATTCAAGAACGCTTATGCCTAGGATCATGAAACTTGATAGGTAGATTGATCATGACTAGCAGATGACCCCTATTGATTTTCAGGTCACTAGGTCAAAGGTCAAGGTCACGGTGACCCGAAATAGTAAAATGGTTTCCGGATGATAACTCAAGAACGCTTATGCCTAGGATCATGAAACTTGATAGGTACATTGATCCTGACTCGCAGATGACCCCTTTTGATTTTGAGGTCACTAGATCAAAGGTCAAGGTCACAGTGACCCGAAATAGTAAAATGGTTTCCGGATGATAACTCAAGAACGCTTATGCCTAGGATCATGAAACTTGATAGGTACATTAATCATGACTGGCAGATGACCCTTATTGATTTTCAGGTCACTAGGTCAAGGTCACAGTGACCAGAAATAGTAAAATGGTTTCCCGGTGATAACTCAAGAAAGCTTATGGCTAGGATCATGAAACTTCATAGGTACATTGATCATGACTCGCCTAATGATTTTCAGGTCACTAGGTCAAAGGTCAAGGTCACAGTGACAAAAACATATTTACAAAATGGTTGTCACTACAACTGAGAACCCATATGGGCGGCATGCATGTTTTACAAACAGCCCTTGTTTAAATTATACATGCATTAGTATTCACTCATTTAAACAATAGAGCACATACACAGATACGGTACCTGTTAAAAACCTACTAGCATATTTTGCAAAGTTTCAATCGACCCTGCGAATTATGACCACCTGTGAACAAAGACCACTACGACCAAATCCCTTGAGTGTTCATTATTGGCAGGTTGGACTGTATTGTTTTGCTGGATGTAGGTCTGTCTGTCTGTCTGTTGGTAGACCAGATCATTTCCAATCAATAACTCTTCAACAAATTGACTGATTCGCTTGATACTTCACATGTGCATTGGCCTTGGACAGTAGATGACCCCTATTGAAATTTGGATCACTAGGTCAAAGGTCAAGGTCACTTTCACAATAAGTGTGAAGATCTTTTCTGATCAATATAACTCGTCAACGAAATGACTGATTAGCTTGATGCTTCACATGTGCATTGACCTTAGACAGTAGATTACCCCTCTTGAAATTGGGGTCACTAGTTCAAAGCCCTGTTTGGGGGGCATATGTCTCCCACCGCAGAACTCTTGTTCTGTGTAGGAACCCATTCTTGCTCTCCATTGTTCCTTGTAGGGACCCATTCTTGCTCTGTATTGTTCCTTGTAGGGACCCATTCCAGCTCTCTATTGTTCCTTGTAGATAAACATTTGAGTTCCCTATTGTTCCTTGTAGTGACCCATCTCAGGTCTGTATTGTCCCTTGTCAGGGACTACCCTACGGGCGACTACGGGCGATAATTTCGC
The DNA here is from genome assembly GCF_020536995.1 of Dreissena polymorpha. NCBI lineage: Eukaryota > Metazoa > Mollusca > Bivalvia > Myida > Dreissenidae > Dreissena > Dreissena polymorpha. The sequence goes on along the minus strand of NC_068361.1, from coordinate 44,483,676 downwards.
TCTAACGCCCGTGCTATCGCCCTACGAGCCCAAAAAAGCGAAGATCAAGTCGCCCTATTTTTTTAGTAAACAAGACTGGAAAAGCGAAAATCAAGCCGCCCGATTATTATTGCCAATGCGTGCTACCGCCCGCAGGCGATTAGCAAGTTTATTGTTTGTTGTTTATCTAGCGGTTACACAATTTACCCCCCGCACGGATCGTTAATTGACCGTGACAAAGCAGTCCCTTAATATTGGTTCCTATAACAACACACTCATGCCTCTTCGCGCGTGCCGCAAGTTGTCTAATAATAACGTGATAATTGTTTGACCATCCGATAATTGCAGTTTTTTCGCAGACGGCATGGTTAAAGAAAGTCGTCAAAAATAATTAAAGAAGAACAAAATTGATCAAAGGTCTATTAATTACGTAGATCCACGATTAAGTCCAGCGAGTTTTGTCAGTTTGTTAATCCACCGATAATTACGAGTATTAAACACCCGTCTGATATAAACTGCAATCACATTCATTTTTTATATTAACAAGTCATAATACTACACATAAACATTGAGAAAAAAATTCCTCCATTAGATATAAATTTTCCGAGTATGAATTAAATTGCTACGTTATGACCTTCGACATAGATTGGTTACCTCCCCTTATCTTTCGCTACTCTCTATATAGGGATCGGTACAAGCTAATTTTACCAGTCCAAAATTGGACCGGTTATTTTTAGAAACATATCAGGGGAAATAATCGTGTACCATTTCCGGTTTATTTTCCCGAACTTTTTGACAGCTGACAGGAAAGATTGAAAGCTCGTTCTAGTCAAATAAGATTCATAATACATATGCAACTTGAGTACTTCATGATACATAATATCCTCGCGTTACTTAAAAATGGAAATTCTTGATTTGTGAGCATTTGAATTTTTGTATTTTATTTAGTTATCAACGGAATGATAGAGAGATTAAAAAAAATAATCCGGGTAATGCCGCGCGCAAACCATAACATTGTTACGTCACGTCACGAACGGAGCTACCGATTGGTCTTCGCGTTATCCAATTCAAATCGCCGATACATTAGCCTGTACCTGTTGTATATTATAGTCAACGAAGTCAACGGTTATATTCAACGGGGGACCAGTTAACCTTCGACATTGCAAATGGCGGACATTGTAACATTCAACCCGCGTTCAATTCATAGCTGGCAATTCAAATTACAAGTAATGGTGATTAAGTAATGGATGAAGCATTAACTGGTTTTAACAAACATTTGATAAGGTTTGTTAAACCAGATAACAACAAGGAAAAATTGGATTATTAAAGTTAAACAGGTAAGGCATTCTTAAGTGTACATATTTCGGACGTGTATAGTATTCGGATAAACAGTAATAGATATACTAGATGTTCTATGCATTACGATTGTGTTTTGTTACAAAAGCAGTCATAGGAATGATGGTAATATAATGACGATAAATGTGATGAAAAGGGGCTACCGGTACATATCTTAAATTACTTAAATATATAGTAGATTTCAATGAGAATTTATTGTTTTTTTTTACAAATACGCATAGTATAATGATAGAAATAATAAAAGTTGTGAAATGAACATGTTTTGTTTTTGATATTGTTCGCACAAACGTCTCCCTGATTTCCCAAATTTCTCCCTGTTTCGGAAAAAAGGAGAAGTCACTTCTCCCTATTTTTAAGGCCTAGGGTAGTCCCTGCTTGTAGGGACCCATTCTTGCTCTATATTGTTCCTTGTAGGGACCAATTCAAGCATTCTATTGTTCCTTGTAAGGACCCATTCTAGCTCCCTATTGTTCCTTGAAGGGAATGATCATAGCTCTCTATACTTGCTCGTAGGGACTGATCCTAACTCTATTGTTCCTTGGAAGGACCCATTCTAGCTCCCTACTGTTCCTTGTAGGGACTGATCCTAGCTCTCTATTCTTCCTCGTAGGGACTGATCCTAGCTCTCTATTGTTCCTTGTAGAGACTTATCTCTATTCTTCCTTGTAGGGACCCATTCTAGCTCTCTATTGTTCCTTTTAGGGACTGATCCTAGCTCTCTATTTTTCCTTTAGGGACTAATCCTAGCTCTCTATTGTTCCTTGTATGGACTGATCATAGCTCTCTATTCTTCCTCGTAGGGACTGATACTAGCTTTCTATTCTTCCTTGTAGGGACTAATCCTAGCTCCGTATTGTTCCTTGTAGGGACTGATCCTAGCTCCCTTTTCTTCCTCGAAGGGACTGATCCTAGCTCTCTATTGTTCCTTGTAGGGACTGATCCTAGCTCCCTATTGATCCTCATAGGGACTGATTCTAGCTCTCTATTCTTCCTTGTAGGGACTGATCCTAGCCCTGTATTCTTCCTTGTAGGGACTGATCCTAGCTCTCTATTCTCTCTTGTAGGGACTGATCCTAGCTCTCTATTCCTAGCTCTCTATTGTTTTTCGAAGGGACTGATCCTAGCTCTGTATTCTTCATTGTAGGGACTTATCCTAGCTCTCTATTGATCCTTGTAGTGTCTGATCCTAGCTACCTATTCTTCCTCGAAGGGACTGATCCCAGCTCTCTATTGTTCCTTGTAGGGACTGATCCTAGCTCCCTATTGATCCTCATAGGGACTGATTCTAGCTCTCTATTCTTCCTCGTAGGGACTGATCCTAGCCCTTTATTCTTCCTTGTAGGGACTGATCCAAGCTCTCTATTCTTCCTTGCAGGGACTGATCCTAGCTCTCTTTTCTTTCTTGTAGAGACTGATCCTAGCTCTCTATTGTTCTTTGAAGGGACTGATCCAAGCTCTCTATTCTTCCCCCTAGGGACTGATCCTAGCTCTCTATTCTTCCTTGTAGGGACTGATCCTAGCACCCTATTCTTCCTTTTAGGGACTGATCCTAGCCCTCTATTCTTCCTCGAAGGGACTGATCCTAGCTCTCTATTCTTCCTCATAGGGACTGATCCTTGCTCTCTATTCTTCCTTGTAGGGACTGATCCTAGCTCTCTATTCTTCCTCATAGGGACTGATCCTAGCTCTCTATTGTTCCTTGTAGGGACTGATCCTAGCTCTCTATTGTTCCTTGTAGGAACTGATCCTAGCTGTCTATTCTTCCTTGTAGGAACTGATCCTAACTGTCTATTGTTCCTTGTAGGAACTGATCCTAGCTCTCTATTCTTCCTTGTAGGAACTGATCCTAGCTCTCTATTGTTCCTTGTAGGAACTGATCCTAGCTCTCTATTGTTCCTTGTAGGAACTGATTCTAGCTCTCTATTCTTCCTTGTAGGAACTGATCCTAGCTCTATTCTTCCTTGTAGGAACTGATCCTAGCTCTATTCTTCCTTTTAGGAACTGATCCTAGCTCTATTCTTCCTTGTAGGAACTGATTGTAGCTCTCTATTCTTCCTTGTAGGAACTGATCCTAGCTCTCTATTCTTCCTTGCAGGAAGTGATCCTAGCTCTCTATTCTTCCTTGTAGGAACTGATCCTAGCTCTCTATTCTTCCTTGTAGGAACTGATCCTAGCTCTCTATTCTTCCTTGTAGGAACTGATCCCAGCTCTCTATTCTTCCTTGTAGGAACTGATCCTAGCTCTCTATTCTTCCTTGTAGGAACTGATCCTAGCTCTCTATTCTTCCTTGTAAGAACTGATTCTAGCTCTCTATTCTTCCTTGTAGGAACTGATCCTAGCTCTTTTCTTCCTTGTAGGAACTGATCCTAGCTCTCTATTCTTCCTTGTAGGAACTGATCCTAGCTCTCTATTCTTCCTTGTAGGAACTGAGTCTAGCTCTCTATTCTTCCTTGTAGGAACTGATCCTAGCTCTCTATTCTTCCTTGTAGGAAGTGATCCTAGCTCTCTATTCTTCCTTGTAGGAACTGATTCTAGCTCTCTATTCTTCCTTGTAGGAAGTGATCCTAGCTCTCTATTCTTCCTTGTAGGAACTGATTCTAGCTCTCTATTCTTCCTTGTAGGAACTGATCCTAGCTCTCTTTTCTTCCTTGTAGGAACTGATCCTAGCTCTATTCTTCCTTGTAGGAACTGATCCTAGCTCTCTATTGTTCCTTGGCAGGACTCATCCTAGCTTTCCATTATTCTTTTAAGGGTTGCGCAGCCTTGCACTTTCTTCATGCAGCTTGGCCGATTCTGGTCCTATAAAAACCTCCAGTAATGCTGATTATGTGAACCGTGTGTCCGGAAAACGCCAACGAATTGATAGACATGTAAGTTGTGATGAACCAATGGGTATATCCTGTGTCCAAACAATGTATGCTGTACAGTTGAGCCTGTTTACTTATCAGTGGTTAGATGCTTACCTGAATCTGTATTTCATGAAACATATACTACTGTAAACGTATTGAAATTTGTCGGTATGAAATTTCGTGGTTTATTAAAAAACAACAAATTCGATGACACTTAATTTCGTGGATTTCAAATAAAAAACTACCAATTCGTTGATACGTAATTTCGTGGATTTCAAATTATTGTGGAAGACTGACCGTCATAATAATGTAACTGTTATTAAAACAACCACAGTAGTAACGAAGCATAATTTGCTAATCCGTGTTGACAGCAAGACTTGAGGTTAATGTGCACTGAAGCATGGAAGTGTTGCCGATACTTGTTGATAAGAGCGATAAAGCGGCGCACTTGAGGGTCCCCGCTCGCTAATTGCCATCAATGTTGTGTTGACAACATTTGCAATTCTCAGCGCAATCAGTCCCCTAGTAGTTACAATTGAGTAATATTATAAGGTCCCCAAAATACAGGTGTGAAAACCGTTATGTCTTTTTTAACTTTATTGGCACTATTTGACATATGTGATAAATCTGCAAACTGTAAATTTGACGACATCACGTATATGTGACCTACTGAAGTGAAGAACTATTACAAAAAAGAAATATCTCGGATAACTGACAACAAAAGAAAATGTCGAAAATGACATTCGGAAATGATCGATTTCGGATTGAAAATGTATAAATAATCGTTTGTACTGGAATTCATGGTTCAGCGGACCAAAGAAATCCACGAAAATTCGTACCACACGAAATTTAATGGTTTTACAGTACCTGTATGTTGATCTTATGATAAAATAAACACTGCTTTACTGATGTAAAAGTGTTCCTTATTGCTACTCTTATAGAATCATTTTGATGGCATCCTTTCAAAATGTCTTAACTGTATATTGTTTAAACTGGCAGTTAATGCAGATATCATGTTTGAAATTCATTATTATATTGAGCATTGGTTTCTGATGTACTTGTTTCCCCAGGCCTCATCATCTGTTGCCGTGGCTGCCGAGATGTCTGTGTGTCGCCTGCAGGCCGCATGCCCCCACCTGGAGTCTCTTGAGATCATTAACCCCGGGCAGCGTGTCGCCCTCGACAACTGGCCCTCTACCCTGCCACTTTGGTACCACACTTGCTATTAACATTCGCTTAAGTCACAAGATTTTTATGCCCCCTTTTGAAGAAAAGGGGGTATATAGTTTTCGCACTGTCTGTCTGTCTGTCAGTCTATCTGTCACACTTTTCGTGTCCGCTCTCTATTTCAAATACTTTTCATCCGATCTTAACGAAACTTGGACAGAAGTTGTATCTAGACAATATCTAGGTCAAATTCTAATATGGGTGATGCCGGGTCAAAAACTAGGTCACGGGGTCGAAAAAACCAATCCAAGGGAACTAATAAGCTTTAAATTGACATAATTATCTGACCTGCCAATTTATATATTTTTGTTAAATAAATCAAAGTGGCACGTAGGCGGCATTGTGTTTCTGACAAACACATCGTGGTAAAAGGTCAAGGTCAAGGTCATCCTTCAAGGTCTAAGGTCAAAAATACAAATCCAAGGGAAGTAATAAGCTTTAAAGGGAGATAATTATTCAATATTGAACATAGCTACTTGATATTTGGCATGCATGTGTATCTCATGGAGCTGCACATTTTGAGTGGTGACTCTACAGTCACGGTAGTGGCTTTTAATTATTTGCTACTAAAAATAGAGATTTGTTAGAGACAATTATTTTCAAGGGAAGTAATTTATATATTTATCATTCTCATATTATATATTTCCTTACCAAGAATTGAAGTTCGTTTCACAGTTACTGTACAGATTTTTTATTTGGATTATTTATAACTCAAATTATTGATTTGTCAATTTTTTTTTTAAATGATATAAAAATCAATTCTTTCCTGTACTAATTTGTGAATGGTAGGGTTCGTTACATACCTGTGGACTTGTGTCCATAAATACATGATTTTGGCAAAGATCAAAGCGTTCTTATCGGCGATTTAATCTCGATAGACAAAAGTATTAAACATGATGACGGTTATGCATATGCCAGCGTTGACTGGAGGTTCATTAATCGAGGAGGCGAAAGAGAGGACAGTAAAGGTTCAAGGAAATAGAGAAAGCAGTATGCAGGGAGTTGTGAATGTTTTGATGAAATATGGCGTCTTGGATTCGGAAATTGAATTGCTGGCTTCTGGACCACCAGGGTCATCAGAGTATGATGTCACGTTCAAAACTAAAGATAAGTGTATTTCCTTTTTAAACAATATTCAAATGAAATCGTCAGTTTCGCACCAAGGAGTTCAATACAGATTTATTAAGTATGGAAAACAAATTATTACATGTAGAGTTCATTGGCTTCCAGCATTCATAAGTGACAGAGTCATTGCAGACAACAATTTGGAACAGTGTTGTCGGTAGAACACGATCTATTGACAATAGGAGATTTTAGTACCCATTCAGGAGTACGTGTTGTCGTGGTGGAGTGTAGTCCGGTTCAGAAGGAGTCCATTCCTCATAATATTTCATTTGAATGCGGCACAAGGGCCCTGATAACAATGAGAGGACGGCAGCCTTTGTGCCTCTATTGCCAAGAGGTTGGACATGTCCACAACACCTGCCCTGAAAATATAAATGCTATATTTAAGAAAGTTAGTGTTTCAGACAAGAACAAAGATACTACCACAGAGAAACAGCCTGAAACTGAGAAAAGGAAGGAAACAAAGGAGCAGACAGACCAACCACAACAAAAAAAAATAGACGCCGAGGGTTTCGATACGGTGGGAAATAAGAAGAAAGGAAAGAGACAGGGACGAAAGAAGGAAGAAGAGAAGAAACAGGACATGGAAGTAGAAACAGAGGTAAGGGGCTCAAAAAGAGGCCGGAAGGCTGATGTAAATGAAGACTTGACCCCCTTGCCAAAAAACCGATTCAAAGTGCTAGAAACATACCCAGATGATTTAGAAGAACACAGATTAGTGATTGATTTAGATTCTCAAGATCTTGTTATGACCCCCACTGAATAATTCAACTTTTATTTAATAGACTCCCTTATTCCAAAATCTAATAACCTTTTCATAAACCCATTTTTAAAATTACCAATTAATGATAGTGTAAATAGTGCAATTGTATATATATTTATATTTTATGTATTAAATTATAATGTCAGCATATATACCGATCACATAGACATTCTGTGGGACCGATATATTCGCATATTTAAAAATTCATGTTTTCACATTATATATTTAGTATATAGTGCACTTTTTGTATTAAAACTTTATATATGTATAAATAAAATCTATGTAAATAGCAGTATGTATATATGTACAATTAGAAAACATTACTTTCATATCTTACACAACATAAATGAGGTTCTTATTTCATGTAAACGTACAAATAACGTTCATATGCCAGTGTGTGTAGACGCTATTCACTGTTATATATACTCAATCTATATCTATTATAAAACACCCTTTTTAAACACAATAATCAGCAACAGTACATCTTTAATCCTTTTCCAATATCCTCGTGGTAAATGTGAGCGCATTTATCTATTTCCAACATTACTTAGGTACATAGTACACTCATTACAGCGAGTTTACAAAATTGTTAGCCTAGTCTCTTTTCTACCTGGTTTAAATATTTTAAACAATATTATCGGTATTTCTATCCTAACACTAAATCATGGGCGCCGCCATCTTTTCTTTTTCCTGACAACCTGAGTTACAAACTAGAACATGGAGTTAAAAATGGGAACTATAAATATAAACGGATTTCGATCCAAACAAAAACAAACTTTCATTAAAGATTATATTTCAATTAATAAAATAAACATATTATGCATACAAGAAACTTATATAGATAATTACAAATTGTCTAAACAAATAGAAAATTTAATATCAAATAAATACTTTTATGTTTGGAATTTTTCTAATAACCGTTCATGCGGATGTTGCATAATCGTAACTGATACGAATATTAAATGTTCTAAATTTCAAATTGATTTTGATGGCCGTTTTATTTCTTTCGATATAGAATACTTGAATGATTATTTTAAAATTTGTAACATTTATGCACCAAATAATTTATGATTTATTTCGAATCAATAAAACAATATTTAGTATCATCAAAAAAAAAGTAATTATCTTAGGAGATTTTAACTTCATTTTAAACCCAAATTTAGATAAAATAGGAGGAACATTAATAGATGCAATAAAAGGTTGTAAAGTTTTAAAGCAAATAATAAATACATTTAAAATAACAGATATTTACAGATACATGAATCCTGAAAAATGAATTACTACTTGGAGTAGAAAATGCTCAAATGAAACAATATCATGTCGTTTAGATAGAATTTATATTCCAAAATCACTCATTGAAAACTGTAAAAGTGTAGATATTATTCCATGTCCATATTCAGACCATGATTTTGTTAGTTTAATTTTAAATTTTGATAATATCAATAACACAAATAATATTAACATAGGAAATTCATATTGGAAATTAAACAATTCCATTTTTGAAGACAAAGATTTTTTTTCTGCTTTTGAATGTTATTTTAAAATTGTAAGTAGGACTGAATCTATAACGTTAGAGTGGTGTGATAATTTGAAAACACTTATTAAAGATTTCTGTATTGTTTATAGTAAGTCTAAAAATAAAAAATCTTTTGATGAAATCAAGAAGCTAGTTAAACAATATAAACATTGTATTGATATTTCTGAAAAAGTAGATATTAAAGATAAATTAAATAAACTTCAAGACAATTTATATAAAGGGACATATATAAGAAGTAAAATACATATTTTAAATAATAATGAAAACTCTAGTACATTTTATCATAACAAGGAATTTGAAAATGGTAATAACAAAATTATACATCATATTATTGATGGTGGAGTTGATAAAAAATCAACTGAAGACATTTTAATTTTTTTAAAAACATTTTATAAAGAACTGTATACAGAAGAGCAAGTAGATGCCTCCTTAAATGATAAATTTTTAAATAATTTACCTCAAGTATCAAATGATGTTAATATGTTAAATAGCCCCTTATCATTAGATGAAATTAAATTAGCTTTAAAAGATATGGATCACACTTAAAGTCCAGATAGTGATGGTTTAACTTCCTTTATTTACATTAAATTCTTCCATTTATTTGGCAATATTTTATTACAATTATACAATACATGTTTTGATTTAGGCCATATGTCTGAATCACAAAAATTATCTTATATTACATTATTATGCAAAGATTCAAATAATAAAACATCAGTTAAAAATTATAGACCTATTTCTCTTTTAAATATTGATAGAAAATTTTTATCAAAAATATTAGCAAATAGATTAGGTAAGGTTTTAGACTCAATCATGGGCATTTCCCAAACATGTTCCATTCCAAGTCGCACTATTTTTTATCCTTTCTCATTATTTCGTTCAGTTCGTCAGGCTGCTCATTATCACCTCTTTTATATGTACTCTGTCTTGAACCATTTGCTAAAGCCATCCAAGATGATAAAAATATAAATGGTATACAAACACCAGGAAATAAATTTCATATTTAAAATGTCCTTTTATGCAGACGATAATACTTCTGTTTTAACTTATGATAAATCTATGTATCATTTCTTTAATCATGTTACTGATTTTCAAAAAGTTTCAGGTTCAAAAATAAATTATAATAAAAGTTGTGGAATGTTTTTAGGTAAATGGAAGACCAGGTCTGACCATCCATTTGGTATATCATGGGTGAAAAATGTTAAATTACTTGGATATAAATTTGGCTATGATCTAACTGATGATGATATTTTTAATGAACATTATATAAATTTCTCAAATACATTAAATTTGTGGTCTAATAAATGTAAATCTTTTAAAGGTAAAAGTTCTGTTTTAAATACATATGTAGTATCAAAAATTCTGTATTTTGTTCAATGTCAAACAATTCCGAGTCATTATATTAATATGATACAAAAAAGTTGTTTTAAGTTTATATGGGGCAGTGTTTACGAACCAATAGCTCAAAAAACATTATTTTTAGACTTAACTTTAGGTGGCCTTCGTGTAACTAAGGTTCAACAAAGAATTAATGCATTTTATTTATCACACTTATTCAAATTTTTAAATGATTATAAATCTCCTGGGGTATATTTTACAAGATATTGGATTGGCATGCAACTTAGAAAATTTAATCCTTCATTACGTAGTAACAGTGAACCCCATAGTGAATTTGTTCATTATTTTTATGTTGAATGTTTGAAAGTATTTTATAACTTTATAAAGGATGTCCAAACTGAAATTTTTAAACATTGGTCTGTAAAAGAAATATATGCATTTTTAATAAATCCAAATAATGAGTATATACCAAAATGTAATAAAGAATATCCATTAGTTGATTTCAAAAATACATTAAGAAATATATTTTCCATGGCAGTTGATCCTGTGTGTAGAAATACTTGTTTTAAATTGGCTCATTCGGTTGTATATGTAAATAAATATTTATATGATAAAATGTTTAATCAAGCTAAAAAGAAATGCACTTTTTGTAGTTGCGACGAAACTGTCCAACACTTATTCATAGATTGTTTGTTTACTTCCCCTTTAAATAAAACTGTTTTATATTTAATTGATATACTTACGATTGAAAATATTAATATTAATCCTAAATGGTTCCAGTTTTTTTATGTAAAAAATGTTGGAAGTACCGAATTAAAATATGTATATTTAGTATTTTTGTCAGAGTCAAGACATATTATTTGGACAAGTAGAAATTCTGTTAAACACGAAAAAATATTATCTCCCTTTGATTTGATTGTTAAGTTTTTAAATAGAATTAAGTTAAGAATAGCTCTAGATTTTAAACGATTATCAAACGGCTCATTCTATTTATATTGGGGTGGCATGTGCCACACTGACAATGAAAATATTTTATTTCACAAAGAACTTGATTCATCAACTTATGTAACTTTTTAGGTAATATATTAGCTTTCTGCTGTTTGTGTTTTCTCTCTGATTTCAGAATGACAGCAGCGAGGACGTAGAGAGCCGGTGCTCGGGTTGTTATCCTGGGTCAGAGAGAGAACATCAGAGTGATATAGTGTTTTGTGCTTTTGGTCATTTGAGTGATGTGATGATATGTATTGATGTATTAATATATGTATCATCACTGTTATCATCAATGTTCCTATGAATCATTTCATTCATATTTACATATACCATGTAAACCGGTTTTGGGCTCATCTCATTTCACTAATTGAATTTCATTATCACTCATGTTTCATCACTATGTATATACGCCATACCATTGCCTCATTTTCACTCATGTAGGCCATAGGAACATTGTACTAACCTTTCGTGTGTATTGAGTTTCATTTCAAAAAACATATTTAATATCAAACATGCTTTTTCACAGTTGTTCAGCCTTAACTGGATGGTGGGGTTGAGGCGGTTGAGTAGTTGTACCCAAGGCTGTCACGTGCCTCAACTCCATCATCCAGGGCAGCTGCAGACTATATATCATGTTCCTGGCGGACCATTGCCGGAAGTGCCCGTGCATGACCTGAGGTGGTTCGCTGGGAACCTCATTTTATTTTTATAATAGTTTTTTCCTTTAAATATACAACTTTATATGTTTCTTTCGGTTATACCTTACGATTATCAAGGAAGTGTGGTTACAATACTCTTTTTATAAACGGAAAAAACTCAATACAAAATACTAATTAAAACCCGCTTTAATTAAGGAAGGTGACTTTTATTTGTTAACAACTTTCAACTTACAATTTTCTCTGGTTTTCAATAACATCATATACATATTTAAACGTGCAGACGTGAACAAAGACTGTCATATTAATTAAACGTGCAGACGTAAAAAGACTGATATAAATTGAAAAATATAATTGTGTTTCTTATAACTGTGTTAATATTGCCTAGCATACTAAGTCACCTCTATTTTGTTATTATTTTGTTATTGTATATTTAGTTATCTTAAGCGGGTACTTGGGGAACTCTACACCCCAAGTTTCGTTAGAATAAATTTTATGAAACTTATCTCCATAGATACATGCTATCATCTCTTTGATAAACCACAGGCGTTGGTTGTCAGTCCCCTTTCGAAGAAAAGGCGGGTATATACTTTTCGCACTGTCCGTCTGTCTGTCTGTCAGTCTGTCACACTTTTCATGTCCGCTCTCTATTTCAAATAGTTTTCATCCGATCTTTACCAAACTTGGTCAGAAGTTGTATCTAGACAATATCTAGGTCCAATTCGAATATGGGTAATGCCGGGTCAAAAACTAGGTCACGGGGTCACTTAGTGCATTTCAAGGATTTAGCATGGTGTCCGCTCTCTAATTGAAGAAGTTTTCATCTGATCTTTTCCAAACTTGGTCAGAAGTTGTATCAAGATAATATCTAGGTCAAGGTCGAATATGGGTCATGCCGGGTCAAAAACTAGGTCACGGGGTCACTTAGTGCATTTCAAGGATTTAGTATGGTGTCCGCTCTCTAGTTGAAGTAGTTTTCATCCGATCTTCACCAAATTTGGTCAGAAGTTGTATCTAGACAATATCTAGGTCATGTTCTAATATGGGTCATGCCGGGTCAAAAACTAGGTCACGGGGTCACTTAGTGCATTTCAATAACTTCTATCAAAGCTTTATTGGGGGCATATGTCATCCTATGGAGACAGCTCTTGTTTCGAATAAACTTCATCATACTTATTCATTCTAATTGATCAAGAAAGACAAATTATTGAATATCCCTGGAAGTTTTGTCTAATTACCTTAAAATTTGTAGATTCTAGTTTCTGAAACTGATTTTGTATTTATAAATTTCTTTGTCCAACATATTTCTTTGATCTTTAACAAACAATGACAATGGAATTGGAATTGTGGGTCACAAGTTTTGGCCTGTTCATTATTTGTAATGTGTCTGGGCAGGTCTTTTGTGAAGGAAATTCTGTACAATCCATTTGTTGGGAATGCTTGTGGTTTGTGTGTATTTCGATTTCATGAGGTCCTTCTGCATGGAAGGCTTCATTATGAGAGGACAAGAATACTTGTGGGATATCATGGTTTGCTTTTATATTTGATTGATTATCATAGATAAATTATTGTCATGGACTTGTCTAAATAATCCATTTTTAAAGGAATCCAATCAACAATCTTCAAAATGTCTTTGTGACTCTTGATAACTATGTTACAGGTTTAATATCTGAGTTCTGTACAGTTATCAGCTTGATATGTCTCATGTTTTGACACTTGTAGAAGGAGATGGATACTAAAGTCCTCATGTTCTCCATGTGTAAAGATTGTTCTTAAAGAAATTAGCCTGGCTCGCGGATAACAGGGCTTAATGTATGTGCAAAAAATGTTGTCCCAGATTAGCCTGTGCAGTCCGCTCAGGCTAATCAGGGACTATGCTTTCAGCTTTGACTTGATTTTTTCTAAGACTTCCTTTCACTGGAAAACACAATAAAAGTGTTCTCCAGGAGCACCCGCAACCAGATTTCATCGGTTACTAACAATCTTGACGCCGGCTACTTTCCCCAAAAATGTTAAATCAAAATAGCACGAAAACGCCCGTTTTCAGTTCTTAGACGCTGGCTTCTTTGCAAATATAACTTGCTACTCAAATTATTTTGAAGAAAACTGATAAAAGCAGAAAGTCTAACTAGCCTGAGTGGACTGCACTGGATTATCTGGGAAGACCGTGTACACACTTGCATTAGGCCCAGTATTCCCAGACTGATAACAGCAGTTGGTGGTGCTTCTTTTCAGCCCAGTATCATGCTTGGTGGGAGACGCACAGCTGATCCAGGTGTCTCGCTGGACTCATCTCCGCTATCTACAGATCACTGGTTCCCCAGGTAGGTCTATGTCTGGTAACAGTATGACCAAGTACTGGACTCACCTCTGCTATCTACAGATCACTGGTGCCTCAGGTAGGTCTATGTCTGGTATCAGTATGACTCAGTACTGGACTCACCTCTGCTATCTACAGATCACTAGTGCCTCAGGTAGGTCTATGTCAGGTAACAGTATGACCCAGTACTGGACTCACCTCTGCTATCTACAGATCACTGGGCCCCAGGTAGGTCTATGTCTGGTAACAGTATGACCCAGTATTGGACTCACCTCCGCTATCTACAGATCACTGGTGCCCCAGGTAGGTCTATGTCTGGTAACAGTATGACCCAGTACTGGACTCACCTTTGCTATCTACAGATCACTGGTGCCCCAGGTAGGTCTATGTCTGGTAAAAGTATGACCCAGTACTGGACTCAACTCCCCTATCTACAGGTCACTGGTGCCCCAGGTAGGTCTTTGTCTGGTAACAGTATGACCCAGTACTGGACTCATCTATGCTATCTACAGATCACTGGTGCCTCAGGTAGGTCTATGTTTGGTAACAGTATGACCCAGTACTGGACTCACCTCTGCTATCTACAGATCACTGGTGCCCCAGTTAGGTCTATGTTTGGTAACAGTATGACCCAGTACTGGACTCACCTCTGCTATCTACAGATCACTGGTGCCCCAGGTAGGTCTAGATCTGGTAACAGTATACCCCGGTAATGGACTCACTTCTGCTATCTACTGATCACTGGTGCCTCAGGTAGGTCTATGTCTGGTAATAGTATGACCCAGTACTGGACTCACCTCTGCTATCTACAGATCACTGGTGACCCAGGTAGGTCTATGTTTGGTAACAGTATGACCCAGTACTGGACTCACCTCTGCTATCTACAGATCACTGGGCCCCAGGTAGGTGTAGATCTGGTAACAGTATGAATCAGTACTGGACTCACCTCTGCTATCTACAGATCACTGGTGCCTCAGGTAGGTCTATGTCAGGTAACAGTATGACCCAGTACCGGACTCACCTCCCCTATCTACAGGTCACTGGTGCCCCAGGTAGGTCTATGTCAGGTAACAGTATGACTCAGTACTGGACTCACCTCCGCTATCTACAGATCACTGATGCCCTAGGTAGGTCTTTGTCCGGTAACAGTATGACCCAGTACTGGACTCATCTATGCTATCTACAGATCACTGGTGCCTCAGGTAGGTCTATGTTTGGTAACAGTATGACCCAGTACTGGACTCACCTCTGCTATCTACAGATCACTGGTGCCCCAGTTAGGTCTATGTTTGGTAACAGTATGACCCAGTACTGGACTCACCTCTGCTATCTACAGATCACTGGTGCCCTAGGTAGGTCTAGATCTGGTAACAGTATACCCCGGTAATGGACTCACCTCTGCTATCTACAGATCACTGGTGCCTCAGGTAGGTCTATGTTTGGTAACAGTATGACCCAGTACTGGACTCACCTCCGCTATCTACAGATCACTGGTGCCCCAGGTAGGTCTATGTCTGGTAACAGTATGACTCAGTACTGGACTCACCTCTGCTATCTACAGATCACTGGTGCCTCAGGTAGGTCTATGTCAGGTAACAGTATGACCCAGTAATGGACTCACCTCTGCTATCTACAGATCACTGGTGCCTCAGGTAGGTCTATGTCAGGTAACAGTATGACCCAGTAATGGACTCACCTCTGCTATCTACAGATCACTGGTGCCTCAGGTAGGTCTAGATCTGGTAACAGTATAACCCAGTACTGGACTCACCTCTGCTATCTACAGATCACTGATGCCTCAGGTAGGTCTAGATCTGGTAACAGTATGACCCAGTACTGAACTCACCACTTATATCTACAGATCACTGGTGCCCCAGGTAGGTCTATGTCTGGTAACAGTATGACCCAGTACTGGATTCATCTCTGCTATCTACAGATCACTGATGCCTCAGGTAGGTCTATGCCAGGTAACAGTATGAATCAGTACTGGACCCACCTCTGCTATCTACAGATTGCTGGTGCCCCAGGTAGGTCTAGATCTGGTTACAGTATAACCCAGTACTGGACTCACCTCTGCTATCTACAGATCACCAATGCCTCAGGTAGGTCTAGATCTGGTAACAGTATGACCCAGTACTGATCTCACCTCTGCTATCTACAGATCACTGGTGCCCCAGGTAGGTGTAGATCTGGTGACAGTATGACCCAGGACTGGACTCGCCTCTGCTATCTACAGATCACTGGTGCCTCAGGAAGGTCTATGTCTGGTAACAGTATGACCAAGTACTGGACTCACCTCCGTTATCTACAAATCACTGGTGCCTCAGGTAGGTCTTTGTCTGGTAACAGTATGACCCAGTACTGGACTCACCTCCGCTATCTACAGATCACTGGTGCCCCAGGTAGGTCTATGTCTGGTAACAGTATGACTCAGTACTGGACTCACCTCTGCTATCTACAGATCACTGGTGCCTCAGGTAGGTCTATGTCAGGTAACAGTATGACCCAGTAATGGACTCACCTCTGCTATCTACAGATCACTGGTGCCTCAGGTAGGTCTATGTCAGGTAACAGTATGACCCAGTACTGAACTGACCTCTGCTATCTACAAATCTCTGGTGCCCCAGGTAGGTCTATGTCTGGTAACAGTATGTCCCAGAACTGGACTCACCTCTGCTAACTACAGATCACTGGTGCCCCTGGTAGGTCTATGTCTGGTAACAGTATGACCCAGTTCTGGACTCACCTCTGCTATCCACAGATCACTGATGCCTCAGGTAGGTCTATGTCTGGTAACAGTATGAATCAGTACTGGACTCACCTCTGCTATCTACAGATCGCTGATGCCCCAGGTAGGTCTAGATCTGGTAACAGTATAACCCAGTACTGGACTCATCTATGCTATCTACAGATCACTGATGCCTCAGGTAGGTCTAGATCTGGTAACAGTATGACCCAGTACTGAACTCACCACTGCTATCTACAGATCACTGGTGCCCCAGGTAGGTCTATGTCTGGTAACAGTATGACCCAGTACTGGATTCATCTCTGCTATCTACAGATCACTGATGCCTCAGGTAGGTCTATGCCAGGTAACAGTATGAATCAGTTCTGGACCCACCTCTGCTATCTACAGATTGCTGGTGCCCCAGGTAGGTCTAGATCTGGTTACAGTATAACCCAGTACTGGACTCACCTCTGCTATCTACAGATCACCAATGCCTCAGGTAGGTCTAGATCTGGTAACAGTATGACCCAGTACTGATCTCACCTCTGCTATCTACAGATCACTGGTGCCCCAGGTAGGTGTAGATCTGGTAACAGTATGACCCAGTACTGGACTCACCTTCGCTATCTACAGATCACTGGTGCCTCAGGTAGGTCTATGTCTATGATGGTCACCAAAAGTCGGTAAAAAAGAGTATTGAGAGCACTTAAATAGACACAATTTTGTCTACAGGCGTTCTTCTTCACTTTCAATGTAATGCATTTTAACTTGAGGATATTATTACTTATAATGTGAAGTTGTGCAATTTTTATGGGCTTACTTTAAAAATTTAAGTTGCCCCTTTTCAATTTAGAATGTCTGTAATATTGTAGGAGTAGATAATATATATATATAAATTCTGTATATTGACTTCTACTTAGTTTCATCAAATCATAATCCCAGGATGATTACTTGCATCACCAAATTAGGTATATTATGTTGATAAGCTTATATACCAAAATAACTTGAGAAATGCTATGCTCGAAACAAAAAGGCCCAAAGGTTTATTGTATTTTGTTTCTGTACAAACTTTGTTAAAAAATGTGTTAGAAATTATCAGCAGCCTAGGGTTCAACTTGTAATTGTTACTACTTGCTTCGTATTACTACATTCGGTCTTGGAAGATATTTGTCACTTATGGTTGAGATTGTTGCATAATACATTGGTCACATAGTATAGTAAATACCAAATAGTTGAGATGGTTACACAGTACAGTATATAACAAATAGTTGAGATGGTTACATTGTACAGCATATATCAAATAGTTGAGATGGTTACATTGTACAGTATATATCAAATAGTTGAGATGGTTACACTGTACAGTATATAACAAATAGTTGAGATGGTTACATTGTACAGTATATAACAAATAGTTGAGATGGTAACATTGTACAGTATATAACAAATAGTTGAGATGGTTACACTGTACAGTATTTACCAAATAGTTGAGATGGGTACATTGTACAGTATATAACAAATAGTTGAGATGGTTACACTGTTAAGTATATAACAAAAAGTTGAGATGGTTACACAGTACAGTTTATAACAAATAGTTGAGATGGTTACACTGTACAGTATATAACAAATAGTTGAGATGGTTACACAGTACAGTTTATAACAAATAGTTGAGATGGTTACACTGTACAGTATTTATCAAATAGTTGAGATGGTTACATTGTACAGTATATAACAAATAGTTGTGATGGTTACATTGCACAGTATATAACAAATAGTTGAGATGGTTACACTGTACAGTATTTACCAAAGTGTTGAGACGGTTACACTGAACAGTACCTATCAAATAGTTGAGATGGTTACATTGTACAGTATATAACAAATAGTTGAGATGGTCACATTGATCAGTATATAGCAAATAGTTGAGAAGGTTAGACTGTACAGTATATATCAAATAGTTGAGATGGTTATATTGTACAGTATATAACAAATAGTTGAGATGGTTACATTGTACAGTATATACCAAATAGTTGAGATGGGTACATTGTACAGTATATATCAAATAGTTGAGATGGGTACATTGTACAGTATATAGCAAATAGTTGAGAAGGTTAGACTGTACAGTATATAACAACAAGTTGAGATGGTTACATTGTACAGTATATATCAAATAGTTGAGATGGGTACATTGTACAGTATATAACAAATAGTTGAGATCGTTACATTGTACAGTATATATCAAATAGTTGAGATGGTTACATTGTACAGTATATAACAAATAGTTGAGATGGTTACACTGTACAGTATTTACCAAATAGTTGAGATGGTTACATTGTACAGTATATAACAAATAGTTGAGATGGTTACATTGTACAGTATATAACAAATAGTTGAGATGGTTACACTGTACAGTATATAACAAATAGTTGAGATGGTTACATTGTGCAGTATATAACAAATAGTTGAGATGGTTACACTGTACAGTATTTACCAAATAGTTGAGATGGTTACACTGTACAGTATATATTAAATAGTTGAGATGGTTACATTGTACAGTATATAACAAATAGTTGAGATGGTTACACTTTTCAGTATATAACAAATAGTTGAGATGGTTACATTGTGCAGTATATATCAAGTAGTTGAGATGGTATTATTGTACAGTATATAACAAATAGTTGAGACGGTTTCACTGTACAGTATAAATCCCATAGTTGAGACGGTTATATTTTACAGTATTTACATAGTACAGTATGAACTAGATAGTTGTAATTCGTGTAAAGGGAAGTTTGTTCTTCATAGTTGAGATATTTGCACAGTTCATTATGTAGTAGAAGAATAGATGACTGAATATTCAGTATGAGCTAAATAGAGGATAGTGTTCCAAAGGTCTCTATTCTCAAGAGTCAAGATGGGAATATGTTAAAGGGACCTTTTATGTTGTGGTAAATTGACAACATTGAAAAAAAATGTTTCAGATTTGCAAATTTTCGTTGTGGTTATGATATTTGCGTGGAAAAAGTAATACTGAACATTTGCCTAACTCTAAAATATCCATTATAGGCATTTTTTGACGATTAAAAAACCTTAGAATTATGAAGTGTTTCAAACACAAAACTATTGAATAATTTGGAGAGTTCTGTTTTTATCGTTATATTTTGTGACATTATGAGGATTGCTTTTATAAAGTATAAAATGCACCACCCATTGTATGAGCATGAATGGCCGAGTGGTTCAAGTGCTTGACTTTTACTCAAAGGGTCAGTTGTTAATTGCCTAGTTTTGTTGAGATTGTTTCATAGATGAATATAAAATTCATATTATAGATTTGTGCAAAGAAAAGTATGTTTTAAATAATTGAGATGGTGGCTTAGTAAAGTTGAACTACATTGTTGATATTGTTGCTTATTACAGTGTTTACTACATGGTTGTGATAGTTTCTCAGTATATTATGTACTATAGTGTTGAGATATTAGTTGCTTAGCATAGTATGTACTAGAGTGTTGAGATTGTTGCTTAATACAGTATTTACAACATGTTTGAGATTGTTGCATAGTGCAGTATGTACTTCATGGTTGTGATTGTTGCATTGTACAGCGTTTATGGTATTGTATAATTAATTAATTCTTATTACAGTGTGTACTGCATAGTTGAGAGTAATGCAAAGTGAAATATGAATTACAAAGTTGAGATTTTTTTCCTAGTTCAGTGTATACTAATAAGGTTTTTGTTGTGTCTGATTGTTGTTGTATTATATGCACAGTGCAAACGGTTTCAATTCATGATTGGTTCTTCATAGTGAATAATTGTATCCGATATGTGTATTGTTTCAGGAGTCACAAAAAATGACTTCCTGAAAGCCATTGGAGAATCCTGTCAGAGCCTGAAAATTCTCCACCTGGCATACATTGGTCTGGGTGCTGCCATGAGTCCAGCTTTCTGGGACTGTCTGCAGTACTTTCCAGCCCTCCTTGACCTGAGGTAATAACCTCAAGTTGGTTCTCTTTATTCCCCCAAAGTAAGGCATATTGTAGTTGCACCCTACACCAATTCAGGTGTTGGATGATTGTTTGGGTGGGTTTATAATGTTTCTCTACACCAAGATTGTGTTTTTTCACTGTTTTTTTTATATGTCTGGGAGGATTTTAGTGTAAATTAAGATCGATATTAACCTGTGACCCAACAATGTGTCGTGCATACTTCTTTGTTAAATGTCATCGTCACAAATTATGCTATAATCTCATGAATTTGCAAGCCTGCCGTATGATGGCATATAGTATTAGGACTATCCAACTGTATGTCTGTCCGTCCGGCATTCCGTTTCTGGAGTTTTTCTCCTGAAAACTGAGATAATTACCTGAATTTTGGTTTGTAAGTCAACATGCATGAGTTACAAATCAAGTTCAAATTTCATTCAGGTAATTTGATTTTTGGAGAATTTATGGGCCTTGATATTTTCATCTGCAATAACAGTTTTCCATATTTTTTTGCTTAGCGCTTGCAGTTAATTACCTTATTTTTGGTGTGTGAGTGTATCTAGATAGCGTGCATATCAAGTTTGAGTTTCTTTTGGGCCCGGTTGATTTTTTACAAAGTTACAGGGTTTGGACTTATTTATAATGTGTGAGTCTACTGACATGACTTTCAGATCAACATCGAGTTTCGTTTTGGTCCATTGAGTTTTTATGAGGTTACAGGCATTGGACTTTTCTCTTAAATAACACTTTTCGAGAATTTATTGCCAAATACTTTCAGATATTTACCTGGTTTTGGTGTATCAGTCTATCTGCATTACTTTCAGATCAAAGTTGATTTGTTTTGTTTATTATGTTGAGTTTTTAGACAAAAGTGGAATGAGGGGGCATCTGTGCCCTATGGACACATATCTTGTTGTCCCCTACCGGTGAAACCGGTTTGCGCTCTGTCTGTCTGTCAGTCCGTCACACTTTTCTGAATCCTGCAATAACTTGAAAAGTTCTTCATATTTTTTCATGAAACTTGAAAATGGATAGATGGCAATATGGAGATTATGCACGTCATTTCATTTGGTTCCTACGTCAAGAATTATGGTTGCTATGGCAACAAATATATATTTAAAAAAAATACTGACAATGGTGGAGTTTCACCGGTAGGGGACCATATTGCTTGGCAATCTCTTGTTGTTTCTGTTATGTAACTTTTCAATGCCTGGGATAATTGTGATATTATTTATTATTGTACGCCATTATAAGACTAGGTGTCACATATATTGGCCCTCTATTTAGTTCTTTTGTCCCCTACCGGTCAAACCGTAGGGGACTTATGGTTTGCGCTCTATGTGTCCGTCAGTCTCTCAGTCTGTCACACTTATCTGGATCCTGCGATAACTCTAAAAGTTCTTAATATTTGTTCATGAAACTTGAAACATGGATAGATGGCAATATGGAGATTATGCACGTCATTTCATTTTGTTCTTACGTCAAGAATTCTGGTTGCTATGGCAACAAATAGACTAGAAATATTGCTGAAAATGGTGGATCCTGCGATAACTTGAAAAGTTCTTCATATTTTTTCATGAAACTTGAAACATGGATAGATGGCAATATGGAGATTATGCACGTCATTTCATTTTGTTCCTACGCCAAGAATTATGGTTGCTATGGAAACAAATAGACTAGAAATATTGCTGAAAATGGAGTTTCACCGGTAGGGGACCATATTGCTTGACAATAGTCTTGTTTAAATCATGAACCTGGGGTCAAAAATCTTTTCCTCTGTAACCAAAAGGCCCAAAACTGTGATATTTGGTTTGTAACACTGTACTGTGGTACTATACAAATATTGTACTCATAATGGTCCTGGTGTCAAATATGCCACGGGGTCCAATTTTTCATTAATACATGTACTACTTGCTACATATAAATACTTACTGCTTCAGGGTGTAATCAACGCCACTGTGACAATTTCTTTTTTGTGGCCTGTACAGCATGTTTATGAGATACATTTATGCCCTAACAATTCAACCTGTAAGAGCCATTATATTGTGGCCTGTACAGTACGTTAATGAGAGACACCAATGCCTCAACAATTCAATTACTAAGAACCCTTGCCTTCTTAAGATTTCCCACAAAGACACCGAGCTCTAGGCCCAGGAAATGGACTTGAGAGCGTTTCAATAACCCTGACGCTTTCGATGCAATCAGGCTAAAATAAATTGGTTTAAACTAACTTGTTTCTGTAAAAGTCCGTGTACTTGTTTATGTAAGAGCCCGTGTACTTGTTTATGTAAGAGCCCGTGTAATTGTTTCTGTAAGAGTTCATGTCCCTGTTTCTGTAAGAGTCCTTTTACTTGTTTTCCTAAGAGCCCTTGTAACTGTTTCTGTAAAAGCCATTGAACTTGTTTCTGTAAGAGTCCTTGTACTTGTTTCTGTAAGAGCCCTGGTACTTTTTCCTGTAAGAGCCCTTGTACTTGTTTCTGTAAGAGCCCTTGTACTTGTTTCTGTAAGAGCCCTTGTACTTGTTTCTGTAAGAGCCCTTTACTTGTTTCTGTAAGAGCCCTTGTACTTGTTTCTGTACGAGTCCTTGAACTTGTTTCTGTAAGAGCCCTGGTACTTTTTCCTGTAAGAGCCCTTGTACTTGTTTCTGTAAGAGCCCTTGTACTTGTTTCTGTAAGAGCCCAAGTACTTGGTTCTGTAAGAGCCCTTGTACTTGTGTCTGTAAGAGCCCTTGCACTTGTTTCTGTAAGAGCCCATGTACTTGTTTCTGTAAGAGCCATTGTACTTGTTTCTGTAATAGCCCTTGTACTTGTGTCTGTAAGAGCCCATGTACTTGTTTTTGTAAGTGCCCATGTACTCATTTCTGTAAGAGCCCTTGTACTTGTTTCTGTAAGAGCCCTTGTACTTGTTTCTGTAAGATCCCAAGAAGTTGTTTCTTTAAGAGCCCTTTTACTTGTTTCTGTAAGAGCCCTTGTACTTGTTTCTGTAAGAGTCAGTGTACTTGTTTCTGTAAGAGCCCTTGATCAGTGAAACCTCGCTATTAGGACCACCTGTGGGACTTTTGTATAGTGGTCTTTATAGCGAGTAGGTCTTAATTCTGAGTGTTCATGAATTTGATAGACAGATACTACAAACACGTTAATATTCAATGAATTTTAATCTTTTTGCATAAAATATAACAGTAATTAATTAATGTAGTTTAGAAAGATAAAGTGTATGGCTTTTCAAACAAGGAACCTACAAAGGAAAAATAAGAACATTTAGAATAGGTTATACAATTAATGTTAGGATTGCAGATGACATTTCACATCTGACATGTTGTTTTAAACATAGCTTAAACAGGAGTTTCTCATAACGGGCAATTTCTATTAATAGCACAATTTTTTTCTATGGCTTATGCAATTTTGTTTGGTCACAACATAATAGGTTATCAGATGCATGAAAATCTCATCAAGCGGATTCATGTCCAACTATCAAATGGTCACAGCACGGAGCCGAGCAAATAACGTTTTGGAGAGACGGACAAAAATAAAAATTAACACACCTGCGTCTTTCCAATGCCGAATAAATCGGCCAACTGCCGTTGAGATTTCCCATCACTCACGTTGATCAAATCAATCTTTTCTTTTAAACACAACTCTTTCCGTTTTCGCTTATCCATTTTGAATAACAATATGGTATACAGGTCGGTTTTTATATCCATCAGGAACGAAACCATCTTACTCAATTATCCTAACTGTTAAATTATTCGCCATATTTAATGCATAGTTCCGCTCACTGACCCGCCCTTAGTGATTGTTGCTATGCTTCACACGCTACATTGTACATCCAAAATGGCGTCCGCTGATGCTTAACCATCCGATACACTTGTAAATATTTCTGACAATATTTCAGTTCAATTCTTACCAAATTATGATAAACTAGCAGATAGAATTTTAAATAGAGGTCTTAATAATAACACTCAAGGATACATTCATAATATAAAGATTTTTAATGAAGAAAACTGCGTGTCGTAGCTGACTGCTGGAGATCAATGAGGAAAAATGAAAAACAACATTGTTTAAACCTCGATTTGTCCGAGGAAAAGATTACAGAATCAAACTGCAGTTGTAAAGTCTGGCGAGTTATTTTACATGATTATTCAATTATTTAAAAACTTTTCATTGTTATTGGTAACATCTTTATTAATCATTAGTTTTTTATGTCAATTGCATAAAGTAGAATATTAACATTATTTCAGACTGACTGGGCACTGTTCACACATCATAGGGTTGCTAAAAACACTACAGGGATTTAAACTGCATAACATTTCCGTATTTCCTAGCCAACTTAGCTGTACATGTGTTCCACAACAATGGCATGTCCCATGTGGAGAGAAGATCAAGCTACTGTACATGTATTTTTTTCCCAAAAAAATGCTGCAAGAAGTTAAATAATAATATTAAAACCTTGACCAACATTGTTTTCCATTTGCATGATTCCACGGGCAGAGATTTAATCTCTTGGGTGGGTGACAGTGCTTACATTTTAACAGTTTATTAAGCAGTGCATATACATTGAATTTAGATGTGTACATGTGCAGTACATGTATGCGTATATTAGCACTGTTAGAGATGAAGCTTACATTAATGACTATCATCACAATAGACGAAAAAGAGTATCTCTCGTACTTTACATAGAAATCATTAAAGAGAAATATTATAAAGTAAAATAAGTTCTAACAGTGGAACAAACGATCTTGTTTACATCTATTTTTGTTTTGTTTTGTTTTGACGGCTCCACCCTTTAATCCATTTTAAACATTTTCTAACTGAGTTTTTGGCTTAGGGAAGGTTGTGAATTTGGCACTGTTCATTATATCAGGGAATCGGGCCTCGGCCTTGCATGTCCCCCATGCACATCTTTGTACCATTTTGAAGTTATTTGATTAATACGTTCCTTAGCAATTCTTTTCACTTTTGATTTAACGAATGGTGTTTGAAGCGGTAGCAACAAGCTCTCTGGCAGCGAATACAGTACCGCTATTTGATTGGGTGAAAATAGGACTGTAGAAACTATGCATCTTTCAAGTGTGTACCAAACAATAACCAATTTACCCATCAAAGACTCGATACTAATAGCTAATTGTCAATCAAATATCAAGGGTTAAAAAAGAATAACAAGTGCCGAAAATCTAACACCTGCGTCACAAATCGATGCCAAAAACCGTTGTCATGAATTGTGGTTAATTGGGTCACAATAGCTTCGTACACAAACCCGATCGAACCACAACACCAAATCAAGAAAGGTTTGAAAATTACTGGTCGTTTGGCGGGTGTCAATTTAAATCAATTTCGTTCACTGGTACTGATTAATGTGGCCATAATAGCGGATTAGCAAGTTGGTCGGATTAGTGAATATAACGACCATTGAAATATAGAAGGAAAAAATCGGGACTGAAAAATGATGGTCGTCTTAGTGAGTTGGTCGTAATACCGAAATGGGCGTAAAGAGAGTATTTACTGTACTTGTTTCTGTAAGAGCCCTGGTACTTGTTCCTGTAAGAGCCCTTGTACTTGTTTCTGTAAGAGCACATATACTTGTTTATGTAAGAGCCATTTTACTTGTTTCTGTAAAAGTTCATGTACTTGTTTCTATTAGAGCCCTTGTACTTTTTTCTGTAATATTTCTTGTACTTGTTTCTGTAAGAACCAATTTACATATTTCTATCATTGCCCCTATTACTTGTTTCTGTAAGAGCCCTTGTACTTGTTTCTGTAAGAGCCTTTGTACTTGTTTTTGAAAGAGCCCTTGTACATGTTTCTGTAAGAGTCTGTGTACATTTTACTGTAAGAGTCTGTGTACTTGTTTCTGTAAGAGTCCTTGTACTTGTTTTTATGAGAGCCCTTGTACTTGTTCCTGTAAGAGCGCATGTACTTGTTTCTGTAAGAGCACATGTACTTGTTTCTGTAAGAGCCCTTGTACTTGTTTCTGTAAGAGTCCCTGTACCTGTTTCTGTAAGAGACCTTTCACTTGTTTCTGTAAGAGCCCTTGTACTTGTTTCTATAAGAGCCCTTGTACTTGTTTCTGTTAGAGCCCTTGTACTTGTTTCTGTAAGAACCCTTGAACTTGTTTGTGTAGAGCCCCTGTGCTTATTTATGTAAGAGCCCTTGTGCATGTTTCTGTAAGAGTCTGTGTACATTTTACTGTAAGAGTCTGTGTACTTGTTTCTGTAAGAGTCCTTGTACTTGTTTTTATGAGAGCCCTTGTACTTGTTCCTGTAAGAGCGCATGTACTTGTTTCTGTAAGAGCACATGTACTTGTTTCTGTAAGAGCCCTTGTACTTGTTTCTGTAAGAGTCCCTGTACCTGTTTCTGTAAGAGACCTTTCACTTGTTTCTGTAAGAGCCCTTGTACTTGTTTCTATAAGAGCCCTTGTACTTGTTTCTGTTAGAGCCCTTGTACTTGTTTCTGTAAGAGCCCTTGAACTTGTTTGTGTAGAGCCCCTGTGCTTATTTATGTAAGAGCCCGTGTTCTTGTTTCTGTAAGAGCCCTTGTACTTGTTTCTGTAAGAGCCCATGTACTTGTTTCTGTTAGAGCCCTTGTACTTATTTCTATAAGAGCCCCTGTACTTGTTTCTGTACGAGCCCTTTTACTTGTTTCTGTAAGAGCTCTGCCCTTGTTCTTGTTTCTGTTAAAGCCCTTAACTTGTTCCAGGATTGAGCAGACCCAGTTGAGCGTCAATGAGAGGTTCTTACGGTCTTGTCAGGCCTGTCAGAGGCTTGAACGCCTCGTACTGGTTTCTAGAACAGGCAGCGTGGACACTCAATCAGTGGAACACTTTGTGCATTCGGTAAGACAGTCTGGTGGTGAGTGTCCATTAGTGGTGGGTGTCTTTGACTGGTGAGTGTCTATGACTGGTGAGTGTCCATGAGTGGTGACTGTCTATGACTGGTGAGTGTCCATGAATGGTGAGTGTGCCTCAATGGGTGGTTGATGTCCATGAGTGGTGGTTGTCTATGACTGGTGAGTGTCTATGACTGGTGAGTGTCTATGAGTGGTGAATGTTAGTATGTGGTGGATGCCTATGACTGGTGAGTATCTATGACTGGTGGGTGTCTATGACTTGTGAGTGTACATGAGTGGTGAATGTCAGTGTGTGGTGGATTTCTATGACTGGTGAGTGTCTATGAGTGGTGAGTGTGTATGACTGGTGAGTGTCCATGAGTGGTGAATGTCAGTGTGTGGTGGATGTCTATGACTGGTGAGTAAAAGTGAGTGGTGAGTGTCTATGACTGGTGAGTGTCTATGACTGGTGAGTGCCTATGACTGGTGAGTGTCTATGACTGGTGAGTATCTATGATTGGTGAGTTTCTGAGTGTTGAGTGTCTATGACTGGTGAGTGTCTATGACTGGTGAATGTCAGTGTGTGGTGGATGGCTATGACTGGTGAGTATCTATGACTTGTGAGTATCTATGACAGGTGAGTGTCTATGACTGGTGAGTATCTATGAGTGGTGAATGTCAGTGTGTGGTGGATGTCTATGACTGGTGAGTGTCTATGAGTGGTGAGTGTCCATGAGTGGTGAGTGTCTATGACTGGTGAGTGTCTATGACTGGTGAGTGTACATGAATGGTGAGTTTCTGTGCCTCCATGGGTGGTTGATGTCCATGAGTGGTGGATGTCTATGACTGGTGGATGCCTATGACTGGTGAGTATCTATGACTGGTGAGTATCTATGACTGGTGAGTGTCTATGACTGGTGAGTGTCCATGAGTGATGAGTGTCTATGACTGGTGAATGTCTATGAGTGGTGAATGTCAGTGTGTGGTGGATGTCTATGACTGGTGAGTATCTATGACTGGTGAGTGTCTATGACTGGTGAGTATCTATGACTGGTGAGTATCTATGACAGGTGAATGTATATGACTGGTGAGTGTCAATGACTGGTGAGTATCTATGACTGGTAAGTGTCCATGACTGGTGATTATCTATGACTGGTGAATGTCCATGACTGGTGAGTATCTATGACTGTTGAGTGTCCATGACTGGTGAGTATCTATGACTGGTGAGTGTCAATGACTGGTGAGTTTCTATGACTGGTGAGTATCTATGACGGTTGAGTGTCTATGACTGGTGAGTATCTATGACGGGTGAGTGTCCATGACTGGTGAGTATCTATGACTGGTGAGTATCTATGACTGGTGAGTGTCAATGACTGGTGAGTATCTATGACTGGTGTCTATGACTTAAATTGTTAAGGTCTGTTGAAAAACATGGCTGTCAAGGGGCTGACCTATTTTCCCTATTAGGCTTATCAGAAACCTGTTACGTAGTATAGTAAGTCCATTTGGGTCTTCATGTAACTTGTTCAGAATGCTCTCTTGACCTAGTTAAAAAGTAGTTCAGGTCTGTTGAAAACAGGTCAGTCAGGGAGCTATTGAAAAGTGAAAATGACTCACTTAAGTTAATCTTATAGTAATTATTGTTTTATTTAATTGTTATTTAAATAAAACATATTGCTCCTCAGTATACCCTATCTTGCTATATTTAAATGTTAAACTTTAAGCTTAGCTGAAAAAAATGCTTGGAATTGTAGATAATTGAAGAGAAATATTTCTTAGTTTTTTACTAATTTCTAGAATGTATTTTGTTGAACTTATGGGTAATACTGGTAATTTTTTGTAGCCTGAATGTCGTAAGAGCAAGTCCACCCAAACTTAACCGAATCGCCTTGTTATGCATGTGTGTATTTCCAGGTACGTAGAGTGTTCCCAGTGCCCCAGATAATTATTTCGGAAATAGGGTTTTCACCCACTGATTTTGAAAAATAGGGTGATTTCATTCTTGGAATAGGTTGAAATGAGTAATAAGATGCATACAGTTAAACCATTGCTGCTTTATTTCTGTTGAAGCTGCACACAATTGTATTGATTCAATAAAACTGTAAACTAATACAATTAACTTTAATAAATTGATGTTTCAAAACATCTTTAATCTTGAAACTGTCAATAATATAAACGTTAAACTTAAAAAAAATCGATAACACGAATGATTCGGCACTTATTGGCTCTTGCTTTCTTGGTTCGAAAAAGTTAGCGATCGACTGATATTTTGGCGCAACAATTGCGGACGTCTTTCTCTTAGACATTTTTATAACGCATCGTATTAGAAACTGAAAGTACAGACACTTTACAAATACATGCACAATGAACGACGCATTAAGTCAGATTGAAAACGCATGTATGTCGTCGTAAATAATTTTTTCAGCCGCTTTATTTAACTATGAAATCTAGTCCGCAGAGCATTTGAATAGTTTTGACTGTTTTATTGCTCCGTCATCCAGGCGCTTGCTGAATAAAAGCGTCACCGCGTAACGAAAATAATCACAAAAAATACCGAAAATGAGCAAAGTATTTTCGATCAAAGCTATTGTATCGTACGCATCAAATAAGACGAATGTGCGTAAAAGGCAAATCGGGTGCGTTTTCAATACGCATGATATTGTATTTCTTTGCGTTTTTAAACATTTTAATAGGGTGAAAGACGCAGATACGCAGCTTATCTGGGGCACTGATGTTCCTGATCATGTTGTTGACAGACATGTGTGTATTTCTAGGTACATAGTCTGTTCCTGATCATGTTGTTGACAGACATGTGTGTATTTCTAGGTACGTAATCTGTTCCTGATCATGTTGTTGACAGACATGTGTGTATTTTTAGGTACATAGTCTGTTCCTAATCATGTTGTTGACAGACATGTGTGTATTTCTAGGTACGTAGTATGTTCCTGATCGTGTTGTTGACAGACATGTGTGTATTTCTAGGTACATAGTCTGTTCCTAATCATGTTGTTGACAGACATGTGTGTATTTCTAGGCTTGTGGTCTGTTCCTGATCATGTTGTTGACAGACATGTGTGTATTTCTAGGTACGTGATCTGTTCCTGATCATGTTGTTGACAGACATGTGTGAATTTCTAGGCTGGTGGTCTCTTCCTGATCGTGTTGTTGACAGACATGTGTGTATTTCTAGGTACGTGATCTGTTCCTGATCATGTTGTTGACAGACATGTGTGTATTTCTAGGCTTGTGGTCTCTTCCTGATCATGTTGTTGACAGACATGTGTGTATTTCAAAGTACGTAGTCTGTTCCTGATCATGTTGTTGACAGACGTCACATGTGTGTATTTCTAGGCTTGTGGTTTGTTCCTGATCATGTTGTTGACAGACACATGTGTATTTCTAAGAACGTAATCGTGTTGTTGACAGACGTGTGTATTTCTAGGCTCATGGTCTGTTCCTGATCATGTTATTGACAGACATGTGTGTATTTCAAAGTACGTGGTCTGTTTCTGATCGTGTTGTTGACAGACATGTGTGTATTTCTAGGTACGTAGTATGTTCCTGATCATGTTGTTGACAGACATGTGTGTATTTCTAGGTACATAGTCTGTTCCTAATCATGTTGTTGACAGACATGTGTGTATTTCTAGGCTTGTGGTCTGTTCCTGATCATGTTGTTGACAGACATGTGTGTATTTCTAGGTACGTGATCTGTTCCTGATCATGTTGTTGACAGACATGTGTGTATTTCTAGGCTGGTGGTCTCTTCCTGATCGTGTTGTTGACAGACATATGTGTATTTCTAGGTACGTGGTCTGTTCCTGATCATGTTGTTGACAGACATGTGTGTATTTCTAGGTACGTAGTCTGTTCCTGATCATGTTGTTGACAGATATGTGTGTATTTCTAGGCTTGTGGTTTGTTCCTGATCATGTTGTTGACAGACATATGTGTATTTCTAAGAACGTAGTCTGCTCCTGATCGTGTTGTTGACAGACATGTGTGTATTTTTAGGCTCATGGTCTGTTCCTGATCATGTTGTTGACAGACATGTGTGTATTTCAAAGTACGTGGTCTGTTTCTGATCGTGTTGTTGACAGACATGTGTGTACTTCTAGGTACCTGGTCTGTTCCTGATCATGTTGTTGACAGACATGTGTGTGTATTTCTATGTACGTAGTCTGTTCCTGATCATGTTGACAGACATTATGCAGGGTTGTCATTATTAACCGATTGCCGATCAAATTCATCGGTTAAAATCGCCAGAAAATCGGTTGTTTTTCCCGAAGCTTTAAAATTGCGATCGGAAGTTTTTATCACGCAAACCAACAGTAATTGACGAGGAATAACCGTAGTATAGTAGAGCGACGCTCCGTCATTCAGTCCGTTAACTCCGCCTAAGAGCTACTGTTTTCAATGAATTTCTCAGCGAGTGGCCAATATTGATTTTTTTCAGCTGTCAATCAAATTCTTCTTGGTAAGCACGTCAACCAATCAGCGCTCAGGCAGCCGAATACACGCCGACCCCACGTGTAACTGTATCAAATAGCTGTACATTTTACAGATTATTACTGACCGTATCTCAACGAATGTAGCACTGTAGAGCGTAATTAACTAGTTTATTTTAGTTAGAGAAAAAGTTTCCACATATTAAAAAATGCTCTTCGATTTTCTACCAAAATAAAATATATTAGCGACCTCTGCGCTACGAAGTTGTTATTCAGCATCTGTAAATTAAAGTCTGCGCTTTCCCCAAGGTAGAATGATGCGATGTTGCACATGAAGTCTAATTTTGGCATGATTTTCATCTGTACATGAAAAACACGAGATATATGTGTCTCTGTTGCTAGAATTTTGTTAATTTTCCATGAATAATGAAATCTGAAAATGATTTCGGATAACACATTTAATAATACGCATTTGAAAATACTTCAATTAAATAATTCATTTTGTTATACAAATGGTCATAACACATAATGTAAAAAGTAGGTAAATAACGTGTTTTGGGATTGCTAAACTATGCATACATATAGGTCTACATGCATTCATGACCTGACAAGTTATATCACGATCCCGAATGAAAAGTAGATCTACTCTGTAAAATTTAAAAAAAGACGCGTTTTTATTCTCAGATATTCACTTTCACTTTCGCAAACTTTTCTGGAAGGAGGTACATGTAACAGTTTAGATCGAGTCGTTGATTTGTCGTAATTACTAAGTATAAACGGTTCTCAATGCTCTCAAATCGCGTCACGTGATTCACGCATGTTCAATGGGAATTCCCCAATCCCACAATTCAATTCGTATATGCACTTGCGTTAAATGGCGGACGACATTCATCGTCAATATTGGCCGTAATTTGGTTTTGAAAAAAAAGAAATCGTAATAATATTGGATTATCGGGTAATGGATAGAATCGGAACATGCAAAGATCTTTTAATATAATATGCTTTTACATTGTACAGTATACGAAAAATGTGAAAATCTTAAAATCTTCTATTCTTTTTAGACCTCATTTGAACTTTTTATTCTCTGAGAATAGCAGTATTTTGTCCCTAAAATGTCTAGAATTCGTTTTCGGTAGGGGGGGGGGGGACCCCGTACCAGGGCCTTGACCTGGACCTACAAGGGGGCCTAGGCGGCCCCCATGACCCCCGGCCGAATCGGTTGCTATTCCAAAATGATCCTTTGTTTACAATCATAATGACAACCCTGCAGACATGTGTGTATTTCTAGGTACGTAGTCTGTTCCTGATCATGTTGTTGACAGACATATGTGTATTTCTAGGCTCTAGGTCTGTTCCTGATCATGTTGTTGACAGACATGTGTGTATTGCTAGGCTCGTGGTCTCTTCCTGATCATGTTGTTGACAGACATGTGTGTATTTCTAAGTACGTGGTCTGTTCCTGATCATGTTGTTGACAGACATGTGTGTATTTCTAGGCTCGTGGTCTGTTCCTGATCATGTTGTTGACAGACATGTGTGTATTTCTAGATACGTAGTCTGTTCCTGATCATGTTGTTGACAGACATATGTGTATTTCTAGGTAAGAAATCTGTTCCTGATCATGTTGTTGACAGATGTGTGTATGTTTAGGCTTGTGGTCTGTTCCTGATCATGTTGTTGACAGACATGTGTGTATTTCTAGGCTCGTAGTCTGTTCCTGATCATGTTGTTGACAGACATGTGTGTATTTCTAGGTACGTAGTCTGTTTCTGATCATGTTGTTGACAGACATGTGTGTATTTCTATGTACGTAGTCTGTTCCTGATCATGTTGTTGACAGACATGTGTGTATTTCTAGGCATGTAATCTGTTTTGTTGACAGACATGTGTGTATTTCTAGGCTCGTGGTCTGTTCCTGATCATTTTGTTGACAGACATGTGTGTATTTCTAGGTACGTAGTCTGTTTCTGATCATGTTGTTGACAGACATGTGTGTATTTCTATGTACGTAGTCTGTTCCTGATCATGTTGTTGACAGACATGTGTGTATTTCTAGGTACGTAGTCTGTTCCTGATCATGTTGTTGACAGACATGTGTGTATTTCTAGGTATGTGGTCTGTTCCTGATCATGTTGTTGACAGACATGTGTGTATTTCTAGGTATGTAATCTGTTTTGTTGACAGACATGTGTGTATTTCTATGCTCGTGGTCTGTTCCTGATCATGTTGTTGACAGACATGTGTGTATTTCTAGGTATGTAATCTGTTTTGTTGACAGACATGTGTGTATTTCTAGGCTCGTGGTCTGTTCCTGATCATTTTGTTGACAGACATGTGTGTATTTCTAGGTACGTAGTCTGTTTTGTTGACAGACATGTGTGTAATTCTAGGTACGTAGTCTGTTCCTGATCATGTTGACAGACATGTGTGTATTTCTAGGCTCGTGGTCTGTTCCTGATCATGTTGTTGACAGACATGTGTGTATTTCTAGGTACGTAATCTGTTCCTAATCATGTTGTTGACAGACGTGTGTATTCCTAGGTACGTAGTCTGTTCCTGATCATGTTGACAGATGTGTGTATTTCTAGGTATGTAGTCTGTTCCTGATCGTGTTGTTGACAGACATGTGTGTATTTCTAGGCTCGTGGTCTCTTCCTGATCATGTTGTTGACAGACGTGTGTATTTCTAGGTACGTAGTCTGTTCCTGATCGTGTTGTTGACAGACATGTGTGTATATCTAGGTACGTAGTCTGTTCCTAATCTTGTTGTTGACAGACATGTGTGTATTTGTAGGTTTGTGGTCTGTTCCTGATCGTGTTGTTGACAGATATGACACTGAAAAACAGTGACCGGCTCCAGGCTACTCTCCAGAGAGGGTAAGTTGGTTACAGTGAAAAACATGGCCGCAAGGGGCGGGGAAGTTTTCAGTATATAGATATAGTAAAACCGTGTTAATAATCTTCAAGTCACATTTATAGTGTTATCTTCAAGAAACTTGGCCGGAAGATTTGTTCATATAAAATCTTTGCTGAGTTCTAAAGTAGTATAAGTCTATTGAAAATCATGGTCACAAGTGGGACAGGACAGTTTTGGCTATAAGTAAACCTTGTAACGCTCAGATCAAAGTGTCACTTTTTTGGTCCAATCTTCATGAAACCATTTGTCCTATCTCGACCAAATTTGAAACTGGGTCATGTGAAGTGAAAAACTAGGTCACAATATCAAATTGAAGAAGAAGCTTGACGTCACATTTTATAGTCAAATAGCTGTTATTGGAATTGCTCCGTATCTATTAATAATTCACAAGTTACATTTGAACGTTGTTAAGACAGCCTCTATTGCAGGAGAGACATCCAACTACTGGCTTACAGAGTTGTTCCTTTTTTATTAATCTAATGTTTTAAAATGTACATGTACGTTCTTAGTTTGCCATAATAGTGTGCCTTGAAATCAAATACGTCTGTTTGTTAACTACATTAAATCCTCTGAAGTCCACCTTCTCAGAATAGTGTAACTCTTTAGACATCTTTTGTTATTGTATTGCATGGTAAAATGATCCTTCTTTACAGAGTGTTTCAAAACCATGTCCCTGTGTTTATCATTGGTTATGCCCAAAGGGTTACATTTTTTGACAGTACCAACTTGCTCCATACTTCAACATGTGGTGTATGTGTGTGGTAGGGTGGGGGGTATCCTTCGTAACTTTGGTATTTAGGATTTTTCTGTGTTATCTTAGTTTGTTTACTTTTGTGTCTAGAAGCTTTGTGGCTGCATAATTGAATATGTACACAGCAGTTATTACTTATGAATATTCCCAATAAACACAATTCATATGACACTTCATCTTTTTACAACATTTGGATTTGTGTTTGTGGTGTGTGTCGTCAACTTTTCGCGTGTTACCACTAGCAGCCAATGTTTTGATTTAATCTTGATGAAACTTGTTAAGAATGTCAATCTTGACAACATGATCTGTGTCAATAGGAGTAAGAAAACTAGACCCCCTGGTCAAAGGTAACAAAAACCTTGTTACCACTCTCGGAGTCACATTTGTAACTCTTGATGGAAAATTATCAGATTGCTTACCTGACAATTCTTAGGAATTTTTTTTAACAAAATTAATATGAAAAGCTAAGTCCTAATAATAGAAAAAAATGAATAAACACTAAATGGCTCATTTGTGACTTATTAATATGAAACCTAATCTTAATTTTTTCTTCGCCTTGGTCTTATAGGATGCACATACATAAGTCAGTGCTCCGACTCAACTTAGAGTGTTTTCTAAAATTTAAACATGCATGTTATCATCATATTAAATTAAGTGTTCACAAAAGACTTGTTTGAGTTTTTGAGTTTGGTCTTAGCTTAAATAGGAATATGTGTATATATTCCCTAATCTGAGATGTGAGATTGTTTGTGAGCTGACCGACATTTTTAATTAAATGGTAAATCAAATCGTATCCTATGCATTGAGCTTAAAAAAGGTGAGAAATGTTTAAACAAGGTTACACGATATCAAAACTAAAGTAATCAGGTGAAATGTTTAACAATTATTGTTTTGGAGAACTTTGGAAAAGGCTTTTGGGCCATCATGTCTCTCTTGTATAGAAAAATATCACTGGAAAAAGTGACATCTATCTTGTACCCATTGTTTTTTTGCTTCCGAAAATTTTTGGGGATCATATAGTTGCCAGTTTGTCCTTACTTCCTTCCGTCACACTTTCCGTCACACTTGTGTTACAGTTTCTCATAGCGCCTTCAATATTTTACCGATCTCATACATATTTGGCTTGTAGGTACCTTGCATGGATCTCTACCTTTTGATGAGCTTTGAGGTCACTGGGGTCAAGGTCACAGAGGCTAATAATAGATTTTCTCAAGGTCACACTTTGGTTACAGTTTCTCATAGCGCCTTCATAAGGGGAGCATCCATCGTTTTCAACCATACTTGTTTTTAACTTACTTATACAAGTATTGTGATACATATTTTTTGTTTTAAACTAATGATGTGTGTGTTGTTGTTCAGGTATGAGTGCAGCAGACCTGGGTTCCTTGCGCTGGTGGCCCCGCTGTCCCACGACAAGGCTAACCAGGCCCTCCAGCGCCTTCCCCTAATACATCTTGTGGGCATAACAAAGCTGGCCTCAACTGTAGCAACCCGACCTTTTGATGGTGATGTTAGACCTCAAAACAAGTAGCTACCAGACCTACAGCCAAATAGCCACCGGTCCTCTGCATAGAACTGTCAAGAGGTGTCAAAATGAGTTAATATAAGTGACAGTAATGGAAACAAGAACTAGCTGAATGCAGATTTCTGATTTCACAATCAACTGTATGGGCATTGTTTTGTTGGCTTTTGTTACTATGCATGCAACTGTTAAAACTGTCGCCGTTAAAGATAAAACATGTTTGAGTGTAAACAATACAAGCATGCTTTCGAACCATGGGTATGGCGTGACATTGTACATTGGTGCATAATTTTCGCGCGCTTTTGACGGGACAGAGGAAATACACGACGCTAGAATTTGTAAACGTCTCGTTAACATTAAACAATCGGGAGTGTGTTTCGGATTACAAATTATTATTCTCATTTGGGAATAAAACAAAACATTTATATTTTTTTTATATTAACAATGATTTCAATATTAATTTTGATAAAACCCTTTACGCGGCGAAAAAATGTTATTGAAAAATTGCCCGATCAGGCAAGAAAACAACCATTTTCATATACATTGGCAAAACGTGTCTGGGCATCACACAACTCATCCAAGGAATAACTTAAATAACTGAATCCAATCTTAAAACAATTATCTTAAATTTGACCGGAGCGATTTTTTTAAAATGTGGTTCGTCAGATATTCAAGCCCAAAGTTGAGCAACTTTTAGCATCTATCAACTTTTTCCGCGCTTGCCTGTTTTGAACACAAACTTGCCAGAAGGAGCAAGTCGTCGAGGTTACATTATTCAATATCTTGCCCGTTTTGAATTTGATTTTCCTGTTGTTATTGTTCCTAATTAAAACAGATGATAACAATCCAGAGGCTTTGGGAAATGAATCTTGTGCAAAACACAATAACGTATATAGTTAATTTAATATAATGTATATATATATATATATATATATATATATATATATATATATATATATATATATATATATATATATATATATATATATATATATATATATATATAATATATATCTATATATATATATATATAGATATATAATGTTTTATCGTTTAAATAATACCACAATTTATCAATGTACAAGGAACAATAACGACGATATGGCTTTCAATTAAACGCGTCTCTGATGTACAGTGTTTATTTTCATTCACAGTTGACTTTCTCAGTCGCAGTTAAGTTGATATGCATGCGATTTATACTTGAAGGTGCAAAATATTTTATGTGAACTTAAGTGCATCGATTTATGAACAGTAAAAACACGTAACTTCAAAAACAAATAATTTAACTTCCACAATTGAATTCATTTTAACATACATTGTCTTGTGAGTTTTGTCAAAAACTAAACTGTAACCACTAAATATACACTAAATTGACATAGCATTAAAATCATACCCTACATGCAATTTCCGTATTTAATATATCGATTTTACAACTTAATTGTTAAATAGCATAATACTTGGACAATAACACACGGCAGAGCTGGGCCGGACGTCTATAATCGGCCTGCTGCCGACATAACGGCCCGAGGGCCATTATGCGGCTTGAGCCGATTATAGACGTCCGGCCC
This sequence comes from Dreissena polymorpha, assembly GCF_020536995.1. NCBI lineage: Eukaryota > Metazoa > Mollusca > Bivalvia > Myida > Dreissenidae > Dreissena > Dreissena polymorpha. The sequence goes on along the minus strand of NC_068361.1, from coordinate 44,444,810 downwards.
AACTCTGCCGTGTGTTATCGTGTGTATTACATATCATACCATTTTGTTCCTTCTCTAAAATGTATTACGGAGCCAGCTTTCCGTACTTTTATTTTCATTCAATTGATTAAACGCAATTAATGACGCAGCTTATGTGGCTTAAATTCGGTGACGAAAAACACCAGTTTTTGCTAGACTCTGTGGATTTTAATTGGAGGCTTTTTATTTTAACAGTTAAATAATTTTTTTAAGAATCAAAAGAATCCAAAAAGTATTTCTGAGTGTGTGTTTGTCAAGCATATTTGGAAGCTTCGATAGGTATAAAATTATTAAAATCGCTCTTACAATTAATTGAATTTTGTAAATCGTGTTTTTGTAACAGCGGTTAGCATTTGGCACAATCGTTTAGATAACTGATTTCAAATCAAAAAATATGAAATGATGGAATTACAGAAAACGTAATAGCCCATCGTTGTTATTTTATTAGTGTACGCATCGGATTGAAGTTGTCATCCAGGACTTTCTAAGACCATCGCCCCGACGAAAACACGCCATCCACACGGACCAACCCAGCAGCCACACGCCATCAACACGGCGCCCACAAGAACTGTCCCGGACATTCACGGCAGAGCTACGGACCTACACCACATAAACACGGCATCTACACGACAATCAGGATACTGTATTCAACCTGAGCTTTTTGCAGTAAAAACTGGCATCTCATAAGCATCAGCTTGTCCTCAGTCGTCATCTCATCGCACAGGTTGAATCGTCGGTAGCACAGGAGACAACCGTACAACTGCCGTCACGATCCTTTAAAGACGGATCTAAATTTGTACCGTACTGTAAAGAACGCACGCGGACAACCAAGGCATAAATACGGTTGTCCTCGGACCCTATATGACAGCTACACGGTTCGTCCGGGATGCTGCTATCGTCCCGGATCGTCACGGATCAACACGGCGGTTTTGAACTTCCCAAAACTGCCATGTTGGCCTCCCAGAGTGCCAATGACATTCCCGGACGTCCAAGGACCTAAACACGGAGCTACACGCCGGCTACACGGTATACATGCCGGATAATTCCGGATATGATCCGTGTTGATACAGCATCTGTATGGGATTGGGGCTTAATACAATGTGGGCCATTTGGCTTTTACATTTCCTCTTTGGAAATGGTGACCTTATTTTCGAAGAAACGTGACCTAAATTCGATTCGGCTAAGGTATAGTCAATTGAATCGTTCCGATCAAGTTGAATCAAGATTAAGTCATATAGATTGCTTCAGATTTTAAAAGAGTTAAACCGAGGGGCATTGTTTCAAGACACTAAGTTGGCTATGTTTGTTTAAGAAATGGTGAGCTTTAATTTTCATTCAAACGTGACTCTAATTCGAGCTTGGCTTAAATATTGTTAAGATAAAGATTCTCAACAAGTTGAATACAAATTTGATAAATGAGGCTTCTAACAGTGACGTTAAAAAAACAATTACCACATGTAGTTGTTGGACAGGTTATAAAGCCAAGATAGATAGTTGGATGTTTATCATAGTTAATGCTAAATTAAACAATATTCGTGTAATTGTGCAATGAATCATACGGCTAGGTGTAATCAAGACCCTACAGTTCTGAGTTATCAAACACGCTTAATACGAAAACCCTTAATGAAATAACATCACGTGCGTTGCTTTTAAAGGTTCGCGGAAGGATATTGTCTATTGACGCGCGTTATGCGAACTTGGGTCTTATGTCATATGCGTCAAGTCTCACTTTAGACCAGCCTGCACATCCATGCAGCCTAGTCTCTGCCCGCGAATGAGAGAACGGATTCTTGTGTGACTTTATAGGGGACAGCGTAGCTCCTGACAAGACTTCGAGGTTGTGCAAGCGAGGTTGGAGGTAAGCTGGCCCTATCTGGCATATGCGCCATTTTCTCATGACGCGGTTCAAGTATGGTTGGCAGCACAAAAATGAATCATTGTTACGCCTCGGAGCTGGCTGTGCTTTTGCTCATCTTGAGTTCAACTTCTTACCAAGTTCTGGAAATTCACATTGAAACATTGTAAATGGCGAACAGCTTACCATACAGGCAAATAACATTGGAATTAGCTATTGTAAAAGAAAGGAACTGCCTTTTGACGACGCGCGTACACATTAAACACATTAAACATCCAATCATCAGCTCGCATATTAAGTCAAAGTTTCACATAATCTAATTATCTTTGCATATCATATGATTCTGTTTATTTCTGGCCGAAACAAAAACATGCATCTTACATACATGGACTTTCTTAAACATAAATGCAACTGATGATCTTTAATTGCTGGTGCACTTTTCAAATGTTAAATTCGGGGTTATGGCATTAAGTATGTAGTATGTCAACGAGCCGCGATTATACTATATATATATAGCAGCAGTATGATCATTACAACATTCTGTAGCAGAAAGATGAATACAACATTCTGTAGCAGTATGATGATTACAACTTTCTGGAGCAGTATGATGATTACAAATTGCTGTAGCAGTATGATGATTACAACTTTCTGGAGCTGTATGATGATAACAACATTCTGTAGCAGTATGATGATTACAACATTCTGTAGCGGTATGATGATTACAATATTACAATAAGTTGTAATCATACCGCTACAGAAAGTTGTAATCATCATACTGCAAGAGAAAGTTCCAATCATCATACTGCTACAGAATTTTGTAATCATCATACTTCTTCAGAATGTTGTAATCATCATATTGTTACAGAATGTTGTAATCATTATACTTCTACAGAATGTTGTTATCATCATACTGCTACAGAATGTTGTAATCATCATACTGCTACGGAATGTTGTAATCATCATACTGCTACAGAATGTTGTTATCATCATATTGCTACAGAAAGTTGTAATCATCAAACTGCTAAATAATGTTGTAATCATCATACTGCTACGCTACAGAAAATTGTAATCATCATACCGCTACAGAAAGTTGCCATCATCATACTGCTACAAAAAGTTGCAATCATCATACTGCTACAGCATGTTGTAATCATCATACTGTAAAAGAAAGTTGTAATCATCATACTGCTAAAGAAAGTTGCAATCATCATACTGCTACAAAATGTTGTAATCATCATACTGCTACAGAATGTTGTTATCATCCTACTGCTACAGAAAGTTGTAATCATCCTACTGCTACAGAATGTTGTAATCATCATACTGCTACAGAATGTTGTAATCATCCTACTGCTACAGAAAGTTGTAATCATCCTACTGCTACAAAATGTTGTAATCATCATACTGCTACATAATGTTGTAATCATCATACTGCTAAAGAAAGTTTTAATCATCATACAGCTACAGAATGTTGTGATCATCATACTGCTACAGAATGTTGTAAGCATCCTACTGCTACAGAAAGTTGTAATCTTCCTACTGCTACAGAAAGTTGTAATCATTATACTGCTACAGAATGTTGTAATCATCATACTGCTACGCTACAGAAAGTTGTAATCATTATACTGCTAAAGTATGTTGTAATCATCATACTGCTACACAATGCTGTAATCATCATACTGCTACAGAAAGTTGTAATCATCATATTGCTACAAAATGTTGTAATCATAATACTGCTACAGAATGTTGTGATCATCATACTGCTAAAGAAAGTTGTAATCATCATACTGCTACAGAATGTTGTAATCATCATACTGCTACAGACAGTTGTAATCAACCCACTGCTACAGAAAATTGTAATCATCCTACTGCTACAGAATGTTGTAATCACCATACTGCTACAGAATGTTGTGATCATCATACTGCTACAGATTTTTGTAATCATCCCACTGCTACAGAAAGTTGTAATCATCCTACTGCTATAGAATATTGTAATCATCATACTGCTAAAGAAAGTTGTAATCATCATACTGCTACAGAATGTTGTGATCATCATACTGCTACAGAATGTTGTAATCATCCCACTGCTACAGAAAATTGTAATCATCCTACTGCTACAGAATGTTGTAATCATCATACTGCTACAGAATGTTGTAATCATCATACTGCTAAAGAAAGTTGTAATGATCATACAGCTACAGAATGTTGTGATCATCATACTGCTACAGAATGTTGTAATCATCCTACTGCTACAGAAAGTTGTAATCAATCTACTGCTACAGAAAGTTGTAATCATCATACTGCTACAGAATGTTGTAATCATCATACTACTACGCTACAGAAAGTTGTAATCATCATACTGCTAAAGTATGTTGTAATCATCATACTGCTACACAATGTTGTAATCATGATACTGCTAGAGAAAGTTGTAATCATCATATTGCTACAAAATGTTTTAATCATCCTACTGCTATAGAATATTGTAATCATCATTCTGCTAAAAAAAGTTGTAATCATCATACTGCTACATAATGTTGTAATCATCATACTCCTACAGAAAGTTGTAATCACCATACTGCTACAGAATGTTGTGATCATCATACTGCTACACAATGATGTAATCATCATACTGCTACAGAAAGTTGTAATCATCATACTGCTACAGAAAGTTGTAATCACCACACTGCTACAGAAAGTTGTAATCACCATACTGCTACAGAATGTTGTGATCATCATACTGCTACAGAATGTTGTAATCATCCCACTGCTACAGAAAGTTGTAATCATCATACTGCTACAGAATATTGTAATCATCATACTGCTACGCTACAGAAAGTTGTAATCATCATACTGCTATAGAAAGTTGTAATCATCATACTGCTACAGAAAGTTGTAATCATCATACTGCTACAGAATGTTGTAATCATCATACTGCTACAGAAAGTTGTAATCATCATACTGCTACACAATGTTGTTATCATCATACTGATACAGAATGTTGTAATCATAATACTGCTACAGAATGTTGTATTCATCATACTGCTACAGAAAGTTGTAATCATGAAGTTGTAATCATCCTATTGGTACATTAAGTTGTAATCATCATACTGCTACACAATGTTGTAATCATCATACTGCTACAGAAAGTTTTAATCACCATACTGCTACAGAATGTTTTAATCATCATACTTCTATAGAATGTTGTAAACATCATATTGCTACAGAATGTTGTAATCATCATACTGCTACAGAAAGTTGCCATCATCATACTGCTACAGAAAGTTGTCATCATCATACTGCTACAGAAAGTTGTAATCATCATACTGCTACGCTACAGAAAGTTGTAATCATCATAATGCTACAAAAAGTTGCTATCATCATACTGCTACGGAATGTTGTAATCATCATACTGCTACAGAAAGTTGTCATCATCATATTGCTACAGAAAGTTGTAATTATCATACTGCTATAGAAAGTTGTAATCATCATACTGCTACAGAATGTTGTAATCATCATATTGCTACAGAATGTTGTAATCATCATACTGCCACGGAATGTTGTAATCATCATACAGCTACGGAATGTTGTAATCATCATACTGCTACAGAAAGTTGTAAACATCATACTGGTACAGAATGTTGCAATCATTATACTGCTACAGAATGTTGTAATCATCATACTTCTACAGACAGTTGTAATCATCTTACTGCTACAGAAAGATGTAATCATCCTACTGCTACAGAAAGTTGTAATCATCATACTGCTACAGAATGTTGTAATCATCATACTGCTACGCTACAGAAAGTTGTAATCACCATACTGCTATAGAAAGTTCTAAATATCGTACTGCTACAGAAAGTTGCAATCATCGTACTGCTACAGCAGGTTGTAATCATCATACTGCTACAGAATGTTGTAATCATCATACTGCTACAGAATGTTGTTATTATCATTCTGCTAAAGAATGGTGTGATCATCATTCTGCTACAGAATGTTTTAATCATCATACTGCTATGCTACAGAAAGTTGTATTCATCATAGAGCTACAGAATGTTGTAATCATCATACTGCTACAGAATGATGTAATCATCATACTGCTACAGAATATTGTAATCATCATACTGCTACAAAATGTTGTAATCATCATACTGCTACAGAATGTTGTAATCATCATACTGCTTCAGAATGTTGTAATCAACATACTGCTACAGAATGTTGTAATCATCATACTGCTACAGAATATTGTAATCATCATACTGCTACAAAATGTTGTAATCATCATACTGCAAAAGAATGTTCTTAACATCATACTGCTACAGAATGTTGTTATCATCATACTGATATAGAAGTTGTAATCATCATACAGATACAGAATGTTGTAATCATCATACTGCTACAGAATGTTGTTATCATCATACTGCTACATACAGTTGTAATCATCATACTGCTACGCTACAGAAAGTTGTAATCATCATACTGCTACAGAATGTTGTAATCATCATACTGCTACAGAATGTTTTAATCATCATACTGATATGCTACTGAAAGTTGTATTCATCATACTGCTACAGAATGTTGTGATCATCATACTGCTACAGAATGATGTAATTATCATACTGCTACAGAATGTTGCAATCATCATACTGCTACAGAAAGTTGTAATCATCATTCTGCTACAGAAAGTTGCAATCATCATACTGCTACAGAAAGTTGTAATAATCATACTGCTACAGAATGTTGTAATGATCATACTGCTACAGAATGTTCTAATCATTATACTGCTACAGAATGTTGTAATCATCATAATGCTACGGAATGATGTAATCATCATACTGCTACAGGAAGTTGTAATCATCATACTGCTATAGAAAGTTGTAATCATCATACTGCTACAGAATGTTGTAATCATCTTACGGCTACAGAATGTTGTAATCATCATACTGCTACAGAATGTTTTTATCATCATACTGCTAAAAAAAGTTGTAATCAGCAAACTGCTACAGAATGTTGTAATCATCATAATGCTACGGAATGATGTAATCATCATACTGCTATTTTTTATTTTGTGTTTAGCAATGAATGCAACTCAATGACAGCTCGAAAAGCTCGATACATTCCTCTGATAGCATCCTAAAACAAAAATTGCAAATTTGTAAAATTTGAAATTTGCATGTTCTTGACGTTTATTTTTTGCGCTTCGCATCTGAATAAAGTTTTTACCATCAGAAAGAATTAAAGTTCGAATTTTACAAATTTGTAATTATTGAACTTTTTTTAATTTGCATGTCTGGGACTGTACAAATATAATAATAATAATATTAATAATAAAAGCTTTATTTACAGAAGGTTACACATAAAGACAATGACACATTATACATATTATGCAAATGAATCAATACTTTTTTACAATGTGGCCTTCTTAAAATAACATACACAAATGGTTCTATAATAAGTAAAACATTCAAACAATATTTTCTTACACCCATACATAACACACATAGATAGACACACATGACATATTATTGATTATAATAATAATAATAATAATAATAATAATAATAATAATAAAAGCTTTATTAACAGAAGGTTACACATAAAGACAATGACGCATTATACATATTATGCAGATGAATCAATACTTTTTTTACAATGTGGCCTTCTTAAACTAACATACACAAATAGGTCTATAATAAGTAAAACATTTAAACAATATTTTCTTACACCAATACATAACACACATTTTGCCTTTTAGACAGACACACATGAAATATCATTGATTAGGAAAAAACAACAAAAAACAACAACAAAAAAACAACAACATATGACATATTATTGTTTAGAAAATAAATGTGCTTTATATTGCCTTTTAAAAACAGAGATAGAGCATGCCATTCTTTTTCCAATCGGTATACTGTTCCAAATATCCATGCTATGGTATGAAAAAGCTCGTTTCTTATAACCTGTATTTGCTTTGGTATTAACAATATCGCTATGGGTGGCAGATCTTAAGTTATATTTTTGATTTTGAGAAAAAGTTATAATATTATTTAAATATTCTAGAGTCTGATTGTTGACACATTTATATATCAAGATTGCCGTGTGATATTTACATCTATTATTAAACGAGAGCCAATTAAGCTGTAAAAACAATTCTTTGGATGGTGTTCTATTTGGCTTTTGAAGAATGACTTTCGCTGCGCGTTTTTGTAAAATATTCACTTTTTAAAAATTGGTTTTATTAGCGTTGCCCCAGATCGTACAACAGTAATCGAAACATGTTAGAATAAATAAATTATGAAATATTTTCTTCATATCAAAAGTGAGATAATTTGATATCGTTTTTAGTAGAGTTATTTTACTGCTTATTTTAGAGCATGTTTTATCAATGTGTACTTTCCATTGCAGATGTTTGTCAATATAAAATCCTAAAATGTTATGGCTAGTGACATTTTCAATAGCATTATTATCTATTTTTAGATCAAGGTTGATATTCTTAATTTTTTGTTTTGATCCAATAAGCATGCATTTTGATTTACTAGGGTTTATCATCATGTTATTGAGGGTGCACCATTTTTGTATGGAATAAACAGAACAGAACAGAACAGAATAGTTTATTTGACTTAAGCATATACAGCTCATCGTCGTAAACATACATATACAATAACAGCATGCGTAATAGTTAAATACAAACTATACATCATTCGAAGGAAGATCGATTAAAAAAAGAATGAAATACAACATGTTTAAGTGAGAATGTCACATGGAAGAGGTTAATACTGGGTGACCACATACTGTAAAAACGTTGTTTAATGCTTGCAACACATATTACATGATTATACGCTTAGTGGCTTTATGAAAGATATATAACATATAGCAAGTTTCAAGTTTTTTGTTGTTGGAAAAATCGGCAAAACGCAATTGACCATTGACAAACAAGTAAACACAGTATAGTCAAAGTGCATCTATGAATTACAAATACAATCAAGTAAATAAAATATACAACAATGAAACATGTTCACATATATAAGACATTTTCTCGCATTTCAAAGCCTTTTAAACAAAACATGGCTAATTTTCTTAACACATTTTTATTTGAACTATTAAGTAATTCGATAAACTTAAACATATTTGGGCGACATCTGTAATACTTTGGAATTATTGTTTTCCTAACATCGGCATAGTAAGGACATGTAAGAACAAAGTGATATTCATCCTCAATATCATTAAGGTTGCATAAAACACATTTACGTTGATCTCTAACAATGTTCTGGTGTCTACCCGTTTCAATAAATAATTTGTGAGATGACAAACGTAATTTAGCTATAATGTTCCTATGTTTTTTATTTTCAACAATATCAATATAAGCCGATCTTTCGAATACTGGTTTTAATTCCTTATATAAAATCATTGAACTAGATGATGTGACACTTACGTTCCAGTTAGTGATATACTGGTCTCGTAATCTGTTTTTAAGTAACGGGATAAATTGATTAGAGTTCACAGATTCGGGGAATAACCAAACATCGTTAAAACCGGTTTGGTTAAGAATGTCCCGTACTTTTGATGACCAATTGTTTGTGTTATGTTTGCGGTCAATGTCTAATCTCTGTGATATAACAATTTGTTTCATTAACAAATATTTATTTGTTAAATATCATTTTGTAAGTTAGTTTGAATTTCTGAAGGATTGGCCCCTGTAACATGTAGTGTCGAGTCATCAGCATACAAGTCTATGTCTGATTGGTTTAGTAATAACCCAATATCATTTATATAAATTAGAAACAAGAGAGGGCCAAAAATAGAACCTTGAGGGACACCACTCTTAATAGTAAGAGGGGTAGTAAAACTAGTTCCTAGTTTAACGCATTGTTGTCTTTGACTAAGATAAGAATAAAAAAGGGACAAGGTACCATCCGAAAAGTGATGAAGTTTTAGTTTGTATAACAGAATTTCATGATCTACTAAATCAAAAGCTTTTTTCATGTCAATAAAAACAGAACCAATACAATTACCGTTATCTACATCTTTGAGCCACTCATCAATAAGTCGAATTAGTGCTGTTTGGCAAGAATGATTTTCTCTAAAGCCTGACTTATGTTTATTCAACACATTTGTTATTCGAAAGATTTTTTTTTAATTCATTTGAAAGATGTCTTTCGAATATTTTGGATATAGGTGGCAAAATTGAAATCGGACGATAGTTATTACAGTCCTCTCTGTCTGAGTCTTTATATAATGTCAAAATATACACTTGTTTTAACAAATCGGGGAAAATTCCTGTACGAATACAATTATTAATTATCGAGGTAATTGGTAAAACAATATGCTCTCCACAGTATTTTATAATGTTTGCACTGATCCCGTCTAGTCCCGTAGCCTTGTTAACATTTAAATTGCCAATTATTATACTTACTTCGAGAGGGGTAATGTAATTTATAGAAAATTCATGGTGTTTTAAAGATTTGTCGAGATATAACTTCAAATAAGCAAAGTTTTCTTCGTGAAATTTAAGCTTATCAACAATATTTGATATGTTTGTAAAATGCTCATTTAAGGCAATTAGGATCCTACTTTTGTCCTCAACATACACACCGTTCACTAAAATTTTATTTGTCAAATTTACTCCGCAGTTTTGATCATTGTCATTATTAGATATCATTTTCAAATTTTTCCAAATATTTGTCGTACTAGTACCATTTTTAACAGCATTGTTGTAATATTCTTTCTTGCTTTTGCGAATTAATGCCGTAGTTTTATTTCGTAACAGTTTATAATTTTCCCAGTCTTTAATTTTGTGGAAGTGATCTCTATCGGACAAACTTTTAATAACTTCTTTGTTTATCCATTTTGGCATATGTTTGCTTTTTATTCTCTTTTGCTTGTAAGGGGCGTGCTTTTCTAAAACGTTATTTAAAATTCTATATAAAGATTGAAGGGACATATCTGGATCGTAAACAGTTTCAATTAAGTTTAGTTGCGAAATTGATAGATCAAATTGGAAATCAGATATTGAAAACCTTTTAAAGCATCTATATCTAATATTCGAGTGAGTGCCTTGTTTCGAGATTTTATAGTTAATTTTCCTTGTCATGCATACCGGATAGTGGTCGCTTATAGATATTTGTGGGACATAAGTAGTACTTACTCTGTCAGTTCGATTAGTATATATATGATCAATTATTGAAGACGATTTATCTGTGACTCTAGTTGGTGTGTTAATAAGTTGCAAGAGGCCATGCTTTAATACCGTTTTTGACCACATTTTGCATTCATAGGACGTGCTGTCAGCAAAGTATTTAAAATTGAAATCACCTAATATGTGGTACTCAATGTTTAAACCCTCAAACTTATCAAGTAATGCATCAAATTTTTCTATCCATTTTTGCGTCTCATTATGTGGACGATAGATAAAATTTAACAGAAAAGATTTTGTGTTTTTAAAGCAAATTTCAATGCAAACTGATTCAATCCCATCAGGCTCTAAGTCTGGCCTATGTTTAAATGGTACATGGTTACCTATATAAAGCAAGATTCCGCCACCCTTTTTCTGACTTCTGTCTTTACGAATGTATGTAAAATTCGGAATATTTAAATTTACATCAGACAAAACCAATAACATCCACATCACATTTTTCGGACAACAAAACGTACTTAATTTCATTAAGTTTTGGCAAAAAGTGTTGAATATTTAAACTTACGATATGAAGTCCCTTTTTTGAAAATTCTAAGGAAGACGCTGCTGAATTATCTGAATTATCTGAATTACGCTGCTGAATATGATTATTTTGTGTGTAGCAATGAATGCAACTCAATGACAGCTCGAAAAGCTCGATACATTGCTCTGATAGCACCATAAAACGAAAATTGCAAATTTGAAAATTTGAAATTTGCATGTTTTGTAGTTTATTTTTGCGTTGCGCATCTGAATAAAGTTTACTATCAAAAAGAAGCAAAGTTCAAATTTTACAAATTTGCAATTTTAATTTTTTTTATATGTGCATGTCTGGGACTGTACAAATATGATTATTTTGTGTGTAGCAATGAATACAACTCAATGACAGCTCGAAAAGCTCGATACATCGCTCTTGAAGCATCCTAAAACAAAAATTGCAAATTTGTAAAATTTGAAATTTGCATGTTTTTGTCGTTTATAATTTGTGTTTTCACATCAGAATAAAGGATTTTTACCATCACAAACGAGCAAAGTTCAAATTTTACAAATTTGCAATTTTTGAACTTTTTTTTTATTTGCATGTTTGGGACTGTACAAATATGATTATTTTGTGTGTACCAATGAATACAACTCAATGACAGCTCGAAAAGCTCGATCCATTGCTCTTATAGCATCCTAAAACAAAAATTGCAAATTTGTAAAATTTGAAATTTGCATGTTTTTGTCGTTTATTTTTTGCGTTTCGCATCTGAATAAAGTTTACCATCAAAAACGAGCAGAGTTCAAATTTTACAAATTTGTAATTTTTCATTTTTTTTTTAATTTGCATGTCTGGGACTGTACAAATATGATTATTTTGTGTGTAGCAATGAATGCAACTCAATGACAGCTCGAAAAGCTCGACACATTCCTCTTATAGTATCCTAAAACTAATATTGCAAATTTGTAAAATGTGAAATTTGCATGTTTTTGACATTTATTATTTGTGTTTTCGCATCAGAATAAAGGGGTTTTACCATCACAAATGAGCAAAGTTAAAATTTTACAAATTTGCAATTTTTTAACTTTTTTTTTATTTGCATGTCTTGGACTGTACAAATATGATTATTTTGTGTGTAGCAATGAATACAACTCAATGACAGCTCGAAAAGCTCGATACTTAGCTCGTATAGCATCCCAAAACAAAAATTGCAAATTTGTAAAATTTGAAATTTGCATGTTTTTGTCGTTAATTTTTTGCGTTTCGTATCTGAATAAAGTTTACCATCAAAAAGAAGCAAAGTTAAAATTAAACAAATTTGCAATTTTTCAATTTTTTTTATTGCATGTCTGGAACTGTACAAATATGATTATTTTGTGTGTAGCAATGAATGCAACTAAATGACAGCTCGAAAAGCTCGTTATATTCGTCTGATAGCATCCTAAAACAAAAATTGCAAATTTGTAAAATTTGAAATGTGCATGTTTTTGACGTTTATTTTTTGCGTTTCGCATGTGAATAAAGTTTGCCATCAAAAAGAAGCAAAGTTCAAATTTTACAAATTTGCAATTTTTCAACTTTTTTTACTTTGTATGTCTGGTACTGTACAAATATGATTATTTTCTGTGCAGCAATGAATACAACTCAATATCAGCTCGGAACGCTCGATACATCGCTCTTATAGCATCTTAAAACAAAAATTAGAAATTTATAAAATTTGAAATTTGCATGTTTTTGTACGTTTATTTTTTGCGTTTCGCATCTGAATAAAGTTTACTGTCAAAAAGAAGCTAAGTTCAAATTTTACAAATTTGCAATTTTTGAACTTTGCTTAATTTGTATGTCTGGGACTGTACAAAATTGATTATTTTGTGTGTAGCAATGAATGCAACTCAATGACAGCTCGAAAAGCTCGATACATTCCTCTTATAGCATCCTAAAACTAATATTGCAAATTTGTAAAATTTGAAATTTGCATGTTTATGACATTTATTTTTTGCGTTTCGCATCTGAATAAAGTTTACCATCAAAAACGAGCAAAGTTAAATTTTACAAATTTGCAATTTTTCATTTTTTTTTTAATTTGCATGTCTGGCACTGTACAAATATGATTATATTGTGTGTAGCAATGAATACAACTCAATGACAGCTCGAAAAGCTCGATACTTAGCTCGTATAGCATCACAAAACAAAAATTGCAAATTTGTAAAATTTGAAATTTGCATGTTTTTGTCGTTTATTTTTTGCGTTTCGCATCTGAATAAAGTTTACCATCAAAAAGAAGCAAAGTTCAAATTTTACAAATTTGCAATTATTGAATTTTTTTTAATTTGCATGTCTTAGGACTGAACAAATATGATTATTTTGTGTGTAGCCTTGAATGCAACTCAATGACAGCTCGTAAAGCTCGATACATCGCTCTTACAGCATCCTAAAACAAAAATTGCAAATTTGTAAAATTTTTAAATTTGCATGTTTTTGACATTTATTTTTTGCGTTTCGCATCTGAATAAAGTTTACTTTCAAAAACAAGCAAAGTTCAAATTTTAAAAATTTGCAATTTTTAAACTTTTTTTAATTTGCATGTCTGGGACTGTACAAATATGATTATTTTCTGTGTAGCAATGAATGCAACTCAATATCAGCTCGGAACGCTCGATACATCGCTCTTATAGCATCTTTAAACAAAAATTAAAAATGTGTAAATTTGAAATTTGCATGTTTTGTCGTTAATTTTTTTCGTTTCGCTTCTGAATAAAGTTTACCATCAAAAAGAAGCAAAGTTTAAATTTTACAAATTTGCAATTATTGAACTTTTTTTAATTTGTATGTCTGGGACTGTACAAATATGATTATTTTGTGTGTAGCAATGAATGCAACTCAATGACAGCTCGAAAAGCTCGATACATTCCTCTTATAGCATCCTAAAACAAAAATTGTAAATTTGTAAATTTTGAAATTTGCATGTTTTTGACGTTTATTTTTTGCGTTTCGCATCTGAATAAAGTTTACCATCATAAAGAAGCAAAGTTTTCAAATTTTACAAATTTGCAATTTTTGAACTTTTTTTATTTCCATGTCTGGGACTGTACAAATATGATTATTTTGTGTGTAGCATTGAATGCAACTCAATGACAGCTCGAAAAGCTCGATACATTGCTCTTATAGCATCCTAAAACAAAAATTGCAAATTTGTAAAATTTGAAATTTGCATGTTTTTGACATTTATTGTTTGCGTTTCGCATCTGAAAAAAGTTTACTATCAAAAAGAAGCAAAGTTCAAATTTGATAAATTTGCAATTTTTAAACTTTTTTTAATTTGCATGTCTGGGACTGTACAAATATGATTATTTTCTGTGTAGCAATGAATGCAACTCAATATCAGCTCTGAACGCTGGATACATCGCTCTTATAGCATCTTAAAACAAAAATTAAAAATTTGTAAAATTTGAAATTTGCATGTTTTGTCGTTTATTTTTTTCGTTTCGCATCTGAATAAAGTTTACTTTCAAAAACAAGCAAAGTTCAAATTTTAAAAATTTGCAATTTTTAAACTTTTTTTAATTTGCATGTCTGGGACTGTACAAATATGATTATTTTCTGTGTAGCAATGAATGCAACTCAATATCAGCTCGGAACGCTCGATACATCGCTCTTATAGCATCTTTAAACAAAAATTAAAAATGTGTAAATTTGAAATTTGCATGTTTTGTCGTTAATTTTTTTCGTTTCGCTTCTGAATAAAGTTTACCATCAAAAAGAAGCAAAGTTTAAATTTTACAAATTTGCAATTATTGAACTTTTTTTAATTTGTATGTCTGGGACTGTACAAATATGATTATTTTGTGTGTAGCAATGAATGCAACTCAATGACAGCTCGAAAAGCTCGATACATTCCTCTTATAGCATCCTAAAACAAAAATTGTAAATTTGTAAATTTTGAAATTTGCATGTTTTTGACGTTTATTTTTTGCGTTTCGCATCTGAATAAAGTTTACCATCATAAAGAAGCAAAGTTTTCAAATTTTACAAATTTGCAATTTTTGAACTTTTTTTATTTCCATGTCTGGGACTGTACAAATATGATTATTTTGTGTGTAGCATTGAATGCAACTCAATGACAGCTCGAAAAGCTCGATACATTGCTCTTATAGCATCCTAAAACAAAAATTGCAAATTTGTAAAATTTGAAATTTGCATGTTTTTGACATTTATTGTTTGCGTTTCGCATCTGAAAAAAGTTTACTATCAAAAAGAAGCAAAGTTCAAATTTGATAAATTTGCAATTTTTAAACTTTTTTTAATTTGCATGTCTGGGACTGTACAAATATGATTATTTTCTGTGTAGCAATGAATGCAACTCAATATCAGCTCTGAACGCTGGATACATCGCTCTTATAGCATCTTAAAACAAAAATTAAAAATTTGTAAAATTTGAAATTTGCATGTTTTGTCGTTTATTTTTTTCGTTTTGCATCTGAATAAAGTTTACCATCAAAAAGAAGCAAAGTTCAAATTTTACAAATTTGCAATTATTGAACTTTTTTTAATTTGTATGTCTGGGACTGTACAGATATGATTATTTTGTGTGTAGCAATGAATGCAACTCAATGACAGCTCGAAAAGCTCGATACATTCCTCTTATAGCATCCTAAAACAAAAATTGTAAATTTGTAAATTTTGAAATTTGCATGTTTTTGACGTTTATTTTTTGCGTTTCGCATCTGAATAAAGTTTACCATCATAAAGAAGCAAAGTGCAAATTTTACAAATTTGCAATTTTTGAACTTTTTTTATTTCCATGTCTGGGACTGTACAAATATGATAATTTTGTGTGTAGCATTGAATGCAACTCAATGACAGCTCGAAAAGCTCGATACATTGCTCTTATAGCATCCTAAAACAAAAATTGCAAATTTGTAAAATTTGAAATTTGCATGTTTTTGACATTTATTGTTTGCGTTTCGCATCTGAATAAAGTTTACTATCAAAAAGAAGCAAAGTTCAAATTTGATAAATTTGCAATTTTTAAACTTTTTTTAATTTGCATGTCTGGGACTGTACAAATATGATTATTTTCTGTGTAGCAATGAATGCAACTCAATATCAGCTCGGAACGCTGGATACATCGCTCTTATAGCATCTTAAAACAAAAATTGCAAATTTGTAAAATTTGAAATTTGCATGTTTTTGTCGTTTATTTTTTGCGTTTCGCATCTGAATAAAGTTTACTATCAAAAGGAAGCAAAGTTCAAATTTTACAAATTTGCAATTATTGAACTTTTTTTAATCTGTATGTCTGGGACTGTACAAATATGATTATTTTGTGTGTAGCAATGAATGCAACTCAATGACAGCTCGAAAAGCTCGATACATTTCTCTTATAGCATCCTAAAACTAATTTTGCAAATTTGTAAAATTTGAAATTTGCATGTTTTTGACATTTATTTTTTGCGTTTCACATCTGAATGAAGTTTACCATCAAATCGAGCAAAGTTCAAATTTTACAAATTTGCAATTTGTCTTTTTTTTTTAAATTTGCATGTCTGGGACTGTACAAATATGATTATTTTGTGTGTAGCAATGAATACAACTCAATGACAGCTCGAAAAGCCGATACATCGCTCTTGTAGCGTCCTTAAACAAAAACTGCAAATTTGTAAAATTTGAAATTTGCATGTTTTTGTCGTTTATTTTTTGCGTTTCGCTGCTGAATAAATTTTTACCATCAAAAAGAAGCAAAGTTCAAATTTTACAAATTTGCAATTTTTCAACTTATTTTATTTGCATGTCTGGAACCGTACAAATATGATTATTTTGCGTGTAGCAATTAATGCAACTCAATGACAGCTCGAAAAGCTCGATACATTCCTCTGATAGCATCCTAAAACATAAATGGCAAATTTGTAAAATTTGAAATTTGCATGTTTTTGACGTTTAATTTTTGCGTTTCGCATCTGAATATAGTTTACCATCAAAATGAAGCAAAGTTCAAATTTGACTAATTTGCAATTTTTCAACTTTTTTTATCTGCATGTTGAAACTGTACAAATATGATTATTGTGTGTGTAGCAATGAATGCAACTCAATGACAGCTCGAAAAGCTCGATACATTGCTCTTATAGCATCCAAAAACAAAAATTGAAATTTTGTAAAATTTGAAATGTGCATGTTTTTGACGTTTATTATTTGCGTTTCGCATCTGAATAAAGTTTACCAGCAAAAAGAAGCAAAGTTCAAATTTTACAAATTTGCAATTTTTCAACTTTTTTTATTTGCATGTCTATAACTGTACAAATATGAATATTTTGTGCGTAGCAATGAATGCAACTAAATGACAGCTCGGAAAGCTCGATACATTCCTCTGATAGCATCCTAAAACAAAAATTGCAAATTTGTAAAATGTGAAATTTCCATGTTTTTGACGTTTATTATGTGTGTTTTCGCATCAGAATAAAGGGGTTTACCATCACAATCGATACATCGCTCTTATAGCATCCTAAAACAAAAATTTGAAATGTGCATGTTTTTGACGTTTATTTTTTGCGTTTCGCATCTGAATAAAGCTTACCATCAAAAAGAAGCAAAGTTCAAATTTTACAAATTTGCATTTATTGAACTTTTTTTAATTTGCATGTCTTAGACTGTACAAATATGATTATTTTGTGTGAAGCAATAAATGCAACTCAATGACAGCTCGAAAAGCTCGTTACATTAACATTTTAGCATCCGAAAACAAAAATTGCAAATTGTAAAATTTGAAAATTGCATGTTTTTGTCGTTTACTTTTTGCGATTCGCATCTGAATAAAGTTTACCATCAAAAAGAAGCAAAGTTCAAATTTTATAAATTTGCAATTTTTCAACTTTTTTTATTAGCATGTCTGGGACTGTACAAATATGATTATTTTGTGTGTAGCAATGAATACAACTCAATATCAGCTCGAAACGCTCGATACATTGCTCTTATAGCATCTTAAAACAAAAATTGCAAATTTGTAAAATTTGAAAATTCCATGTTTTTGACGTTTATTATGTGTGTTTTCGCATCAGAATAAAGGGGTTTACCATCACAATCGATACATCGCTCTTATAGCATCCTAAAACAAAAATTGCAAATTTGTAAAATTTGAAATTTCCATGTTTTTGACGTTTATTGTATGCGTTTCGCATCTGAATAATGTTTCTCATAAAAAAGAAGCAAAGTATAAATTTTACAAATTTGCAATTTTTCAATTTTTGATTAATTTGCATGTCTGGGACTGTACAAATATGATTATTTTGTGTGTAGCAATGAATGCAACTCAATGAAAACTCGAAAAGCTCGATACATTGCTCTTATAGCATCCTAATACAAAAATTGCAAATTTGTAAAATGTGAAATTTCCATGTTTTTGACGTTTATTATGTGTGTTTTCGCATTAGAATAAAGGGGTTTACCATCACAATCGATACATCGCTCTTATAGCATCCTAAAACAAAAGTTGCAAATTTGTAAAATTTGAAATTTCCATGTTTTTGACGTTTATTGTATGCGTTACGCATCTGAATAAAGTTTAGCATCACAAAGAAGCAAAGTATAAATTTTACAAATTTGCAATTTTTCAATTTTTGATTAATTTGCATGTCTGGGACTGTACAAATATTATTATTTTGTGTGTAGCAATGAATGCAACTCAATGACAGCTCGAAAAGCTTGATACATTGCTCTTATAGCATCCTAATACAACAATTGCAAATTTATAAAATGTGAAATTTCCATGTTTTTGACGTTTATTGTATGCGTTTCGCATCTGAATAATGTTTCGCATAAAAAAGAAGCAAAGTATAAATTTTACAAATTTGCAATTTTTCAATTTTTGATTAATTTGCATGTCTGGGACTGTACAAATATGATTATTTTGTGTGTAGCAATGGATGCAACTCAATGACAACTCGAAAAGCTCGATACATTGCTCTTATAGCATCCTAATACAAAAATTTCAAATTTGTAAAATGTGAAATTTCCATGTTTTTGACGTTTATTATGTGTGTTTTCGCATTAGAATAAAGGGGTTTACCATCACAATCGATACATCGCTCTTATAGCATCCTAAAACAAAAAGTTTTTGACGTTTATTGTATGCGTTACGCATCTGAATAAAGTTTAGCATCACAAAGAAGCAAAGTGTAAATTTTACAAATTTGCAATTTTTCAATTTTTGATTAATTTTTATGTCTGGGACTGTACAAATATTATTATTTTGTGTGTAGCAATGAATGCAACTCAATGACAGCTCGAAAAGCTCGATACATTGCTCTTATAGCATCCTAATACAAAAATTGCAAATTTGTAAAATGTGAAATTTCCATGTTTTTGACGTTTATTATGTGTGTTTTCGCATCAGAATAAAGGGGTTTACCATCACAATCGATACATCGCTCTTATAGCATCCTAAAACAAAAGTTGCAAATTTGTAAAATTTGAAATTTCCATGTTTTTGACGTTTATTGTATGCGTTACGCATCTGAATAAAGTTTAGCATCACAAAGAAGCAAAGTATAAATTTTACAAATTTGCAATTTTTCAATTTTTGATTAATTTGCATGTCTGGGACTGTACAAATATGATTATTTTGTGTGTAGCAATGAATGCAATTCAATGACAGCTCGAAAAGCTCGATACATTGCTCTTATAGCATCCTAATACAAAAATTGCAAATTTGTAAAATGTGAAATTTCCATGTTTTTGACGTTTATTATGTGTGTTTTCGCATCAGAATAAAGGGGTTAACCATCACAATCGATACATCGCTCTTATAGCATCCTAAAACAAAAGTTGCAAATTTGTAAAATTTGAAATTTCCATGTTTTTGACGTTTATTGTATGCGTTACGCATCTGAATAAAGTTTAGCATCACAAAGAAGCAATGTATAAATTTTACAAATTTGCAATTTTTCAATTTTTGATTAATTTGCATGTCTGGGACTGTACAAATATGATTATTTTGTGTGTAGCAATGAATGCAACTCAATGACAGCTCGAAAAGCTCGATACATTGCTCTTATAGCATCCTAATACAAAAATTGCAAATTTGTAAAATGTGAAATTTCCATGTTTTTGACGTTTATTATGTGTGTTTTCGCATCAGAATAAAGGGGTTTACCATCACAATCGATACATCGCTCTTATAGCATCCTAAAACAAAAGTTGCAAATTTGTAAAATTTGAAATTTCCATGTTTTTGACGTTTATTGTATGCGTTACGCATCTGAATAAAGTTTAGCATCACAAAGAAGCAAAGCATAAATTTTACAAATTTGCAATTTTTCAATTTTTGATTAATTTGCATGTCTGGGACTGTACAAATATGATTATTTTGTGTGTAGCAATGAATGCAACTCAATGACAGCTCGAAAAGCTCGATACATTGCTCTTATAGCATCCTAATACAAAAATTGCAAATTTGTAAAATGTGAAATTTCCATGTTTTTGACGTGTATTATGTGTGTTTTCGCATCAGAATAAAGGGGTTTACCATCACAATCGATACATCGCTCTATAGCATCCTGAAACAAAAGTTGCAAATTTGTAAAATTTGAAATTTCCATGTTTTTGACGTTTATTGCATGCGTTACGCATCTGAATAAAGTTTAGCATCACAAAGAAGCAAAGTATAAATTTTACAAATTTGCAATTTTTCAATTTTTGATTAATTTGCATGTCTGGGACTGTACAAATATGATTATTTTGTGTGTAGCAATAAATGCAACTCAATGACAGCTCGAAAAGCTCGATACATTGCTCTTATAGCATCCTAATACAAAAATTGCAAATTCGTAAAATGTGAAATTATTATGTTTTTGACGTTTATTATGTGTGTTTTCGCATCAGAATAAAGGGGTTTAATAAACGTCAAAAACATGGAAATTTCACATTTCACAAATTTGCAATTTTTGTATTAAGATGCTATAAGAGCAATGTATCGAGCTTTTCGAGCTGTCATTGAGTTGCATTCACTGCTACACACAAAATAATCATATTTGTACAGTCTCAGACATGCAAATTAATCAAAAATTGAAAAATTGCAAATTTGTAAAATTTATACTTTGCTTCTTTGTGATGCTAAACTTTATTCAGATGCGTAACGCATACAATAAACGTCAAAAACATGGAAATTTCAAATTTTACAAATTTGCAACTTTTGTTTTAGGATGCTATAAGAGCGATGTATCGATTGTGATGGTAAACCCCTTTATTCTGATGCGAAAACACACATAATAAACGTCAAAAACATGGAAATTTCACATTTTACAAATTTGCAATTTTTGTATTAGGATGCTATAAAAGC
Organism: Dreissena polymorpha; assembly: GCF_020536995.1. Classification (NCBI taxonomy): domain Eukaryota; kingdom Metazoa; phylum Mollusca; class Bivalvia; order Myida; family Dreissenidae; genus Dreissena; species Dreissena polymorpha. Next base: position 44,422,957 of record NC_068361.1, on the reverse strand, counting down.
AATGTATCGAGCTTTTCGAGCTGTCATTGAGTTGCATTCATTGCTACACACAAAATAATCATATTTGTACAGTCCCAGACATGCAAATTAATCAAAAATTGAAAAATTGCAAATTTGTAAAATTTATACTTTGCTTCTTTGTGATGCTAAACTTTATTCAGATGCGTAACGCATGCAATAAACGTCAAAAACATGGAAATTTCAAATTTTACAAATTTGCAACTTTTGTTTTAGGATGCTATAAGAGCGATGTATCGATTGTGATGGTAAACCCCTTTATTCTGATGCGAAAACACACATAATAAACGTCAAAAACATGGAAATTTCACATTTTACAAATTTGCAATTTTTGTATTAGGATGCTATAAGAGCAATGTATCGAGCTTTTCGAGCTGTCATTGAGTTGCATTCATTGCTACACACAAAATAATCATATTTGTACAGTCCCAGACATGAAAATTAATCAAAAATTGAAAAATTGCAAATTTGTAAAATTTAACTTTGCTTCTTTGTAATGCTAAACTTTATTCAGATGCGTAAACGCATACAATAAACGTCAAAAACATGGAAATTTCAAATTTTACAAATTTGCCATATTAGTTTTAGGATGCTATAAGAGCGATGTATCGATTGTGATGGTAAACCCCTTTATTCTGATTCGAAAACACACATCATAAACGTCAAAAACATGGAAATTTCAGATTTTACAAATTTGCAATTTTTGTATTAGGATGCTATAAGAGCAATGTATCGAGCTTTTCGAGTTGTCATTGAGTTGCATTCATTGCTACACACAAAATAATCATATTTGTAAAGTCCCAGACATGCAAATTAATCAAAAATTGAAAAATTGCAAATTTGTAAAATTTATGCTTTGCTTCTTTGTGATGCTAAACTTTATTCAGATGCGTAACGTATACAATAAACGTCAAAAACATGGAAATTTCAAATTTTACAAATTTGCAACTTTTGTTTTAGGATGCTATAAGAGCGATGTATCGATTGTGATGGTAAACCCCTTTATTCTGATGCGAAAACACACATAATAAACGTCAAAAACATGGAAATTTCACATTTAACAAATTTGCAATTTTTGTATTAGGATGCTAGAAGAGCAATGTATCGATTGTGATTGTAAACCCCTTTATTCTGATGCGAAAACACACATAATAAATTTTTGTATTAGGATGCTAGAAGAGCAATGTATCGAGCTTTTCGAGCTGTCATTGAGTTGCATTCATTGCTACACACAAAATAATCATATTTGTACAGTCCCAGACATGCAAATTAATCAAAAATTGAAAAATTGCAAATTTGTAAAATTTATACTTTGCTTCTTTGTGATGCTAAACTTTATTCAGATGCGTAACGCATACAATAAACGTCAAAAACATGGAAATTTCAAATTTTACAAATTTGCAACTATTAGAGCGATGTATCGATTGTGATGGTAAACCCCTTTATTCTGATGCGAAAACACACATAATAAACGTCAAAAACATGGAAATTTCACATTTTACAAATTTGCCATTTTTGTATTAGGATGCTATAAGAGCAATGTATCGAGCTTTTCGAGTTGCCATTGAGTTGCATTCATTGCCTTCACAAAAAATAATCATATTTGTAAAGTCCCAGACATGCAAATTTATCAAAAATTGAAAAATTGCAAATTTGTAAAATTTATACTTTGCTTCTTTGTGATGCTAAACTTTATTTAGATGCGTAACGCATACAATAAACGTCAAAAACATGGAAATTTCAAATTTTACAAATTTGCAACTTTTGTTTTAGGATGCTATAAGAGCGATGTATCGATTGTGATGGTAAACCCCTTTATTCTGATGCGAAAACACACATAATAAACGTTAAAAACATGGAAATTTCACATTTTACAAATTTGCAATTTTTGTATTAGGATGCTATAAGAGCAATGTATCGAGCTTTTCGAGTTGTCATTTAGTTGCATTCATTGCTACACACAAAATAATCATATTTGTACAGTCCCAGACATGCAAATTAATCAAAAATTGAAAAATTGCAAATTTGTAAAATTTATACTTTGCTTCTTTGTGATGCTAAACTTTATTCTAATGCGAAAACACACATAATAAACGTCAAAAACATGGAAATTTCACATTTTACAAATTTGCAATTTTTGTATTAGGATGCTATAAGAGCAATGTATCGAGCTTTTCGAGCTGTCATTGAGTTGCATTCATTGCTACACACAAAATAATCATATTTGTACAGTCCCAGACATGCAAATTAATCAAAAATTGAAAAATTGCAAATTTGTAAAATTTATACTTTGCTTCTTTGTGATGCTAAACTTTATTCAGATGCGTAACGCATACAATAAACGTCAAAAACATGGAAATTTCAAATTTTACAAATTTGCAACTTTTGTTTTAGGATGCTATAAGAGCGATGTATCGATTGTGATGGTAAACCCCTTTATTCTAATGCGAAAACACACATAATAAACGTCAAAAACATGGAAATTTCACATTTTACAAATTTGCAATTTTTGTATTAGGATGCTATAAGAGCAATGTATCGAGCTTTTCGAGCTGTCATTGAGTTGCATTCATTGCTACACACAAAATAATCATATTTGTACAGTCCCAGACATGCAAATTAATCAAAAATTGAAAAATTGCAAATTTGTAAAATTTATACTTTGCTTCTTTGTGATGCTAAACTTTATTCAGATGCGTAACGCATACAATAAACGTCAAAAACATGGAAATTTCAAATTTTACAAATTTGCAACTTTTGTTTTAGGATGCTATAAGAGCGATGTATCGATTGTGATGGTAAACCCCTTTATTCTGATGCGAAAACACACATAATAAACGTCAAAAACATGGAAATTTCACATTTTACAAATTTGCAATTTTTGTATTAGGATGCTATAAGAGCAATGTATCGAGCTTTTCGAGCTGTCATTGAGTTGCATTCATTGCTACACACAAAATAATCATATTTGTACAGTCCCAGACATGCAAATTAATCAAAAATTGAAAAATTGCAAATTTGTAAAATTTATACTTTGCTTCTTTGTGATGCTAAACTTTATTCAGATGCGTAACGCATACAATAAACGTCAAAAACATGGAAATTTCAAATTTTACAAATTTGCAACTTTTGTTTTAGGATGCTATAAGAGCGATGTATCGATTGTGATGGTAAACCCCTTTATTCTGATGCGAAAACACACATAATAAACGTCAAAAACATGGAAATTTCACATTTTACAAATTTGCAATTTTTGTATTAGGATGCTATAAGAGCAATGTATCGAGCTTTTCGAGCTGTCATTGAGTTGCATTCATTGCTACACACAAAATAATCATATTTGTACAGTCCCAGACATGCAAATTAATCAAAAATTGAAAAATTGCAAATTTGTAAAATTTATACTTTGCTTCTTTGTGATGCTAAACTTTATTCAGATGCGTAACGCATACAATAAACGTCAAAAACATGGAAATTTCAAATTTTACAAATTTGCAACTTTTGTTTTAGGATGCTATAAGAGCGATGTATCGATTGTGATGGTAAACCCCTTTATTCTGATGCGAAAACACACATAATAAACGTCAAAAACATGGAAATTTCACATTTTACAAATTTGCAATTTTTGTATTAGGATGCTATAAGAGCAATGTATCGAGCTTTTCGAGCTGTCATTGAGTTGCATTCATTGCTACACACAAAATAATCATATTTGTACAGTCCCAGACATGCAAATTAATCAAAAATTGAAAAATTGCAAATTTGTAAAATTTATACTTTGCTTCTTTGTGATGCTAAACTTTATTCAGATGCGTAACGCATACAATAAACGTCAAAAACATGGAAATTTCAAATTTTACAAATTTGCAACTTTTGTTTTAGGATGCTATAAGAGCGATGTATCGATTGTGATGGTAAACCCCTTTATTCTGATGCGAAAACACACATAATAAACGTCAAAAACATGGAAATTTCACATTTTACAAATTTGCAATTTTTGTATTAGGATGCTATAAGAGCAATGTATCGAGCTTTTCGAGCTGTCATTGAGTTGCATTCATTGCTACACACAAAATAATCATATTTGTACAGTCCCAGACATGCAAATTAATCAAAAATTGAAAAATTGCAAATTTGTAAAATTTATACTTTGCTTCTTTGTGATGCTAAACTTTATTCAGATGCGTAACGCATACAATAAACGTCAAAAACATGGAAATTTCAAATTTTACAAATTTGCAACTTTTGTTTTAGGATGCTATAAGAGCGATGTATCGATTGTGATGGTAAACCCCTTTATTCTGATGCGAAAACACACATAATAAACGTCAAAAACATGGAAATTTCACATTTTACAAATTTGCAATTTTTGTATTAGGATGCTATAAGAGCAATGTATCGAGCTTTTCGAGCTGTCATTGAGTTGCATTCATTGCTACACACAAAATAATCATATTTGTACAGTCCCAGACATGCAAATTAATCAAAAATTGAAAAATTGCAAATTTGTAAAATTTATACTTTGCTTCTTTGTGATGCTAAACTTTATTCAGATGCGTAACGCATACAATAAACGTCAAAAACATGGAAATTTCAAATTTTACAAATTTGCAACTTTTGTTTTAGGATGCTATAAGAGCGATGTATCGATTGTGATGGTAAACCCCTTTATTCTGATGCGAAAACACACATAATAAACGTCAAAAACATGGAAATTTCACATTTTACAAATTTGCAATTTTTGTATTAGGATGCTATAAGAGCAATGTATCGAGCTTTTCGAGCTGTCATTGAGTTGCATTCATTGCTACACACAAAATAATCATATTTGTACAGTCCCAGACATGCAAATTAATCAAAAATTGAAAAATTGCAAATTTGTAAAATTTATACTTTGCTTCTTTGTGATGCTAAACTTTATTCAGATGCGTAACGCATACAATAAACGTCAAAAACATGGAAATTTCAAATTTTACAAATTTGCAACTTTTGTTTTAGGATGCTATAAGAGCGATGTATCGATTGTGATGGTAAACCCCTTTATTCTGATGCGAAAACACACATAATAAACGTCAAAAACATGGAAATTTCACATTTTACAAATTTGCAATTTTTGTATTAGGATGCTAGATGCTATAAGAGCAATGTATCGAGCTTTTCGAGCTGTCATTGAGTTGCATTCATTGCTACACACAAAATAATCATATTTGTACAGTCCCAGACATGCAAATTAATCAAAAATTGAAAAATTGCAAATTTGTAAAATTTATACTTTGCTTCTTTGTGATGCTAAACTTTATTCAGATGCGTAACGCATACAATAAACGTCAAAATACATGGAAATTTCAAATTTTACAAATTTGCAACTTTTGTTTTAGGATGCTATAAGAGCGATGTATCGATTGTGATGGTAAACCCCTTTATTCTGATGCGAAAACACACATAATAAACGTCAAAAACATGGAAATTTCACATTTTACAAATTTGCAATTTTTGTATTAGGATGCTATAAGAGCAATGTATCGAGCTTTTCGAGCTGTCATTGAGTTGCATTCATTGCTACACACAAAATAATCATATTTGTACAGTCCCAGACATGCAAATTAATCAAAAATTGAAAAATTGCAAATTTGTAAAATTTATACTTTGCTTCTTTGTGATGCTAAACTTTATTCAGATGCGTAACGCATACAATAAACGTCAAAAACATGGAAATTTCAAATTTTACAAATTTGCAACTTTTGTTTTAGGATGCTATAAGAGCGATGTATCGATTGTGATGGTAAACCCCTTTATTCTGATGCGAAAACACACATAATAAACGTCAAAAACATGGAAATTTCACATTTTACAAATTTGCAATTTTTGTATTAGGATGCTATAAGAGCAATGTATCGAGCTTTTCGAGCTTGTCATTGAGTTGCATTCATTGCTACACACAAAATAATCATATTTGTACAGTCCCAGACATGCAAATTAATCAAAAATTGAAAAATTGCAAATTTGTAAAATTTATACTTTGCTTCTTTGTGATGCTAAACTTTATTCAGATGCGTAACGCATACAATAAACGTCAAAAACATGGAAATTTCAAATTTTACAAATTTGCAATTTTTGTATTAGGATGCTATAAGAGCAATGTATCGAGCTTTTCGAGCTGTCATTGAGTTGCATTCATTGCTACACACAAAATAATCATATTTGTACAGTCCCAGACATGCAAATTAATCAAAAATTGAAAAATTGCAAATTTGTAAAATTTATACTTTGCTTCTTTGTGATGCTAAACTTTATTCAGATGCGTAACGCATACAATAAACGTCAAAACATGGAAATTTCAAATTTTACAAATTTGCAACTTTTGTTTTAGGATGCTATAAGAGCGATGTATCGATTGTGATGGTAAACCCCTTTATTCTGATGCGAAAACACACATAATAAACGTCAAAAACATGGAAATTTCACATTTTACAAATTTGCAATTTTTGTATTAGGATGCTATAAGAGCAATGTATCGAGCTTTTCGAGCTGTCATTGAGTTGCATTCATTGCTACACACAAAATAATCATATTTGTACAGTCCCAGACATGCAAATTAATCAAAAATTGAAAAATTGCAAATTTGTAAAATTTATACTTTGCTTCTTTGTGATGCTAAACTTTATTCAGATGCGTAACGCATACAATAAACGTCAAAAACATGGAAATTTCAAATTTTACAAATTTGCAACTTTTGTTTTAGGATGCTATAAGAGCGATGTATCGATTGTGATGGTAAACCCCTTTATTCTGATGCGAAAACACACATAATAAACGTCAAAAACATGGAAATTTCACATTTTACAAATTTGCAATTTTTGTATTAGGATGCTATAAGAGCAATGTATCGAGCTTTTCGAGCTTGTCATTGAGTTGCATTCATTGCTACACACAAAATAATCATATTTGTACAGTCCCAGACATGCAAATTAATCAAAAATTGAAAAATTGCAAATTTGTAAAATTTATACTTTGCTTCTTTGTGATGCTAAACTTTATTCAGATGCGTAACGCATACAATAAACGTCAAAACATGGAAATTTCAAATTTTACAAATTTGCAACTTTTGTTTTAGGATGCTATAAGAGCGATGTATCGATTGTGATGGTAAACCCCTTTATTCTGATGCGAAAACACACATAATAAACGTCAAAAACATGGAAATTTCACATTTTACAAATTTGCAATTTTTGTATTAGGATGCTATAAGAGCAATGTATCGAGCTTTTCGAGCTGTCATTGAGTTGCATTCATTGCTACACACAAAATAATCATATTTGTACAGTCCCAGACATGCAAATTAATCAAAAATTGAAAAATTGCAAATTTGTAAAATTTATACTTTGCTTCTTTGTGATGCTAAACTTTATTCAGATGCGTAACGCATACAATAAACGTCAAAAACATGGAAATTTCAAATTTTACAAATTTGCAACTTTTGTTTTAGGATGCTATAAGAGCGATGTATCGATTGTGATGGTAAACCCCTTTATTCTGATGCGAAAACACACATAATAAACGTCAAAAACATGGAAATTTCACATTTTACAAATTTGCAATTTTTGTATTAGGATGCTATAAGAGCAATGTATCGAGCTTTTCGAGCTGTCATTGAGTTGCATTCATTGCTACACACAAAATAATCATATTTGTACAGTCCCAGACATGCAAATTAATCAAAAATTGAAAAATTGCAAATTTGTAAAATTTATACTTTGCTTCTTTGTGATGCTAAACTTTATTCAGATGCGTAACGCATACAATAAACGTCAAAAACATGGAAATTTCAAATTTTACAAATTTGCAACTTTTGTTTTAGGATGCTATAAGAGCGATGTATCGATTGTGATGGTAAACCCCTTTATTCTGATGCGAAAACACACATAATAAACGTCAAAAACATGGAAATTTCACATTTTACAAATTTGCAATTTTTGTATTAGGATGCTATAAGAGCAATGTATCGAGCTTTTCGAGCTGTCATTGAGTTGCATTCATTGCTACACACAAAATAATCATATTTGTACAGTCCCAGACATGCAAATTAATCAAAAATTGAAAAATTGCAAATTTGTAAAATTTATACTTTGCTTCTTTGTGATGCTAAACTTTATTCAGATGCGTAACGCATACAATAAACGTCAAAAACATGGAAATTTCAAATTTTACAAATTTGCAACTTTTGTTTTAGGATGCTATAAGAGCGATGTATCGATTGTGATGGTAAACCCCTTTATTCTGATGCGAAAACACACATAATAAACGTCAAAAACATGGAAATTTCACATTTTACAAATTTGCAATTTTTGTATTAGGATGCTATAAGAGCAATGTATCGAGCTTTTCGAGCTGTCATTGAGTTGCATTCATTGCTACACACAAAATAATCATATTTGTACAGTCCCAGACATGCAAATTAATCAAAAATTGAAAAATTGCAAATTTGTAAAATTTATACTTTGCTTCTTTGTGATGCTAAACTTTATTCAGATGCGTAACGCATACAATAAACGTCAAAAACATGGAAATTTCAAATTTTACAAATTTGCAACTTTTGTTTTAGGATGCTATAAGAGCGATGTATCGATTGTGATGGTAAACCCCTTTATTCTGATGCGAAAACACACATAATAAACGTCAAAAACATGGAAATTTCACATTTTACAAATTTGCAATTTTTGTATTAGGATGCTATAAGAGCAATGTATCGAGCTTTTCGAGCTGTCATTGAGTTGCATTCATTGCTACACACAAAATAATCATATTTGTACAGTCCCAGACATGCAAATTAATCAAAAATTGAAAAATTGCAAATTTGTAAAATTTATACTTTGCTTCTTTGTGATGCTAAACTTTATTCAGATGCGTAACGCATACAATAAACGTCAAATACATGGAAATTTCAAATTTTACAAATTTGCAACTTTTGTTTTAGGATGCTATAAGAGCGATGTATCGATTGTGATGGTAAACCCCTTTATTCTGATGCGAAAACACACATAATAAACGTCAAAAACATGGAAATTTCACATTTTACAAATTTGCAATTTTTGTATTAGGATGCTATAAGAGCAATGTATCGAGCTTTTCGAGCTTGTCATTGAGTTGCATTCATTGCTACACACAAAATAATCATATTTGTACAGTCCCAGACATGCAAATTAATCAAAAATTGAAAAATTGCAAATTTGTAAAATTTATACTTTGCTTCTTTGTGATGCTAAACTTTATTCAGATGCGTAACGCATACAATAAACGTCAAAAACATGGAAATTTCAAATTTTACAAATTTGCAACTTTTGTTTTAGGATGCTATAAGAGCGATGTATCGATTGTGATGGTAAACCCCTTTATTCTGATGCGAAAACACACATAATAAACGTCAAAAACATGGAAATTTCACATTTTACAAATTTGCAATTTTTGTATTAGGATGCTATAAGAGCAATGTATCGAGCTTTTCGAGCTTGTCATTGAGTTGCATTCATTGCTACACACAAAATAATCATATTTGTACAGTCCCAGACATGCAAATTAATCAAAAATTGAAAAATTGCAAATTTGTAAAATTTATACTTTGCTTCTTTGTGATGCTAAACTTTATTCAGATGCGTAACGCATACAATAAACGTCAAATACATGGAAATTTCAAATTTTACAAATTTGCAACTTTTGTTTTAGGATGCTATAAGAGCGATGTATCGATTGTGATGGTAAACCCCTTTATTCTGATGCGAAAACACACATAATAAACGTCAAAAACATGGAAATTTCACATTTTACAAATTTGCAATTTTTGTATTAGGATGCTATAAGAGCAATGTATCGAGCTTTTCGAGCTGTCATTGAGTTGCATTCATTGCTACACACAAAATAATCATATTTGTACAGTCCCAGACATGCAAATTAATCAAAAATTGAAAAATTGCAAATTTGTAAAATTTATACTTTGCTTCTTTGTGATGCTAAACTTTATTCAGATGCGTAACGCATACAATAAACGTCAAAACATGGAAATTTCAAATTTTACAAATTTGCAACTTTTGTTTTAGGATGCTATAAGAGCGATGTATCGATTGTGATGGTAAACCCCTTTATTCTGATGCGAAAACACACATAATAAACGTCAAAAACATGGAAATTTCACATTTTACAAATTTGCAATTTTTGTATTAGGATGCTATAAGAGCAATGTATCGAGCTTTTCGAGCTGTCATTGAGTTGCATTCATTGCTACACACAAAATAATCATATTTGTACAGTCCCAGACATGCAAATTAATCAAAAATTGAAAAATTGCAAATTTGTAAAATTTATACTTTGCTTCTTTGTGATGCTAAACTTTATTCAGATGCGTAACGCATACAATAAACGTCAAAAACATGGAAATTTCAAATTTTACAAATTTGCAACTTTTGTTTTAGGATGCTATAAGAGCGATGTATCGATTGTGATGGTAAACCCCTTTATTCTGATGCGAAAACACACATAATAAACGTCAAAAACATGGAAATTTCACATTTTACAAATTTGCAATTTTTGTATTAGGATGCTATAAGAGCAATGTATCGAGCTTTTCGAGCTGTCATTGAGTTGCATTCATTGCTACACACAAAATAATCATATTTGTACAGTCCCAGACATGCAAATTAATCAAAAATTGAAAAATTGCAAATTTGTAAAATTTATACTTTGCTTCTTTGTGATGCTAAACTTTATTCAGATGCGTAACGCATACAATAAACGTCAAAAACATGGAAATTTCAAATTTTACAAATTTGCAACTTTTGTTTTAGGATGCTATAAGAGCGATGTATCGATTGTGATGGTAAACCCCTTTATTCTGATGCGAAAACACACATAATAAACGTCAAAAACATGGAAATTTCACATTTTACAAATTTGCAATTTTTGTATTAGGATGCTATAAGAGCAATGTATCGAGCTTTTCGAGCTGTCATTGAGTTGCATTCATTGCTACACACAAAATAATCATATTTGTACAGTCCCAGACATGCAAATTAATCAAAAATTGAAAAATTGCAAATTTGTAAAATTTATACTTTGCTTCTTTGTGATGCTAAACTTTATTCAGATGCGTAACGCATACAATAAACGTCAAAACATGGAAATTTCAAATTTTACAAATTTGCAACTTTTGTTTTAGGATGCTATAAGAGCGATGTATCGATTGTGATGGTAAACCCCTTTATTCTGATGCGAAAACACACATAATAAACGTCAAAAACATGGAAATTTCACATTTTACAAATTTGCAATTTTTGTATTAGGATGCTATAAGAGCAATGTATCGAGCTTTTCGAGCTTGTCATTGAGTTGCATTCATTGCTACACACAAAATAATCATATTTGTACAGTCCCAGACATGCAAATTAATCAAAAATTGAAAAATTGCAAATTTGTAAAATTTATACTTTGCTTCTTTGTGATGCTAAACTTTATTCAGATGCGTAACGCATACAATAAACGTCAAAACATGGAAATTTCAAATTTTACAAATTTGCAACTTTTGTTTTAGGATGCTATAAGAGCGATGTATCGATTGTGATGGTAAACCCCTTTATTCTGATGCGAAAACACACATAATAAACGTCAAAAACATGGAAATTTCACATTTTACAAATTTGCAATTTTTGTATTAGGATGCTATAAGAGCAATGTATCGAGCTTTTCGAGCTGTCATTGAGTTGCATTCATTGCTACACACAAAATAATCATATTTGTACAGTCCCAGACATGCAAATTAATCAAAAATTGAAAAATTGCAAATTTGTAAAATTTATACTTTGCTTCTTTGTGATGCTAAACTTTATTCAGATGCGTAACGCATACAATAAACGTCAAAAACATGGAAATTTCAAATTTTACAAATTTGCAACTTTTGTTTTAGGATGCTATAAGAGCGATGTATCGATTGTGATGGTAAACCCCTTTATTCTGATGCGAAAACACACATAATAAACGTCAAAAACATGGAAATTTCACATTTTACAAATTTGCAATTTTTGTATTAGGATGCTATAAGAGCAATGTATCGAGCTTTTCGAGCTGTCATTGAGTTGCATTCATTGCTACACACAAAATAATCATATTTGTACAGTCCCAGACATGCAAATTAATCAAAAATTGAAAAATTGCAAATTTGTAAAATTTATACTTTGCTTCTTTGTGATGCTAAACTTTATTCAGATGCGTAACGCATACAATAAACGTCAAAACATGGAAATTTCAAATTTTACAAATTTGCAACTTTTGTTTTAGGATGCTATAAGAGCGATGTATCGATTGTGATGGTAAACCCCTTTATTCTGATGCGAAAACACACATAATAAACGTCAAAAACATGGAAATTTCACATTTTACAAATTTGCAATTTTTGTATTAGGATGCTATAAGAGCAATGTATCGAGCTTTTCGAGCTGTCATTGAGTTGCATTCATTGCTACACACAAAATAATCATATTTGTACAGTCCCAGACATGCAAATTAATCAAAAATTGAAAAATTGCAAATTTGTAAAATTTATACTTTGCTTCTTTGTGATGCTAAACTTTATTCAGATGCGTAACGCATACAATAAACGTCAAAACATGGAAATTTCAAATTTTACAAATTTGCAACTTTTGTTTTAGGATGCTATAAGAGCGATGTATCGATTGTGATGGTAAACCCCTTTATTCTGATGCGAAAACACACATAATAAACGTCAAAAACATGGAAATTTCACATTTTACAAATTTGCAATTTTTGTATTAGGATGCTATAAGAGCAATGTATCGAGCTTTTCGAGCTGTCATTGAGTTGCATTCATTGCTACACACAAAATAATCATATTTGTACAGTCCCAGACATGCAAATTAATCAAAAATTGAAAAATTGCAAATTTGTAAAATTTATACTTTGCTTCTTTGTGATGCTAAACTTTATTCAGATGCGTAACGCATACAATAAACGTCAAAACATGGAAATTTCAAATTTTACAAATTTGCAACTTTTGTTTTAGGATGCTATAAGAGCGATGTATCGATTGTGATGGTAAACCCCTTTATTCTGATGCGAAAACACACATAATAAACGTCAAAAACATGGAAATTTCACATTTTACAAATTTGCAATTTTTGTATTAGGATGCTATAAGAGCAATGTATCGAGCTTTTCGAGCTGTCATTGAGTTGCATTCATTGCTACACACAAAATAATCATATTTGTACAGTCCCAGACATGCAAATTAATCAAAAATTGAAAAATTGCAAATTTGTAAAATTTATACTTTGCTTCTTTGTGATGCTAAACTTTATTCAGATGCGTAACGCATACAATAAACGTCAAAAACATGGAAATTTCAAATTTTACAAATTTGCAACTTTTGTTTTAGGATGCTATAAGAGCGATGTATCGATTGTGATGGTAAACCCCTTTATTCTGATGCGAAAACACACATAATAAACGTCAAAAACATGGAAATTTCACATTTTACAAATTTGCAATTTTTGTATTAGGATGCTATAAGAGCAATGTATCGAGCTTTTCGAGCTGTCATTGAGTTGCATTCATTGCTACACACAAAATAATCATATTTGTACAGTCCCAGACATGCAAATTAATCAAAAATTGAAAAATTGCAAATTTGTAAAATTTATACTTTGCTTCTTTGTGATGCTAAACTTTATTCAGATGCGTAACGCATACAATAAACGTCAAAAACATGGAAATTTCAAATTTTACAAATTTGCAACTTTTGTTTTAGGATGCTATAAGAGCGATGTATCGATTGTGATGGTAAACCCCTTTATTCTGATGCGAAAACACACATAATAAACGTCAAAAACATGGAAATTTCACATTTTACAAATTTGCAATTTTTGTATTAGGATGCTATAAGAGCAATGTATCGAGCTTTTCGAGCTGTCATTGAGTTGCATTCATTGCTACACACAAAATAATCATATTTGTACAGTCCCAGACATGCAAATTAATCAAAAATTGAAAAATTGCAAATTTGTAAAATTTATACTTTGCTTCTTTGTGATGCTAAACTTTATTCAGATGCGTAACGCATACAATAAACGTCAAAACATGGAAATTTCAAATTTTACAAATTTGCAACTTTTGTTTTAGGATGCTATAAGAGCGATGTATCGATTGTGATGGTAAACCCCTTTATTCTGATGCGAAAACACACATAATAAACGTCAAAAACATGGAAATTTCACATTTTACAAATTTGCAATTTTTGTATTAGGATGCTATAAGAGCAATGTATCGAGCTTTTCGAGCTGTCATTGAGTTGCATTCATTGCTACACACAAAATAATCATATTTGTACAGTCCCAGACATGCAAATTAATCAAAAATTGAAAAATTGCAAATTTGTAAAATTTATACTTTGCTTCTTTGTGATGCTAAACTTTATTCAGATGCGTAACGCATACAATAAACGTCAAAAACATGGAAATTTCAAATTTTACAAATTTGCAACTTTTGTTTTAGGATGCTATAAGAGCGATGTATCGATTGTGATGGTAAACCCCTTTATTCTGATGCGAAAACACACATAATAAACGTCAAAAACATGGAAATTTCACATTTTACAAATTTGCAATTTTTGTATTAGGATGCTATAAGAGCAATGTATCGAGCTTTTCGAGCTGTCATTGAGTTGCATTCATTGCTACACACAAAATAATCATATTTGTACAGTCCCAGACATGCAAATTAATCAAAAATTGAAAAATTGCAAATTTGTAAAATTTATACTTTGCTTCTTTGTGATGCTAAACTTTATTCAGATGCGTAACGCATACAATAAACGTCAAAAACATGGAAATTTCAAATTTTACAAATTTGCAACTTTTGTTTTAGGATGCTATAAGAGCGATGTATCGATTGTGATGGTAAACCCCTTTATTCTGATGCGAAAACACACATAATAAACGTCAAAAACATGGAAATTTCACATTTTACAAATTTGCAATTTTTGTATTAGGATGCTATAAGAGCAATGTATCGAGCTTTTCGAGCTGTCATTGAGTTGCATTCATTGCTACACACAAAATAATCATATTTGTACAGTCCCAGACATGCAAATTAATCAAAAATTGAAAAATTGCAAATTTGTAAAATTTATACTTTGCTTCTTTGTGATGCTAAACTTTATTCAGATGCGTAACGCATACAATAAACGTCAAAAACATGGAAATTTCAAATTTTACAAATTTGCAACTTTTGTTTTAGGATGCTATAAGAGCGATGTATCGATTGTGATGGTAAACCCCTTTATTCTGATGCGAAAACACACATAATAAACGTCAAAAACATGGAAATTTCACATTTTACAAATTTGCAATTTTTGTATTAGGATGCTATAAGAGCAATGTATCGAGCTTTTCGAGCTGTCATTGAGTTGCATTCATTGCTACACACAAAATAATCATATTTGTACAGTCCCAGACATGCAAATTAATCAAAAATTGAAAAATTGCAAATTTGTAAAATTTATACTTTGCTTCTTTGTGATGCTAAACTTTATTCAGATGCGTAACGCATACAATAAACGTCAAAACATGGAAATTTCAAATTTTACAAATTTGCAACTTTTGTTTTAGGATGCTATAAGAGCGATGTATCGATTGTGATGGTAAACCCCTTTATTCTGATGCGAAAACACACATAATAAACGTCAAAAACATGGAAATTTCACATTTTACAAATTTGCAATTTTTGTATTAGGATGCTATAAGAGCAATGTATCGAGCTTTTCGAGCTGTCATTGAGTTGCATTCATTGCTACACACAAAATAATCATATTTGTACAGTCCCAGACATGCAAATTAATCAAAAATTGAAAAATTGCAAATTTGTAAAATTTATACTTTGCTTCTTTGTGATGCTAAACTTTATTCAGATGCGTAACGCATACAATAAACGTCAAAACATGGAAATTTCAAATTTTACAAATTTGCAACTTTTGTTTTAGGATGCTATAAGAGCGATGTATCGATTGTGATGGTAAACCCCTTTATTCTGATGCGAAAACACACATAATAAACGTCAAAAACATGGAAATTTCACATTTTACAAATTTGCAATTTTTGTATTAGGATGCTATAAGAGCAATGTATCGAGCTTTTCGAGCTGTCATTGAGTTGCATTCATTGCTACACACAAAATAATCATATTTGTACAGTCCCAGACATGCAAATTAATCAAAAATTGAAAAATTGCAAATTTGTAAAATTTATACTTTGCTTCTTTGTGATGCTAAACTTTATTCAGATGCGTAACGCATACAATAAACGTCAAAAACATGGAAATTTCAAATTTTACAAATTTGCAACTTTTGTTTTAGGATGCTATAAGAGCGATGTATCGATTGTGATGGTAAACCCCTTTATTCTGATGCGAAAACACACATAATAAACGTCAAAAACATGGAAATTTCACATTTTACAAATTTGCAATTTTTGTATTAGGATGCTATAAGAGCAATGTATCGAGCTTTTCGAGCTTGTCATTGAGTTGCATTCATTGCTACACACAAAATAATCATATTTGTACAGTCCCAGACATGCAAATTAATCAAAAATTGAAAAATTGCAAATTTGTAAAATTTATACTTTGCTTCTTTGTGATGCTAAACTTTATTCAGATGCGTAACGCATACAATAAACGTCAAATACATGGAAATTTCAAATTTTACAAATTTGCAACTTTTGTTTTAGGATGCTATAAGAGCGATGTATCGATTGTGATGGTAAACCCCTTTATTCTAATGCGAAAACACACATAATAAACGTCAAAAACATGGAAATTTCACATTTTACAAATTTGCAATTTTTGTATTAGGATGCTATAAGAGCAATGTATCGAGCTTTTCGAGCTGTCATTGAGTTGCATTCATTGCTACACACAAAATAATCATATTTGTACAGTCCCAGACATGCAAATTAATCAAAAATTGAAAAATTGCAAATTTGTAAAATTTATACTTTGCTTCTTTGTGATGCTAAACTTTATTCAGATGCGTAACGCATACAATAAACGTCAAAAACATGGAAATTTCAAATTTTACAAATTTGCAACTTTTGTTTTAGGATGCTATAAGAGCGATGTATCGATTGTGATGGTAAACCCCTTTATTCTGATGCGAAAACACACATAATAAACGTCAAAAACATGGAAATTTCACATTTTACAAATTTGCAATTTTTGTATTAGGATGCTATAAGAGCAATGTATCGAGCTTTTCGAGCTGTCATTGAGTTGCATTCATTGCTACACACAAAATAATCATATTTGTACAGTCCCAGACATGCAAATTAATCAAAAATTGAAAAATTGCAAATTTGTAAAATTTATACTTTGCTTCTTTGTGATGCTAAACTTTATTCAGATGCGTAACGCATACAATAAACGTCAAATACATGGAAATTTCAAATTTTACAAATTTGCAACTTTTGTTTTAGGATGCTATAAGAGCGATGTATCGATTGTGATGGTAAACCCCTTTATTCTAATGCGAAAACACACATAATAAACGTCAAAAACATGGAAATTTCACATTTTACAAATTTGCAATTTTTGTATTAGGATGCTATAAGAGCAATGTATCGAGCTTTTCGAGCTGTCATTGAGTTGCATTCATTGCTACACACAAAATAATCATATTTGTACAGTCCCAGACATGCAAATTAATCAAAAATTGAAAAATTGCAAATTTGTAAAATTTATACTTTGCTTCTTTGTGATGCTAAACTTTATTCAGATGCGTAACGCATACAATAAACGTCAAAAACATGGAAATTTCAAATTTTACAAATTTGCAACTTTTGTTTTAGGATGCTATAAGAGCGATGTATCGATTGTGATGGTAAACCCCTTTATTCTGATGCGAAAACACACATAATAAACGTCAAAAACATGGAAATTTCACATTTTACAAATTTGCAATTTTTGTATTAGGATGCTATAAGAGCAATGTATCGAGCTTTTCGAGTTGTCATTGAGTTGCATTCATTGCTACACACAAAATAATCATATTTGTACAGTCCCAGACATGCAAATTAATCAAAAATTGAAAAATTGCAAATTTGTAAAATTTATACTTTGCTTCTTTGTGATGCTAAACTTTATTCAGATGCGTAACGCATACAATAAACGTCAAATACATGGAAATTTCAAATTTTACAAATTTGCAACTTTTGTTTTAGGATGCTATAAGAGCGATGTATCGATTGTGATGGTAAACCCCTTTATTCTGATGCGAAAACACACATAATAAACGTCAAAAACATGGAAATTTCACATTTTACAAATTTGCAATTTTTGTATTAGGATGCTATAAGAGCAATGTATCGAGCTTTTCGAGCTGTCATTGAGTTGCATTCATTGCTACACACAAAATAATCATATTTGTACAGTCCCAGACATGCAAATTAATCAAAAATTGAAAAATTGCAAATTTGTAAAATTTATACTTTGCTTCTTTGTGATGCTAAACTTTATTCAGATGCGTAACGCATACAATAAACGTCAAAAACATGGAAATTTCAAATTTTACAAATTTGCAACTTTTGTTTTAGGATGCTATAAGAGCGATGTATCGATTGTGATGGTAAACCCCTTTATTCTGATGCGAAAACACACATAATAAACGTCAAAAACATGGAAATTTCACATTTTACAAATTTGCAATTTTTGTATTAGGATGCTATAAGAGCAATGTATCGAGCTTTTCGAGCTTGTCATTGAGTTGCATTCATTGCTACACACAAAATAATCATATTTGTACAGTCCCAGACATGCAAATTAATCAAAAATTGAAAAATTGCAAATTTGTAAAATTTATACTTTGCTTCTTTGTGATGCTAAACTTTATTCAGATGCGTAACGCATACAATAAACGTCAAATACATGGAAATTTCAAATTTTACAAATTTGCAACTTTTGTTTTAGGATGCTATAAGAGCGATGTATCGATTGTGATGGTAAACCCCTTTATTCTAATGCGAAAACACACATAATAAACGTCAAAAACATGGAAATTTCACATTTTACAAATTTGCAATTTTTGTATTAGGATGCTATAAGAGCAATGTATCGAGCTTTTCGAGCTTGTCATTGAGTTGCATTCATTGCTACACACAAAATAATCATATTTGTACAGTCCCAGACATGCAAATTAATCAAAAATTGAAAAATTGCAAAATTGTAAAATTTATACTTTGCTTCTTTGTGATGCTAAACTTTATTCCAGATGCGTAACGGCATACAATAAACGTCAAATACATGGGAAATTTCAAATTTTACAAATTTGCAACTTTGGTTTAGGCATGCTATAGAGCGATGTATCATTGTGATGGTAAACCCCTTTATTTCTAATGCGAAAACCACATAAATAAACGTCCAAAACATGGGAAATTTACACATTTTACAAAGTTTGCAATTTTTGTATTAGGATGCTATTCTAAAGAGCAATGTATCGAGCTTTTACGAGTTGTCATTGACGGTGCATTCATTGCTACACACCACAAATAATCCATCTTGTACAGTCCCAGACATGCAAATTAGTCAAAATTGAAAAAATTGCAATTTGTAAAATTTATACTTTTGCTTCTTTGTGATGCTAAACTTTATTCAGAGATGCGTACGCATACCAATAAACGTCAAATACATGGAA